>NC_045429.1:386216418-386523084 GCF_902635505.1 Sarcophilus harrisii | reverse complement strand
ATTTTATAATACACAAAATCTATGCAGTTTGTGGCTTTCACCAGTTGAACAATTTAAAAAGGAAATGAATGATAGGGTTAACGAAGATTAAGAAACCACAGAGAAAGAATACTGATATTAATGGGGGAGAACCCCACAAAGGAAGGTAGCCTAGCTGCACCAGATCTAAATTATATTATAAAGTGGCAATCATCAAAATCATTTGGTACTAGCTAAGAAATAGAATGGTAGATCAATGGAATAGGTTAGATACACAAGACACAAAAATCAATATTATCTACTGTTTGATAAATTCAAATTCTCCATCTTCTGGAATAAGAACTCCTTATTTGACAAAAATTGCTAGAAAACAGTATATCAGAAATTAGGCACAGACCAACATCTCACACTCTTATAGAAATATACAATCAAAATGAATTTATGATTTTAGACATAAAAGTTGATACTATAAGCAAATTAGGAGAGCAAGGTAAAGTTTACCTGTCTGATCTTTGGAGAAGGGAGAAACTTATTTTCAAACAAGAAATAGAGAACATTACAAAATGAAAAATGGATAACTCTGATTACTTTAAATTCAAAAGGTTTTGTACAAACAAAATCAATGCAGCAAAGTTTAAGAGAGACAAAACTGGGAACCACTTTTTACAGCCAGTCTTTCTGATAATGGCCTCATTTAAAAAATATGTAGAAAACTGAGTCAAATTTATAAGAATACAAGTCATTCCCCAATTGATAAATGGTCAAAGGATATGAACAGACAATTTTCAAATGAAGAAATTAGAATCATCTATAATCATATTTAAAAATCCTCTAAATCACTCTTGTTGAGAGAAATGCAGAGAACAATAGCCTAGGAAATAATAGCATTGTTGAAAGTAATAGGGAAGTCCAGAGAAGGGTAGAAGGGAAGACAATGATTTTGCTTTAGACATGTTGAGTTTGAGATGGCTCTGGAACATCCAGTTCAATAAATCCAAAAGAAATATGGGGATAGAGAACTAACTCAGATGAGATACTTGGCTATATTATCTGGGAAGTATTTATATAGAAATGATCATCGACCCCTAAGAAGCTGAGGCAATCACAAAGTTAGATATAAAGAAGAAAAGTAAGTTCAGAACAAAGTTTTGGGAATAACCATGGTTAGCTGATATGATGGGGATGAAGAATCCACAAAGCATTAAGAACTAGAGACTAAAAAAGAAAAAAAAAGTAGCAAGAAGAGAAACAGGAGAAAGCAAGGTTACAAAAGCCTAGAGGGAAAAACATCCAAGAAGACAATTTAACAGCATGAGGGCACAGAAGGATTAAGGATGAAAAATGGAAAAAGATCATTAGATTTTTCAATTGAGAGATCATTAGTAACTTTGGAAAAGACAATATGAAATAAATGATGAAAGCTGATGCTAGACTACAAAGAGTTTAAAAGAGAGGGAAAGAGAGGAAGTGGAGGCACGTAGTAAAAATGGCTTTCTCAAGGACTTCAGTTATAAAGCAAATGTGGAAAGGATAATAAAGCAAGGATAGCAGAACCAAATAAGGATTATGAAAAGCAAAAAATGTGTAATTTTTATTATATTAAATTTAAACGTTTTGTACAAATAAAACCAATGTAGCCAAGATTGGAAGGAAAGCAGAAAACTGGAGAGGAAGGAGGGAATTTTTACAAACAAGATTTCTAATATAGGCCTCATTTCTAAAACATATAGAGAACTGACTCAAATTTATAAAATACAAGTCATTCTCCAACTGATAAATGGTCAAAGATATGAACTGACAATTTTCCGATAACAAAATTAAAGTCTATATCTGTTATGGGCCAGAACTCTGAACTTGAAATAAAGGATTCTTATAAGGTACTAAGTCAGTGGAATTGATAGAGACAATAGTTATCTAATTTAGCATGGTTCAGTATGATTGATTTAATCCTATAAGGAGATGTTATGGGCCAGAATTTGAAACAAGGTACTAAGTGGAATTGAGGAGACAGTGGTTAAATCTAGTTTAGCATTGATTTAATCCTATAACAAATAATGGTTTCCTAGTGATATAATGATTGGTTTGTACTCAGTGTGGAGCATATAAATTAGAAGCCTCAGCCAAGGAGATTGAGAGACATTTGGAGAAAAGGCAAAGGAATGGTGACAGGAGCTTAAGCTCTCAAAACCAAGGGAAGAAATTCAATTCAATCTTTGATCTTCCTGGTGGCTGGCCTGGACTCCTGTACTTCCCCCACTAAGACCAAGGCCAAACTGAAAGCCTCTCCAAAAAGCTGCCCAGCCCCAGGAAGGAGATAATAAAGAATCTGGACTATAAGAACCTGGCCCCAGGAAAGGAGACAAGACTTTGAAAGAGATAATAAAGGATTTGGACTTTAACCCCTAGCTACTCGTGTGGTGATTACTGAACTGAAATGAAGGCTGCTCCCAGAGACATCCAAGGAAACCAAAACAGAGAACATTATATTTTAGAGAGAACACTACATATAAGATATGTATAGTATATGAAATATATATATATGTATAGTATATATAAATATATATATGTATATATGTATATATGTATATATAAATATATATATGTATAGTATATGAAAAAGTGCTCTAAATCACTATTGGTTAGAGAAATGTAAATTAAGACAACTCTTAGGTATCACTTCACATCTCTCAGATTGGCTAAGATGACAGGAAAAAATAATGATAAATGTTGGAGAGAATGTGGGAAAGCTGGAACACTAATACATTGCTGATGGAGTTGTGAACTGATCTAATAATTCAGGAGAGCAATAGGAAACTATGCCCAAACAACTATCCAACTGTGACTATTCTTTGACCCTACTGAGCTTATATCCCACAGAGATCTTAAAAAAGGGAAAGGAACCACATGTACAAAAGTGTTTGTGGCAGCCCTTTTTGTAGTGGCAAGAAACTGGAAATTGAATGGATGGCCATCAGTTGGAGAATGGCTGAACAAGTTATGATATATGAATGCTATGGAACATTACTGTTCTGTAAGAATCGATCAGCAGGATGATTTCAGAAAGGCCTGGAGAGACTTTTATGAATATGAACATGAGTGAATAGAGAAGAACCAGGAGAACATTGTACACGGCAACATCAACAAGTGATGATCAAATATGATAGACTTGGCTCTTCAACAGCAATTTCGGCCAATTCCAATTGACTTATGATGGAGACAATCATCTGCATCCATAGAGAGGACTGTGGGGACTGAATGTGGATCACAACTATCTTCACCTTTTTTGCTGTTTGTTTGCTTGCTTTTTTTTTCTTTCTCATTTTCCCCTCTTTTTGATCTGATTTTCCTTATGTAGCATGATAAATGTGGAAATATGTTTAGAAGAATTGCACATGTTTAACTTACACTGGATTACTTGCTGTTTAGGGGAGGGAGTAGAGGAAAAGAGAGGGGACAAAAAAATTTGAACACAAGGTTTTGCTAGGGTAAATTTTGAAAACTATCTTTGCATGTATTTTGAAAAACAAAAATGTATTATTAATATATATTTTTATAAATTCTAGGGTGTATTGTGATCACATAATCAAACCCTAAAACTTTCTTAACACACTCAAAGCAAAGGAGTGTAATTTCTTTTCCTCCCTACAATACGCATTCTTCAATGTTTTATGATTTCTTTTCTCCTTCAAGACTGCTCTTATAGTGTCTAGAATGTAGGAGGTACTTGGGATGCTTGAAAACAAGAACATAAAAAAGATATGAATAAAGGGAGTAGATTCAAGAGACAGAACTAACTGAAGTTTCACAAAATCTTCAATATTTGAAGACAAGGGCTAATTTGATGAAGAACAACCCAAACTGAGTTCAACTCTAATTATGACAGAAAAATTTAATCCAGAGGGGAAAAAAGACACTGGTTTAAGCTTTAGAAAAAGCCCAAGACCATTTTATAACCATCAGATTGGGAAAGCTGGAAAAATGGGAAAATGACAAAAGCTGGAGAATCTGAAGGGAAGGTAAAGATATATCAATAAACTTTTAGTAGAATTGTGAATTGTTACAGCATTCTGAAAGTAATTTGAGACTATGCCCCCTAAATTATTAACCTCTGCATATCTTTTAACCTAGCAGCATCGTTACTAGAACTTTACCTGAAAGAGATCAAATGAAGAAAAGGACACATGTACAAAAATATTTATAGTAGCTCTTTTTGTCATGGTGAAGAAATGGAAACTAAGAAGGTGTCCATCTGTTGGGAATGACTGAAGAAATTATGTTACATGAAAGTAATGGAAAACAATAGTGCTATAAGAAATGATGAAAAAAATGGTTTCAGAAATACTTGAGAAATACTTCTCAAGTATTGAGAATCAGTTGGAATTGATCCAGACTTCTGAAGTGAGTAGAATCAAAAGACTTCAGACTTCTGAAGTGAGTAGAATCAAAAGAACAATTTATACTATAACAATGTTAAAATGCAGTTTTGAAAGTCTTTTGGGGGCAGCTAAGTGGCGCAGTGGATAGAGCACCAGCCCTGAAGTCAGGAGGACCCAAGTTCAAATTTGATCACAGACACTTAACACTTCCTAGCTATGTGACCCTGGACAAGTCACTTAACCCCAATTGCCTCAGGGGGGAAAAAAGTCTTTTAAGAACCCCGATGAACACAATGATCATGCATGACTCAAGAGGGCTGATACTAAAGAATGCTCTCTCCCTCCTCACAAAGAGGTGATAAACTAAAATGCAGAATTAGAAACACATTTCTGGGCATGGCCAACTTGGAAATTTGATTTGTTTGACTGTATATTTACCACAAAGATTTTGTTTTTCTTTTTCATTACGGGTAGCAAGAGAAAGAGAAAGAAAATAAAATTTAACTAAAAAATAAAATAAATAGGACATTAAGAAGACACAAGAAAACACCTCATTTTTTTCCTCTGCATAGGTGAGGAAGAGGTATTTAAGGTACAGACCATTACAAAACACAATTTTTCTTTTGAAGTACTGACAGTTTTTGCTGAATTTTTTATTCTCCTGAAAAATTTTGTTACAAGGAGAGGAAAGGAGAAAGGGGGAAAACTAATTGATATAAAAAACAAAAAACATCAATAAAAATCTACTTAAAAAGAGAAAAATGAATTATTCAAATAATTCTTCCTCCAAATACTTCTAAATTCTTAGTGGACAAGCAAAATTAATGGTGTATGTTTGTCTGATATTTATTATGGCTCTTATATTGCTTTTAAAGTTCAAATACACCATATAGGAAAACTAAATTTTGTGTTATGTAAATTTTGAAGTGAATTAGTGATTCCCATCAACTGTGGAAAGGCTGAACAAGTTGTAGCATATGATTGTGATGGAATACTATTGTGTTATAAGAAATGACAAAGTAGATGTTTTCAGAAAAACCTTTAAAGACTTTAAAGAACTGATGAAAAGTGAAATAAATAAAACAAGAATATTGTACAGTAACTTCAACATTGTGCAATGACCAACTGTGAATGACTCAGCTATTTTCAGCAATCCAAGACACTTCTGAAGGACTTATGATGAAAAATGCCATTCACCTCTACAGATAGAACTGAATGTAGATAGGAACTTATTTTATTTTCCTTATTATTCTTGGGTTTTTGGGGTGTATGCCTATTTTACACACAGCTAATATAAAGATATGTTTTATTTGACTACACACGTATAATCTATATTAAACTGTTTGCCTTCTCAAGGAAGAGGAAGGCGGGAATTTGGAAATCAAAAATTTTAAAAATAAATATTAAAAACTTTTTACATATACTTGAAAAAAAATCCCCCCCCCCCCAAATTCCTTGTAAAAGTTCCTTATATAAAAAAGGGCTTTGTTGCTATTGCTGAGTTATTTCAATAGTGTTTGACTCTTCATGACCCCATTTTGGCAAAGACACTGGAGTGGTTTGTCATTTTCTTCTCTGGCTTATTTTACAGATACAATACTGAAGCAAACAGGGTTAAATAACCTGCTCAGGGTCTTATAGCTAATAAATGTCTGAGGCTAGATTTGAACTAATGAAGATAAATCTTCCTGATTCCAAGTCCAATGCTCTATCCACTGAACCATCTAGCTGCCTATAAGCAAGATTACAATATATTTACAGCCACTTGAGGACATGGTTTCATTATTCTAAATTTTTATGGAGTTTATTGTTGCTTTATATGGTTACCTCTATAATCTGGTCTATCTGTTCTGATGGGAAAATAAAATCCCCATTACAATGATGCATTTTTTGATGCTGTTGTCAGAAATGTGGTTGTACTGAAAAGCTGAATCTGCCATGAAGATGGATTACGAGTTCTGTATAAGCAGTAATATAGAGTTTCTAAATTTAATATAATTTAATACTTCTTTCTAAAAACTTCTACTGCATCTTAAATGCCACTTTAATATACAGATAATCAACTAAAGAACAAGGATGCCAATAGTGAAAGGGATTATTTGATTTCACTCCAAATGCTATGCTCTTTGAGATAAAATAAAAAAAAAGGGCTATGTGCTCCCTCAGTAGTAGTATACATAACTTAATTTTCCTTTACTCCCTGAGAGGAATTAAAAAAAAAAAAAAAGTTTTTACATTGCCTAATCTATTTATTTAATGTTTTCTATACCTAAGAAAGAAGAGTAAGTGGGCAAGGCTTTCAAATTTGAAGTTAATAAATGAAGTAGTAACTTTCTATTAATAACTCGAGACAAAAACTGATCTAAAGAATAAAAATAAAGAGTATCACTTTGATATCATTGCTTTTATTTTGAGTCTTGGATACCAGTTTTTGCAAATTATGTATTTCCCAGAAATTTATAAAAATGCTGGCTCAAATTGTATTATGCTAAACTGTTATTCTTTTTTCAGTTTAGGAAATTCTTTTGACTCACACATACCTGTGGAACCATTGCAACTCTCTGGTTTCTTTTAGGGGACCTTGTATTTAATTGTCTGTCATCATCTTCACAAAAAAGACGGCTTCGTTTTGAATTTCTGAAGGGCTATATGACATAAATTTGAAAGAATTAAATGAAAAAGCAAGAACAATTTTCTGTTTAGATACGATACATATTCCCACAACAGGATGATATAGCCATTACTTGATTAGAAATGTCAATGAAGAATAAAATTCCAGAGATCATTTATAATTTACAAAGCAGCCAGACAAATATATTCACATGATTGGTCTCCAAATCCTCCTGCCTATTCCATTAGTCTGAGACTTGATTGGATGGGAGGGAACAGAAGGAAAGTTCCCAAATGGCAATCATACCAATCATAAGATTATTTACCCTTATCATCTACCTCTAAAATGTATTCTTGTTTGGTTTATACAATAGTTTATTATCTATTCCAGTATTATGTCATTTTGGTTGTTCAGATGCCCTTGTTTGTTTTTTATTATACATTTCTTGAACACAAAATTCTCAAGTAATCAAAATGTTCTATGATCTCATCAGAATATATTTCCTTTTAAAAAATATGAGCTGGCAACCTACTATTTGTAATTCTTGACCTTGTATCTCACAGGTTTGACACAAGGGGTTCACCTAATGTGTTGGAGGACTTCCTCACTTCCTGCTGATACATTATGAGGTACTGGTAGAGCATAATGGGTGATCATCCTTTTATCTTGCTTTTGGCACATGAACAACCTGTCTTTTTCAGTTATAAAAGGATTCATAATATTTTTTATTCTAGTTTTTCACTGTTATTTGTTACTGCAGTGTACTTACTACCATCATGTGTGACTCCGTGAATTATATTGCTGTTTAATGCTTTCAAGACTAGTGTTTCTTATCTCACAAACATGAAGGAGACTGATATTAAAAAGATGGCCTTTGTTTTTAGGGGAAATGTGAGATCAGTAAAGGAGCTTTTAGAAAATTGAATAGTATTAGGATAAAGGAAATAATGAAAGAAACAGTTTCAGAGAAACCTGGGAACACACTAATGCAGAATAACATGAACAGAATCAGAACAATTTATACAATTAAAAAAACACTGAAAAGGCAACCAGCTTTTGAAAGAATTAAGAACTCCGATCAAGACAATAACCAATACCAACTCCAACTGCTGATAAAGCCTGCTATCCATTTCTTAAGAGAGAAGTGATGGACTCAGGGTACATAATGAAATACACTTTTTTTTTTAAACATGGCCATGACCATGGGAATTCTTGAATTCAAATTCTTTTTTGACTTTCTTCACAAAAGCAGAAATACCTGTGCTAAGTACACATGTCCCTGAATTATGTCATACTTAATGTTAATGATCAGCAGGTCAAAGAAGATTTTGTATCTTTCATAAATTCTTGAGTAATTTTGATGTGCGTGTGTGTGTGTGTGTGTGTGTATGTGTATGAAATATAACTTGTTGGAAGATAATCTTTAAAGAGCAGCATTTTATTCTTCGGAATCAAAGGCTTTTTAAGATAATTAGTAAACAATAAAAACACCAAGATCTACATCTTTTCAGTCAATTGTGTAATGGTAACTGTCTTCCATGCAGAATACTGCTTGTAAAAGCTTGCCTCTAACACTACTGATATTTTAATTTAGGATAACCCTCGGTTCATGTGAAGATTGCCTGCATAAAAAATAGGAAAGTTTGAATGTAAATCATTAATATTATCTAAATATCCTTTAAAAAAGTATTATCAGGATTTTTTAAATACACTTTTACTATATTCCCTTTCTTAAGATATCTTATGAATTGATGCATTTGCAACTTTATCAGCTTTGGGATGGAACTCTTCCATACATATTTGGTTTAATTTGGCTGTTTTTATTAGTTCATTATTAACATCTTTGCTAGGATGTGGTTGTAATGTCCTTGATTGCAAAAAAAAAAAAAAATTGTCACCACTATCTTTGTAAGTCTTTTTCTTTTTTCTTCTATTGTCCTACTTTCATTTTTATTCCTAAATGCTCTCAGGAGAACATTGCTTGATTGAGTATCTCATCAAACTTTCTTTAAATTGCTTTTATCTTCCATTACTTCTCTCAGTTTTATGAGACAATACTTTAAAAAAACTTCCATTATTTTTAATAAAATTGTTGTTTTTGAAAATTCTGAATTTAACAAACACATATGCCCACACCAAAAGAACAATTCAACATACAATTTTACAAAGTAGTTTATATGTATAACTTTTGGCTATTCTCTCATTACACTTGGAAGTCAGTCAAGTGTCAGCACATAAAGATGCTTTTAGATTCTTTGGTCACCTTGTTATAGTTATTTATTGTATTAGTGAAACTTCTGCACGAAATTATTGTAGTCTATGTCATCTTCTCTTTCATTCACATTCCATTTAATGTCTTTGATAATTTATTCAAATAGTTGTTTTATTTATATTCTGTATCTTTTTTCTAATTTCAGCTTTGTACTAATTTAATTTTTCTAACCACACATAAACAGATCTTTGCTCTAACAAGTTGGTGATCTGATTGTGTGCACATAATGAATTTAATAATTTAATAATGAGTCTCATGTCAGTACTGAGTCATTTCCTAACTGTTAAAATATGATCAATTTCATTTCTTGTGAGTTTATTTGCTCCTCAACAAGTCTAGCACCTTCTAATTCTTTTCTTGAAGAACATATTCATGATATGTAAGTATAAAGCTTCTAGTGTGTAAGTCTTTGATTTCTTTGATTTTTTTTATTTGCAATCCATATTTTCCAACATATTTCTTACTGTCTTGACAAGTTTTCATCTTTGCACTGAAATCCCCATAACATCAAAGTACATGTTGATTTAAAATGTAAAGCATTAATGAATTCTTTGAAGAATTTTTTTTCATCCTTTGCAAGAGATATTTATGCATGAACTGCAATTACTTTCACAGTGAGCTTTTTTGCAAATGCTTAATATGAGCGCTAAAATACAAAATAATCAAATGTTCCATGAAAATGATTTTTCTTAGCTGCTACCTTTGTACATACTGTAAAATCAACTCCATCAACCACTTAACATTTGCTCTTTCAGAGTTTCATTTAGCCACAACTTTGTTTCTACTTGTAATCAAAACTAACACTCATTAGTCATTTGATTAATATCTCACATTTAGAATACGGAACAATATAAAAAACATTTGAATCTTAGTACTGTGGGACTGACTCCTTTTTAATTACTGTCTTTGTATAAGTCAAAGGAAGATACAAAGGATTGATGCCTATTTTGAATTTTTTTTGTTTCATGTGTTGCTATAATCAAAGAATTCATCATCAAGAGACCAGTCGACTTCTAATGAAATTTTACTTACCTAGATCAATCCTTAGGAAAGTAGATTTGAACAATTAATAGAATTGTACTCAAAATGTTTCCAGCAAGATAATGATATAAGAATTATTTTACATATATTATCCAACATAGAACTACATACAATAATACACACAGAAAACTTTGAGTATAACAATGAAGCAGCAATAAGAACTGATTAAATTTTCATTAAATGAATTTTGCTTGAAAAATAAAGTATTCACTACTTTCTTCCAAGAACCTCAAATACTTCAGAGAAAAGGGAATCTTTAAATAATGATATCTGTGAGAATTATTATTCAGTAATAAAATATAAATGATAATTGTATTATCATTACAAATAAAAAAATAAATTACTCTTTACCATTTCCACTGAAGAGGCTGTATTCTTCCCTTTCCAAACAGGTGTTTTCTGTAAGGAACTGTATTTTTCATTCCATGTACTGGATAAGCTTCCTTCTGTGATAAAATCATATCTCATTAATATAAATCTAATAATAAATCTAATATAAATCTAATATAAACCCAATGGAGACTGGTTGATTTATGTGCTATCATTTGTGATATAATTTAAAAATACTTCAAAGAAAAAGCAATGTGCTATGAACAAAAAAAATAAAAATAAAAAAATACTAGGTTTGAAATCAGGAGATCCAGTCCTAGAGAAGCATAGACACCAATCTTTCTGTAGTGTGTGTGTGTGTGTGTGTGTGTGTGTGTATCCTGAGCAAGTCACTTAGTGCAGTGGAATAGATGGAATAGAAAGACAAGGGTTTAAATCCTGCCTCAGACCTTACCATCAGAAATAAGGTGCTCTATATATCCCATAAGGATATGTATAAACTATCATTATTAAGATCTAAGTTTACTCATTAATAAAGAAGTCAGACCATAAAATGTTTTTTCCTTTCATTATTTATGATATGAATATTTTCTGATAATAAAAATAATTTCCTTATATTTGAGACTGAAAGGCATATTAACACAAATAAATTTTTAAAACTGTCCTACATACAAGACATTTTTTTCTGTATTAACTCCAAAAATAATTTGAAAAAGTCATTATGATAGATTTTGTTTATTTGTCACTACATGCAAGATACCATTAATAGGGGTAATAGAAAATTCTAAGTTGATATAGTCAATGACCTCAAGAAAATGTAGAGCCTAACAAGATATAAGAATAAAAATGACCATTGTATAAGACATAATTTGAAAAGTGCTATTGAAATTTAAAAGGACAGGGATTACAAATGATCTAAGAGACTCCCTGAATGGCTTCATGAAAAAAAATTAGGCCTTGAAGTATAGACAGAAGAAACAGAACAAGCAGAACCATGAAGGTAAGGGTAGAATATAATGCTGGTATAGACAATATTATGACCAAAGGTAACAGAAATCAATCGCACTAATTAGGGCAACGTTCAGGAACAAATTTTCTAATTTGATAGGCATCTGTAGTATACAGAAGTAAAATAGTGGAAATAAGACTGTCAGTAATGCTAAATTGTGAAATACATTTTAGACAATATGAAGCCAAGGAAGACTTTAGGAACTGGGATTAGGAGGTAACAGGCAATATGATCAAAAAAGTACTTCAGGAAAACTAATTTACAGGAACACATAAGATTGATTACACAGAAGTAATAGTAGAGACAAGGAGATTAGTTAGCAGATTACTGCAATAGTTCATGTATTAAATTAGGGTGGTGGTTGGAACGTAAAAGATAATTTGAAAGTCAAATTGACTGGAATTAGCAACTGATTTTTTTTTAATTATACACAAAGGAAAGGGTTACTTTTAAGCTTACTGTTAGTAGGGAAGGATGATAGTGCCATTAATTGAAATAGGGATGTCAAACAGGGAAATAGAATAACATATCTAAACAAAATATTTTAAGTGTATACACACACACACACACACACACACACACACACACACACACACACACAGCAATCACTTTAAAAAATTAAATGTCCCTAAATCAAATCTGACAGTATTTGTCTAGGTCTTTCAAAACATCTCAAAAGCCATATAGTCCAACTCATGAAGATTCCTCTCTTAAATATAGCTAACAAATAGTTAGAGAACTTCAGTTCTGCTACCCTAATAAAGCAGCCCATTCCACTTATGGCATATGCAATTGCTATTAAGGCTTTCTTTATGTCAAGCCTTAATTTGTCTCTGCAATTTTCACTGACTGTTTCTAGTTATATTCCCTGGGAAGTGCTAAGAAAGCAAAATCTTTCTTTTGTATAATAATTCTTCAAATATTTGAACATAGCAGTTGCTCACATTCTAATTCTTCTCTACTCAAGACTAAATACCCCTAATTTAAATTCAGCCAACCCTCATATAGAATGAACTTGAGGCTCTATCCTCTGAATCATTCTAATCACCCATATCTCTAGACAATCTCTGGGCTTATTAGTGTTCTGCCCTTACTTCTTTTAAAAGCTAAGTTGGTTAATAAGAAACCTGTGTATTCATATTGTTAAGACAATTCTCACTTTTCCTCTTCACAGTTACTTTTCTATGTATCTTCACAATTTCCTTCTTGAAAACTTTTCTACTCCTCTGAGGCTGACTTTCTCTTATTTCATGAGTTCCTACTTTCTTTTTTCTAAATTCTCTGAAATTCACTTTCCAAAAATCTAGCTATATGTGTCAGATTATGTGTGGCTTTCATTTCTTTAAATATGATCTTGACTAAAACTAGGAAAGGTCGGCAAGAATGAATTCAATGGTCTTTCTAATAAGTCTTAATCTTAAAATATTTATCCTGAAATTTTTACTTCAATGTCTTAAATACCTGCACATGGAAATTAAATTAGGTTGTACACACTTGTTTTCTAGTGTCAAAAAAAGGTAAACAGAAAAAAAAAATCTCATGTAAAAAAACCTATTATTTACCTTGCATAAGTAAATAATAACATATATTTTCCAGAGCTTGCCTTTGAAAAGAAAATAAAAAGACATTTAAAATGTTTGGGCTGGTTCTGCAGATTAGTTTCTTTACACACCAAATCTTGTCCAACAACTATTAAGGGCTAGCATAATGCCTTGAAGTAGGACAAGCCAAAGAAAAAAGTGCAAAAAACCCAAAACATTTAATCCTTCATATAAGATATCCTTTTCTTCAGAAAGATAAAAAGCAGTATTGTACATACATTCTAATTATTTTTGAGTTAATAGTTATAAAGAAAAGTTCCTTAGAACCAGAAAGGTTTCTATATAGTTCATAATATTCAAAGCACAGATGCTTTAAAAATGTATTACTGAATTATAATTAGGAAATAACAATTATACTAATAAGAAAAGTCTGCAAAGCTCAGAGTATTGTCTTTCTTGAGATTTTTTTTTTTTTAAGTCCAGAGATTTCCTTAATTGTAATTTCCTAAGGATTACAACTCCTGGATGGCAATATCTGGGTCTCATCTAAACTTTGTATCCCTAATACTTTGCACAGAATAAACACTTGAAAAATATTTATTAAATTCAATTGAATTAATGAAATTTCTTACATATCTAATGATTAATCTTTCTAAATTACAACACAAATCAAAAGTGTTCCTGCATCTAAATAATAACTAAAGCCATGCATCAGATTAATATATTTTTAATAGAAAAGAATATATACACAAGGTTGCAATAACATCACGTTATATTTTTCCAAAACAACATAGATGCAAATTTTATGAAAATACTGATTAGTCAATCACACATTTATAAATATTGTGTCCACGTGATAATCTACATTCTCCTTTTATCTAATTTTTGTGGCACCAATTAATGATATTATGGAGGGTGCACTTCTAAATTGCTTTGCAATAAGTGCATGGGCAGATTAATTTTAATTGGTTATGTATGTGCACGAATGTTTGTGGCAGCCCTCCTTGTAGTGGCTAGAAACTGGAAACTGAGTGGATGCCCATCAGTTGGAGAATGGCTGAATAAATTGTGGTATATGAATATTATGGAATATTATTGTTCTATAAGAAATGACCAACAGGATGAATACAGAGAGGTTTAGAGAGACTTACACGAACTGATGCTGAGTGAAATGAGCAGGACCAGGAGATCATTATATACTTCAACAACAATACTATATGAGGACCAGTTCTGATGGACCTGGCCATCCTCAGCAACGAGATCAACCAAATCATTTCCAATGGAGCAGTAATGAACTGAACCAGCTACGCCCAGAGAAAGAACTCTGGGTGATGACTAAAAACCATTACATTGAATTCCCAATCCCTATATTTATGCCCACCTGCATTTTTGATTTCCTTCACAAGCTAATTGTATAATATTTCAGAGTCTGATTCTTTTTGTACAGCAAAATAACAGTTTGGTCATGTAAAAAAAATTTTTTTTAATTGGTTAGTTATCAACCCTCAATTTAGATCACATTTTAAAAAAAATAACACTTCTTACCTTTTAAACTAACAAGTGCTTTTGCTGAAGAACCTGAAATTAAAAATAAAATAAGTTAATTATCATGCCAGACTAAAAAATCCTTAACAAATATGAGAGTTTTAAATCCAAAATGCAAAGACTAATGACAGAAGCAGGAAGAGTCAGTCAATATTGGAAAGACTGCCAAAAAAAATGAATCTGATGTATTGTTGGTGGAGTAGTAAATAATTCTAATCAGTTTGGAAAGTAATATGAAGATGTGCAAAGAAAAATCAGTAAAATATTCTTTGCTCTAGAGATACCACTGCTACATGTATATACTCCAATCAATATCAACATTCATTAAATACCTACTTTGTGCCAGATACTGTGCTAAGCACTGAGGATACAAAAAGAAGCAAAAGGTGGCTGTGCCTTCAATAGGCTCACAATCTAACTGGAGAGACAACATACAAATAAGCCTGCTATATACAGAATAAATAGGAACAATTAACAGAAGGGAGACATGAGAATTAGAGGAGTTGGTGAAGACTGTAGTAAAAGAGATTTTAGTTGGGACTTAAAGGAAGCCAGGAGTTCATGGAATTCATGGGAGTTGATGTCATCAAGTGAAGTAGAAATAGAGGGAAGGAGAAGAGAGCCCAGACAGAATCCTGATGATGACATTTATGGTTAAAAATCCTAAAAGGATTGTGCAAAGGGAACAGAAGAAATGATCTGATGGGCAGGCACAGAACCAGGAGAGCGTAGTGTCCTAAAAACTTAAGAGAGAAAAGAATATCAAGGAGAAAAGAGCAATCAACAATGTCAAAGGCTGCAGAGAGGGATTAAGGAGAATAGAACTGGGAAAAAGCCAGGCAAGTTAATGATAAAAAGGTCCCATAGACATATTTATAGAAGCACTTTTGTAGTAGCAAAAAAACTGGAAACAAAGTAGAAGTCTATTTATTTGGAAATGGCTAGATTAACACATAGTAATATTCTACTGCATCCATGTACCATAAATTTAAAAATATTTATAAAATACTTCAAAGCTTGCAAGGCAGTTTCTATATGTTATCTCCTTTGATCCTCACAAAAACCCTAGAGGTAAGTGCTATTATTATTTCCATTTTACAGAAGAAACTGGGATTAAGTGAGGTTAAGCAACTTGTTTAGCATAAAATCTCTAGTGCCTCAGACAGAAATTGAACTTGGGAATTGAACTTGAGTTTTCCAGACCCCAAGTTTACTATTTACTAGGCTGCCTAATTTCCATAAAAAATGATAAACATGATGAAAATAAAAAAAGTATGGAGATTCTTATATGAACAGATGCAAAGTGAAATAAGCAAAACCAGAAAAAGTAATATACAGAATTACAAAAATAAGAATTTAGATCACAGTAATAAGAGAAGTGAAACAGTACAATAAGAATAGCCAAA
Organism: Sarcophilus harrisii; assembly: GCF_902635505.1. Classification (NCBI taxonomy): domain Eukaryota; kingdom Metazoa; phylum Chordata; class Mammalia; order Dasyuromorphia; family Dasyuridae; genus Sarcophilus; species Sarcophilus harrisii. The sequence goes on along the minus strand of NC_045429.1, from coordinate 386,506,974 downwards.
TTTATTGAAAAGAAAACTGATCTCTGCTTCTTTGCAGAGGTGCAAGAGGATGACTATTGAAATGCTGAAAAATTTTTTTGATATGTTGGTTGGTTAACTTTCCCCCCTTTTCTTCAATTTTTTAAAAGTTTTATTTAAAAAAATATGTCTCTTAAGAACGAAGAGAACTTTGTATACAGTAACAAGATTATGTGATGATCAACTGTGATGGATTTAACTCTTCTCAGCAATGCGCTAATTCAAGGCAGTTCCAATAGACTTGGGATAGAAAATGCCATCTGCATCTAGAGAGATAAGTATGGAGACTGAATGTGGATTGAAACATATTTTCACCTTTTTTTGTTGTTACTGTTTGCTTGTAATTAGGGATAATAATAATAGCTGCCTCCCAGAAAAATCAGATCAAAATGGGGAAAAAAACCCCTAAAAAAAGGAAAAAAACCAAGCAAACAAACACAAGGGGTTGGTTACTAACATGAGCATCAGGTTATCCTCTCTGGCTGTTTTCATACCTAGGTCTGGGGTTTATAAGATTCCCATTGTTCCAAAACGGTAATGATCTAACAGTGAGGATGGAAAGAGAAGTCTGTGGACATGGTAGTGGAAGCCAGCCCAGGGCACCCATGAAGCAGTACTGGCTGTGGACCTTGGAGCAGCACAGGGACATAGAAGCAGGAGCATCTGCACTGCAAGAGGTCAATGCCCAGGCCTGGTGAAGAAACTCAACTCTTGGTCAGAAAGAGACTGATTCAGGAAGTGTCTGGGTAGAAGTGCCACTCCACTCCCAGTCTGGTACTCTGTATCAACCAAGCCACCTATTGTCCGAGAAGGAATAATGGAAAAAGTAGGTTGAAGCTAAATTGTGAAAATTAAATGCCATACAAAGACATTTGTCTTTCATCTTAGAGGTAACAACAGCAAGCCACATGAAATTATTGTGCAAAATACCGACATGAATCAGACATGTGACTTAGGAACATTACTTGTAAGTTATGTGGAAGATGAAATGGAGAGAGAAGACTTGAATAAATGAGATACTGGAAGAGACCAGAGTTCTGCGAAATGTGCATAGCAGAGAACAAAAGAAAACCTACAGGAAGCAAAGAACAAATGGATAGTTCTGAATGTCTTCTATTATGATATATGTTTTCTTGAAATGGAAATTTAGTGTTACATATTTTGAATCCTCACTTATGTTCTGCTGTGCAAATGCCAATTATTTTCTTCTTCTATTTTGTATTTAAGTTTTAAATAAACTTAAAAAAAAAATTTAATTACTATGGTGACAGAGAAGCTCAAGATATATACCCAAGAAGAAAATGGCTTGAAAACATTATAAAGCCTCAAAGAAAAATGTGGATTCAATACAAATCCAAGAAGAATTCCTAGAAGAGCTAACAAAACAGATTTTGTGTTAAAAAGAGCAAAAAAAAAATTTTTTTAACTCAAATAAGAGCACAAGACATGTTAGGAAAAACAATAAGAACAATGCAAAAAACATGAAAAGAGAATTTAATAGATAAAAGAAAAATGAAAATAGGGAAGGAAATATGACTAATATGGAAATGAATGAACACATTTAATATATCAAATTGCTTACCATTTTAGGGATGGGAAGGGAAAGGAGGGAGAAAATCAACACAATTTCAAAAATTTATTTATTCAGTGTCACACCAATCAAACTACTAAAGAATTACTTCATAGAGCTAGAAAAAAACAATAAGAAAAGAAAAATCAAGGGAATCAATGGAAAAAAAAAAGTGCGAAGGAAGGAAGTTTTAAAGTGCTAGACCTCATTCTGTATTACAAAGTAGTAATCATTATGAGTCAGATATAGAGTCATTGATCAGTGGAATGGATCAGGTACACAATATATAGAAGCAAACTGGTACTGCTTAGTATTTGATAAACCCAAAGATGTTAGCTACTGGGGGCAAGGACAATTTGACAAAAAGTTCTAGAAAAAGTGGAAAAAAGATCTATATTAACTAGGAATTAGGGATAGGCTAATATTCTCATACTGTATACCAAAATAAGCTCAAAATAGGTAGAGGTTTAGATACAAAGGGTGATATTCTAAGCAAATCAAGGTATTATGGAAGTAATTACCAGTCAGACATATGGATAGGGAAGTTTATGACTAAGTAAAATAAGTTCACAGGAAATAAAATGGATAATTTTGATTACATAAAATTTAAACATTTTTGCAAATACAAAGTCAAAGAAGCCAAAATTAGAAGAGAAGAAACTAAAGAACAATTTTTGCAGCAAGTTTTTCTGATAAACATTTCTCATTTCTCAAATATATAAAGAACTGAACCAACTTGATAAAAATAGAATCTGTTTTCCAATTGATAAGTGTTGACCTCAAAGGCTAGGACTAGGCAATATTCAGAGGAAGAAATCAAAGCTATCATGTCATATGAATAATGCACTAATGCATTATTGGTAAATGTAAAATAACCTAACCATTCTAGAGAACAATTCGAAGCTATGCCTAAAGGGCTATAAAACTGTTCATAGCCTATGATCCAGCAATACTGCTACTAGGTCTATGCAAAGACCTAGAGGGGACAAAGAGAGGAAACAAAAAAGAAATAGGAGTCAAACGTACAAAAAGATTTAAAGCACTCTTTTTGTGACAGCAAAGAATTGGAAAGTGATGGGATGTCCATCAACAGAGGAATGGCTAGACAAGTTATGGTTTCTGGACATCATGGAATATTACTGTACTGTAAGAATTAAAGGGATGGTTTCAAAAAAAGGGTGGGAAGACCTATATAAATGGATGCAGAGTCATGTGAACAATCTTACACAGTAAAAGCAAAACTATTAAGAAAAAAAACTTTGAAAGACTTAGTATCTGATCAATACAATGATGAACCACAGAGAACTAATGGACTCAGAGTGCAGATTAAGGCATTTCCCTTCCCCTTTATTTTTCTTGTTTTTTTTCCTAATGAGAAAATGTTTTGTATGGCTGTATATGTACAATGACATTTTATTTCTTGCCTTCTCAATAGGTAAAAGGGAGTAGAGAAAGAGAGGGAATATAAAACTTAAATTATAGATTCCCTCCCAGGCATGATTAATCACCATAATTTCAGCATTGAAATATTCCTGACATAGGGCAGCGATGGGGGAGAGGGGGGGAGAAGTGGATAGAGTACCAGTCCTGAAGTCAGGAGGACTTGAGTTCAAATCTGATCTCAGACACTTAACACATCCTAGGCAAGTCATTTAACCCCAATTGTCTGGGAAGGATGGGGAAGGGGGTTGATATTCCTGACATGTTATGGAATATTATTGTTCTATTAAAAACGACCAGCAGGATGATTTCAGAAAAGAGGCCTGGAGAGACTTACATAAATTGATACTGAAGTGAAATGAGCCAAGAGATCATTATGCGGCAACAAGATTATACATTGATCAATTCTGATGGACATGGCTCTCTTCAACAATGAGAAGATTCAGCCCAATTCCAATGGTCTTGTAATGGAGAGCCATTTGCATCCAAAAAGAGGATTGTGGAAACTGAATGTGGTTCACAACATAATACTTTCACTCTTTTTGTTGTTGTTTGCTAGCATTTTATTTTCTCATTTTTTCCCTTTTTGATCTGATTTTTCTTGTGCAGCAAGATAACTGTATAAATATGTATACATATATTTGATTTAACATATTTAATACGTTTAATATGTATTGAATTACTTGTCATCTAGGGGAGGGGGTGGGGGGAAGGGGGAGCTAGGCGATCGTTATATACAACAAGCAACAGCAAGATTATATCATGATCAATTCTGATGGTTGTGACTCTTTTCAACAAAGAGGTGATCCAGGTCAGTTCCAATAGACTTGTGAGGAAGAGAGTCATCTGCACCCAGAGAGAGGACTGTGGGGACTGAGTGTGGATGACAACATATTATTTTCATCTCTTTTGTTGCTACTGTTTGCTGTCACTGTCACTGATTGTGTGTGTATGTGTGTGTGTGTGTGTGTGTGTGTGTGTGTGTAGCATGATAATTGTGGAAATATGTTTCGCAGAACTGCACATATTTAATTGATACTGGTTTACTTGCTATCTAGGGGAGGAGGGAGGTGGGGAGGGAGAGAGAAAAATATGGAATACAAGGTTTTGTAAGGGTGAATGTTGAAAATTATCTTTGCATGTATTTTGAAAAGCAAAAAGCTATTATTTAAAAAAAAAGGTAACAACTTTATGTATTTTGAAAAATAGAAAGCTATTATTAAAAAAAAGATGACTCAGTTGTGCCACTGTGTGTGCAACTGCTGTGTAGTTTATGTACCAATATCTGCTTTGCAGGTAAATAAAATTCAAACTCATTAAAACCTACCAAAAATAGTGTAGCTGAATATGCTATGACAATACAAACAGAAACTTAGAGGAAGATGGATGACAAAAAAAGTATGGCTGAGAAGGCCTGGAGAGACTTACACGAACTGATGCTGAGTGAAACCAGCAGGGCCAGGAGATCATTATACACTTCAACAACAATATTATATGATGATTAAATAACATAAATAATAAGGAAGGGAATCAAACTACCAAAAAATTACTTTATACATACATAATATACTCTATAATATATAATATGATCTATTTTATAAATATATAATAATAAAATTCATCTGAAAGAACAAAAGGAATATCCAGGGATGTAACAAGAGAAAAAAAAAAAAAAAACACAAAGGAAGGTGGCCTAACTCCACCAGACCTAAAACTATATTATAAAGTGGTAGTCATCAAACCCTTTTGGTACCTAAAACCAAATTATAAAGTGGTAGTCATCAAAACCATTTGATACTGGCTAAAAAACTGAGTAGTGGATCAGTACAATCTTATTACAAGGTGCACATGGCATAAAGTCTAAGACTATAGTAATCTACTGTTTGACAAATCCAAAGATTCCAGCTTCTAGAATAAAAACTCACTATTTGACAAAAATTTCAGAGGAAACTAGAAAAAAAAAGTATGGCAAAACAAGACATAGATCAATATCTCCCATCTTCTATCAAGATAACGTCAAAACAAGTTCATGATTTAGACATAAAAGATAATACTATAAGCAAAGAGAGCTAGTGATAGTTCAGATCTTTGGAGAAAAAGAGAAATTTGTGGCCAAAGAAGAAATAGAGAAAATGCAAAAATGGGTAATTTTTATTACATTAAATTAAAAAGTTTTCCCACAAACAAAACCAATGCAGTCAAAATTAGAAGGGAAGCAGAAAGCTGGGGGGGAAATTTTATAGCCAGCCTTTCTGATAAGAGCCTCATTTTTAAAATATAGAGAGAACTGAGTAAAATAAGAATACAAGTCATTTCCCAATTGATAAATAGTCAAAGGATATGGAAAATTTTCTGCCAAAGAAATTAAAGCCATCTATATAATTCATATGAAAAAAATGTTCTAAATCACTACTGATTAGAGAAATGCAAATTAAAATTACTCCGAGGTAGCATCTCACACCTATCAGAATGGCTAAGATGACAAGAAAAGAAAATGATAAATGTTGGATGGGATGTGGGAAAACTGGGACACAAATGCAGTTGGCTGAGTTGTGAACTGATGCAGTCATTCTGGAGAATAATTTGGAATATGCCCAAAGGCCTCTCAAACTATGCATACTCTTTGATCCAGCAAGTGTCTCTACTGGGCTTATATCCCAAAGAGATCATAAAAGAGAGAAAAGAACTTCCATGTACAAAAATGTTTGCAGCAGCTTTTTTTGTGGTGTCAAGGAACTAGAAATTAAATCGATGCCTATAAATTGTGGTATATGGAATATTATTGTTCTGTAAAAAATGATCAGCAAGATGATTTCAGAAAAGCCTGGAGAGACTTACATGAACTGAAGCTGAGTAAAGTGAACAGAACCAATAGACTGTTGTACACAGTAACAGCAAAACTATGTGATGATCAACTATGATAGACTTAGCTCTTCTCAGAAATACAATCCAAGGACAATTCTAATGACTTAGGATAGAGAATGCTGTTGGGATCCAGACAGAAACCCATGGAGCCTGAAACATATTATTTTCAACATCAGCCCTGAAGTCAGGAGGACTTTTTCTTTCACAATATAACTAATATGAAAATTGTTTAAAATGACTGCACATGTATAGCTTAAAAATAATTAAAATTGTAAAGTTAAAAAATTAGATCAATTTATTAGATATTTTTATTGGAAAGCACCTTACGGTCAACTGCCTCACTTTAGAGTTCAGGAAACTAAGGTCAAGAATGATTTAAATGATTTGACTATGTTCGTAGAAATAAATGGCAAAGCTGAGATTTGAATCCAAGTTTGCTGAATCCAATGACAAGATTATTTTCAATGCACCATACTGCCAATTTATTAAATCAAACTGACTAGGGGCCAATGTAACACTTGGGTTGGAAAAAATAACTGCATAATTCAATTCAACAAACATTTATTTAGGTCCTATTATGTGTCAAGGCAAAATACGATGTACTATGCAGGAGGTAGACTTTGGGATCAGAAAATCAATCAATAAATATTTATTAAGTGCTTACTGACATGGTATGATATGGGGTTTGGCACCAAATGATATAGTTTGAGGACCAAAATGATGTAAAGTGATACAGATACCAGATAATGGAAGGCACCAAAAATTGGGGTTCACTCATGTGAAGAATTCAAGGTAAAAGGTAGATTTATTGAGGAGAATAAGTTACAGACAAAATGAAGGGATGAAACAGACACCAGAAATGGTAAATATGCAATAGAGTGGGAAAGCATATGAAAGACAAGTTCCTCAGTGGAATTACTCAGTAGTAATTTCCAACCCTATCTTAGCTGGCAGACTAAATCTAAAAGTGAGTTAGCCATAAGAGAAGTGTGGTTGGAAAGCACAGTAGAATTTGAGGAGATACCATGCAGCATGGGGGTGGAAGGGTAAGGAGAAAGATACCATGCGGTAGAGTGCCATGGTGGACTGATCCAGAGGAAGGCAGCAATCATGTGATGACCCTTAAGTAGACTTTATAGAGAAAAATTACCTTCTGGGACATGACAGGAATTTCTGACAAGGCATGGCAATGTGACACTGCCGGAGAGCTCTACAGAAGAGTTGACATAACTTGGATTTCAGACTGGATGACCTCCCCAGAGGGTGAGACCATGAAGCTAAACTTGCAGAGCTTTCTCCCTATCTGCCTCAGGGATTGATTCCTCTACTAACCACAGCTAACATAGAAGATCTCATTCCTTACTATATGCCAAATATTGTGCTAAGTTCTGAGGATGCAAAAAAAAGCAAAAGACAATCCTTGCCCTCAAGGAGTTCACAATCCAAAGGGGAAACAACAAGCAATAAACATATACAAAGTATAAACAGAATAAATAGGAAATAATTAACAGAGGGAAGGCACTAGGTTTAAGAGGAGTTGGCTGGGAAAAAGTTTTCTGTTGCAAACAAAATTTTAGATGAGACTTGAAGGAAGCCAAGGAAGCGAAGGAAAGGAGGAAAAGCATTTTAGAAACTAGGGGCAGCCAGTGAAAATGTCCAGAGTAAAGAAATGGATTTTCTTGTTTATGAATAGCAAGGAGGTCAGTGTAACTGAATTGAAATATGAGTATATGGTAAGGAATATAAAATAACATGACTAGAAAAGTAGGAGGGCAGGGGAGGAAGGCTGGTTATAAAGGGTTTAGAACCCCAGACAATTCTGTATTTGATCCTAAAGGTGTGAGAAGCCAGTGGAGTTTACTTACTGACTAGGCTAAACTCCATAAGAAGCCATGATCAGACATACATTTTAGGAAAATGACTTTGGTAACTGAATGGAGGATGGATTGGATGGAGTAGGGAGAGAACTGAAGCAGGCTGATCCACCAGCCCGGTATTACAAAAGTGTGAGGTGATGAGGGACTGTACCAGAGTAGTGGCGGTATGAAAGGAGAAAAGGCAGCATGTTGGAGAGATGCTGCAAAGCTGAAATTAACATGTTACAACAGATTAGGTGTAGGGGGCAAAGAGTAGAAGACAACAGCAGGTTCTGAGTCTGAGGAATTGGAGAACATAGTGTTAGTTTTAACAGGGACAGAGCAAGTTAGTGTGAAAGGGTATAGGAGGAAAAATAATCAAGTTCCATTTTGGACACATTGAGTTTAAAATGTCTATTAAAGTGGTCATATGGAATGGGAGGAGGAGAGTATCAGATACTTGGAATAATTATGGGGATACAAAAAAAAAGAAAATGAAAATATCCATAAAAACTTAGTCTACTGGACATCCAGGTTTGAGATGTCTGAGAAACAGTTGGAGATGTGATCCTGGAAGTCAGCTGAGAGATACGGGTTGGATGTGTGGATCTAAGAATCATCAGCACAGAGATAATTAAATTTGTGGGAGTTGATGGGATCATCAAATGAAGAAAGTTCAGGGCAGAACACTGGAATTCCTATAGTTAGAGTATGTGGCTTGGCTGATAATTTAGCAAAACTGAATGAGAAGTCAGTCAAATAGATAAAATGTAAACTATGAATGATGTCCCAAAATCCTATCAGAAAATTAACAAGAAAAGAGGGTGATTAACAATGTCAAGCAAGAGTAGCAAAGAAGTCAAGAAGAATGAAGCCTGAGAAAGGGCCATTGGATTTGGAAATTAAAAGGAAGTTAAAAAATCACTAATAAGAGAGTAGAATGGTGAAGTCAGAAGTCAGAATGTAAGGGGTAAAGAAGACAGTTCAGAGTAGAAAAAGGGTTGCACCTATTGTAGGCTGACTTCTCTAGGAGTCTGCCCCCAAAGACTGAAGGAAAAAAAAAACAAACTTGGGTTCCAATACTACTTCTGGTATACACTAGCAATGTGACCTTAGACAAGTATCTCTACCTCTTACAGTTTGATTTCTTTATTAGTATAATTCTGAGTGCCCTTAAGTCCCTAAAGCTTTAAGTTAAACAAGAATTGTTGATATTCACTGGTAGTAGTAGGTTTCAATTTAATTCAATACAAGTATTGAACTATACAATAAGTAAAAAATCCCTTTCAACAAGAAATCTTTTCTTAATCTTAATGCCTTCTAAAATTATCCTCAATTTATCCTCTATCTTGTTTATATTTAGTTGTTTAGTTGTGGTTTTCATTCTTTTTGAAAGAAAGGTTTATTTATTTATGTTTTGCCTGGTGCAGCGCACAAGCACAATGCCTACCACAAAACAGGCATTTAATAAATGTTTATTGACTGACTACAACAGGTATTATGGTAGATGCTTGAGGATACAAATATAAAAATGAACAGTTCCTAAACCCAAAGAAGTCTATATTCTTCTGATGCTGGGGATAGTGGGACCAGGGGCAATGGGGTAGAGGGTAGGAGATAATGTGTATACTTATGTACACATTGTGTACATAAGTATGGATAATGTGTACATAAGTATGGAAAATAAATACTAAGTAATTTTGGGAAAGAAGGACATACAAGTTGAGGCACTAAAAGAACTATAAGGAGTGGTCTGGAAAAGCTTCCTCGAGAGGTTATACTTGTTAAGCCTTGAAGAAAGTTATAAATTTCAAGAGAAGGTTAAGGAGGGGAAAAAAAGCATTTCAAGAAGGGAAGAAAGTCTTTGTTTGGAGCAGAAGTGATAAAACCGAGGACAACAAATAGGCCATTTGTCTGGACCACAGAAGGCATGAAGACAGGTAATAATAAAATAAATCTGTAAGGATTACAGATTTAGAATGGGAGGAAGGGACTTTAGGGGTCATCTAGTCTAATACCCACATTTTCTTTTCTTTTTTAAAAAAATTTAATAGCAGAGGCAGTTAGGTGACACAGTGGATAGAGCACCAGCCCTAAAATCAGGAGGCCTTGGGTTCAAATCTGCCCCTTAGACACAACACTTCCTAGCTGTGTGACCCTAGGCAAGTCACTTAACTCCAACTGCCTCAGCAATTTAAAAAATAAATAAAATTTAATAGTATTTTTTTCAATAACATGTAAAAATAGTTTTCATCATACATTTCTATAAGTTTTTAAATTCCAAATTTTTTTCTCTCTTCTTTCCTTCCCTCCCTTCTCAAGACAGCAAGCAATCTGATACAGGTTTTACAAATACATTACTTTTAAACATATTACCATATTAGTCATGTTGGAGGAAACAAAACAATATAGAAAAGCAAAAGGGAAAACAATATGCTTTAATCTGCATTCAGTTTCCATAATTCTTTCTCTGCATGTGGATCACCACATTGTTGAGAAAAGCTAACTAAGTCTATCATACAATCTTGCTGATGATATACAATGGGTATAATGTTCTCCTGGTTCTGCTCACTTCATTCATCATCAATTCATGTTGGAAGTCCAAGCTTTTCTGAAATCAACCTGTTCATCATTTCTTATAGAATAGTAATATTCCATTACATTCAAATGCCACAACTTATTCAGCCATTTCTCAACTGATGGATATCCACTCAATTTCCAATTCCTTACCACCACAAAAAAAGCTGCTACAGACATTTTTCACATGTGAATCCTTTTCTGGTTTTTGTGACCCTTTTGGGATACAGACCCAATATTGACACTGCTGGATCAAAAGATATGCACAGTTTGATAGGCTTTTGGGAATAATTCCAAATTGCTCTCCAGAATGGCTGGATCATTTTACAACTCTACCAGCAATGTATTGGAATCCTAGTTTTCCCACATCCCCTCCAACATTATTTATCATTTTCTTTTCTTGACATCTTAACCATTCTGATAGGTGTGAGGTGCTACCTAAGAGTTGTTTTAATTTGCATTTCTCTAATCAATAATGATTTAGAGCATTTTTTTCATATGATCTTAGATGGCTTTAATTTCTTCATTTGAAAATTGTCTGTTCATATGTTTTGACCATTTATCAACTGGGGAATGACTTGTATTCTTATTATACATTTGACTCAGTTCTCTCTATATTTTAGAAACGGGGCCCTTATCAGAAAGATTGGCTGCAAGAATTGTTTCCCAGATTTCTGCTTCCTTTCTAATCTTGGCTGCATTGGTTTTGTTTGTACAAAACCTTTTAAATTTAATGTAATCAAAATTATCCATTTTGCATTACAAATGTTCTCTATTTCTTTTTTAGTCATAAATTTCTCTTTTCTCCAAAGATCTGACAGGTAAACCATCCCTTGCTCTACTAATTTGTAATCACATTTTAAAGACAAGGAAACGAGGCCCAGTTAAGTTATTTAACTGAGGTTACACAAGAAATCAAATGCAGAGCTGGTATTAAAAACTATTCCTGACTCCAAATACAGTTCTCCCATGTATCAAGCAGTCATTTTGAAAGGATTTAAATGCTAACAATACTGCATTTTATTTTAAAAGGCTAAACTTGTAATAATAATTTCTTTTTTTCCTCCAATAATATTTTATTTTTCCAACCACATGTAAACAACCACATGTTGAACCACATGTTCAACACCCATTTCTGTATGATTCCTAGTTCCAAACTTTTTCTCCCTCCTTCCCTTACCTTTCTCCTCCCAAAACAGCAAGCACTTCGATACAGGTTATGAAGTTTAAAAAAAAAAAAAAAAAAAAAAGTCCGAGAGAAAAAGAAAAAAAAGTGAAAATAGCATGTTTCGATCCACATTCAGTCTCCATAGTTCTCCCTCTGGACACAGATGGCATTTTCCATTCCAGATCTGCTAATACTTTCTAAAAGTACAGATTTGTCACATTTTCTTGTTCAGGAATATCAACTGGCTTGGAGAAAAGGGCAAGACAAGAAGACCAATTAGAAGGCTACTACAGTAAACCGGGTAAAAGATCAAAAGAGTCAGACCTTGAGTGGAAGCCATGTGAATAGAGAAAGAGATGGATGCAAGTAATATTGCAGAAGTACAATTAACAAGATTTTAGCAATTGATTACATATGAGAGAAAGGGAAGAATACATGACCTCAAAATTGAAAACTTGGATGACTAAAAGGATGTTTATAACCTTCAAGAGAAATATGGAAATTAATGAGATGGATTTTGAAGGAAAGATAATAAATTCATTTTAATCATGCTAAATTTGATTTGTCAAAAGACATCCAGGTGGAGATATACAGCAGAGTTGATAATACTGAACTGAAGACCAAGAGACAGAAGAAAGATGGATGTTTATTTAGAAATCATACACATAGATATGAAAATTGAACCATTGAAACTGATCACCAAGAGAAAGCAAGGGGGTAGTGGGGGAGAGGAGAGAAGGAGGCCTAGAACAGGACTCTGAAGCTACATTGATGATGATTAAACAAAAGAGACAGAGAAGTGCTCAAGTAGGTAGGAGAGAATGAGTGTCTGAAGAGGGTGGTCAACAATGCAAAAAGTTGCCGAACAAACAACAAAGATAAACAAAGAACATACGTGGTACTGTCTATATTAATATAAAATTGTACTTCTGCATTAACATGAAAGGCATTGTGCTTAGAATTGCAAATAAAAAGAAAAAATAAAACAGCCCCTGCCCACAAAGAATTTACTAGGAACTGGATACAGGCTTACAGATAAGTAAACAAATAGGAAAAAGAGATCACTAACAACTGTGGAAGAGAGAAAGGTACAAGCACAAAGCGAGGAAAATATGGTCAAATCAAGAAGCATTTATCAAGGATCTATTATGTAACAATGCTAAAGCACTCAGTACTAAATCCTGAAATTAAAAAGGCAAAAACAATCCTTACCTTCAAGTACCTCTTACAGTGTAATGAAGGAGACCACATGTAAATAGCTTCATAAAAACAAGATATATATAGACACACATACATACACACACACACACACACACACACACACATATATGATAAATTGAAGATTATCACGCTGGAAAGACACTAGTATTAAGGGATAGTTGGAAAAATTTTTTGCAGAAGGTAGGATTTTAATTGAGATTTGAAGGAAGCCAAGAGGCAGGTGTCAGGAGGGAGATCACTCTAGGAATGTGAGACAGCCAGGATTTGGTTGGAAAGATCATGAGTTCAGTTTTGGACATGCTGAGTTTAAGATGTGACTTTATGGGACTTTAGGGTTAAGATGTCCATTCAGTAACTGGAGAAGTGACAGTGAAAGTCAAGAGAAAGATTAGGGCTGAGAATCATCTACATAGATGATACATGAATCCATAGGAGCTGATGAGATGAGTAAGAAAAATAGTATGAAGGGAAAAGAGAAGAGCCCCAGGTCAGAACCTGAGAGAGAGAGAATGCCTTGAGGCATTTAACCTCTTGGGAGGTGGGGTAGTGGGGCACAACCAAGATGAAGATCCAGCCAAGAAGACAGAAAATAAATACTTAATACAAGTAGGAGATAGTATCTTGGAGGAGAAAGTAATCAATAATGTCAAATGTTGCATTGAAGTCAAGAAGGATAGACTAAGAAAAGATCATCAGATTTGAAAAATAAGAGATCACATGTTGCTCTGGAGAGAGCAGTTTCAATTGGATGATCAAGTCAAAAGACAAAGTAAAGAGTGAAGAATGAGGAAAAGAAATGAAGGCATCAATTGTAGATGGCCGTGAATATGAAGAATATAATAGAATGATAACAGTCTGGGATGGACAACAACAGTCAAATGAGGACTTTTTGAGAAGGAAGGAGACATAGGAATGTTTGGAAGCAGCAAGGAAGCAGCAGCCAGTGGACAGGGGAAAATGAAGATTAATGAATGATGAAAATAAAGGGGTCATTTTGTTGGAGAAGATGTAGTGGAATGGAAATGTATCATTTGTGCATACAGAGGATTTATCTTTGGCTAAGAGAGACCTCCATGTCTTCAAGTTACACTGAGATGAAGGAGAAGACATCTGAGTGTTGTAAAATGGGGGGCGGGGGGGGGGAGAGCGGAGGGAGGAAGGATAGAAATCTCCCCAAATGGCATCAAGTTTTGTTTTTTTTTTTTGTTTTTTTTTCATTGTTCTCAGCTTTGGAGAAGGGGGAAGAACCATGAAAAAAGCTGAAAAGGTTTGGAAAAGCTTCTGTGTTGAGTGGGTTAGTGACTCTATTAGGAAGTTTAGTTTAAAGGATTATCATTGCAGCAAGGATTCAGCTGAGATTATGTAATACAAATTTATGGTAGGCCCAGTCAGTGGGCTTTCATGATTTTTTCCAGCTTCATTTAGAAGCCAATGAAATTGGGATGATAGGAGTAATCTAAGGCTAAGAGAGTCTTGGCAGGTAACGAAGGTCAAGGGGGTAAGAAGGAAAGAGATTCAAAAGAAGATAGTACAGAATTCAACTGGTTCACCAAGAAAGGAAAGGGAGGAGAGTGTGGTCCTGCAGAGATCATAGCCTGGGAAAGAACTTAGTTCTGGAGGAACTGGAGAGTACAGGAAGATTATTGTTGACTTGTTGATTTGACTAATAATTAGAGATGTCCCCCAACTTAATTAGCTACTTAGAAAGCGGGTTTTCCTTCATTAACCTTCTAGTAGAGATCAGATGATCACTTGTAAGAGATACTACAATTTCTGGGCAGATACAAGTCCAAAAGATGTGACTTTGATCTCGGTCTCTGATTTTACCTTTCCAATCTATCTCAAAGGGTCTTTGTGACCCAGGCTTTATGGGTAACTCCTCACCACTATCTTCAGGACCAGAAGTAGTTTCTAGATGTGGGAGCTCAAGGAGGGAGTTCTAGACCAGACAGAGTCCAAGTGTGAGAGATTAACCTGAGAGAAAGGTGGGAAGCTTGAGCCAGAAACCCTCTGGGCATTGAGAAACAATCTAAGATGAAACTCCTAGGAATTATAAGCAATCTAAATAGCCAGACCTAGAAATTTTGTCCCTTCAAGAAATTCCTTTTCAGAAGCAGAAAGCTGGGAAAAATTTTTACAGCTAGCGTTTCTGAAAGGCCTCATTTCTAAAATATATAAAGAACTGTGTAAAATTATAAGAATACAAGTCATTCCCGAATTGATAAATGGTCAAAGAATATGAACAATTTTCAGATAATTAAAGCCATCTATGTTTATATAAAAAAATTGCTCTAAATCACTACTGATTAGAGAAATGCAAATTAAAACAACTCTGAGCTACCACTACACACCTCTCAGACTGGCTAAGATGACAAGAAAAGAAAATGCTAAATGTTGAAGGGGATGTAGGAAAACTGTGACACTAATACATTGTTGGTAGATATGTGAACTTTTATGACCATTCTGGAGAGCAATTTGGAACTGTGCCCAAAGGGCTAGAACAATGTGCATATGCTTTGATCCAGCAGTGTTTCTACTGGGCCTGTAGCCCAAAGAGATCATAAAAAACAAAAAAGGACCCACATGTGCAAAAATCTTTGTAGCAGCAAAAGTGGCAAAGAATTGGAAAATGAGTAGAGACCTATCAAGTGAGGAATGGCTGAATGGAATATTATTGTTCTATAAGAAATGATGAATGAGATGATTTTAGAAAATCCTAGAAAAATTTACATGAACTGATATTGAGTGAAGCAAGAAGAACCAGGAAAACATTGTATACATCAACAGTAAGATTGTGTGATAATCAACTATGACAGACTTGGTTCTTCCCATTGGTTTAGTGATATAAGGCAATTCCAATAAACTTTGAATGGAAAACATCATCCACATCCAGTGAGAGAACTATGGACACTGAATGTAAATCAATATATGCTATGTTCATTTGTTTGTTTTTTTTTTTTCTATTTCTTCTGGGTTTTTTTTTTTTCTCTTGTGGTTTTTCCCTTTTGTTCTGCTTTTCTCTCCTAACATGATTCATAAGGAATTATGTTTTTCAAAAAATAAATAAATAAATAAATATGTATAACAAAAAGAAAGAGGGGGGGAAGGAGGAAGGAACGAAGGGAGGAAGGAAGGAAGAGAGGAAGGAAGGAAGGAAGGAAGGAAGGAAGGAAGGAAGGAAGGAAGGAAGGAAGGAAGGAAGGAAGGAAGGAAGGAAGGAAGGAAGGAAGGAAGGAAGGAAGGAAGGAAGAAAAAAAGGAGGGAATTTCTTCCCCTTCCCCTCTCCTTTCTGTTTTTTATCTCTCTTCTTTCCAATCTTTTTATCTCTCTCTTTTTTCTCAAATACACTGTTTCTCTGTGTGTGTGTGTGTCTCTCTCTTTACACCACAGAATCAAACATGGTTCTGGAATCAGAGGACTTGAGTTCATCTCCTATCTGTCATACACTACCTATGTGACCCTGGGCAAGCATCACTTCCCCTGCCTCTGTGTGCAAATTTTACATGTAATACACTTATATTACTTTGTTTTCTCTTTGGTAAATTAAGTGGATTGGACTAACTGGCTTCTGAGATTCTTTCCAGCTTTCTGGATCTTTGATGCCCCAATAGTTTGACTCTACTGTACTTCTATCTCTAGGCCAATCTATGTTTGATGACCTGCAGGTATACATAAAAATTTATTAACTATTTCTGTGCTTAAACTGGATATGTCAATCCAGAGTAGAAAGTAAATTGAATGAGTCATTTTTCAAGGGTTTTCATGGCAAAGATATAGGAGTAGTTTGCCATTTCCTTCTCCAGCTCATTTTACAGATGAGGAAACCAAGGCAAACAGGGTGAAATGACTCCCCCAGAGTCACTTAGCTAGTAAGTATCTGAGGCTGGATTTGAATTTAAGATGATTCTTCCTGACTCTGGGGCTGGCACTCTGTCTACTGTGTCACGTAGCTGCCCCAGGTACGAAACTAGCTCCCAGTGATAACAGAATTTCTTGGATTAGAAGGCCCCTGGCATTTACTAACTTACCAAGATGTCTTTCTTGGGCTAGAGTGTTAGCCATGACTCACAAAAAGCCGAAGTCTACTGCTCAAATTTTAGGTATCTATCATTTTGGGACTGGAGTTTTGTACAATAATGGGTATTTTTCTACCACAAAGAGAAAAAACAAAATTGATACTCTGCTTCAATTAGCCAGAATAAAGTTTTCCTTACAACCAGCCCTTCTGGAAAGGCACTAAATCCTTATAGGCTCTGTCCTGATCTGATAAAAGGGAGGGTGTCATATTGGGAAGGTAGTCTAATACAAAGAAAAGAAGAGGAGATGTGGAATCAGAGGCCCAGCTCTGTAACCTTCCACCCAAGGCTAAATCACCCCACTCTGGGTGTCAG
The DNA here is from genome assembly GCF_902635505.1 of Sarcophilus harrisii. NCBI lineage: Eukaryota > Metazoa > Chordata > Mammalia > Dasyuromorphia > Dasyuridae > Sarcophilus > Sarcophilus harrisii. The sequence continues at coordinate 386,489,868 of NC_045429.1, read as the reverse complement.
TTTCCTTATTTGTAGAATGAGGTAGTTATACGACATGAATTTGAGATTCCTTTTAGCTTTAAATCCATGACATCATTACCAAGAAGCTGTGTCTAACACATCCCATCCTATGTGAAATTCAGTTTCATCATGTATAAAATAAGATTTGAACTAAAATACTCTCTCCAAGGTCCTCACAGCTTTAAAATGTTATAATTCCATTCCCTTACAAGAACTTTCTGTTCCAGGTAGATTGGCCTACTCACACCATGTGCTTTCTCGTCTTTGTTGATGCTGCTTCCCCAGCCCAGAATGCCCTATGATTCTTTTTATATACAAATCTTTCCCATTCAACTCAGATCCTATTTCTACTAAAGTCTTCCTTGACCACTGCAGAATACAGTGGTTCATCCTTACAAGTTTTAGCACTTACCACTCATTTGCATTTCATTATATGCTGTCTTATAACATAATATTGTGAATTAACGTTTTACATGTTGATATTTTTTCTCCTTTGGTAATTACATACGCGCGTGTGTGTGTGTGTGTGTGTGTGTGTGTGTAAATTCTATTGTAGGCACCTTGAAAACAGGAATCTTTTGTTAAGTTTCTTCATATTCCTCACAGGACTTGGGACAAAGGAATGTCTACAACAGATTGTCAATAAATATCTGTTAAATGAATGAGATAATAGCTAAATTGGGCCACTTATGAGTAGTGTTTAAATAAGCAAAAGGGGGGAGGAGAATATCTAAAGTGAAGGAAACAATAAGCAAAATAGGTAGTGATGAATATTGTGTGGTTAAGAGAAACTAGAAAGGATTGATTGGAGTGGAGGATTCACATGAGAAGAACAAGAGGTAAATCTGCAAAGAAAATGTTTTGGTTTTAATATAAGGACTTTACTATTCTACCTTCCTTATTTTCATTAGTTCCATCTTTTAGGTTTCTTTGATTATTTTCTCTAAAATGCATGTTTCCAATCCTTTTTTTAACTGCTGGAATAACCTGTTTCTCCATATGCCAAATCATATATTCTCTGCTTGTCACTTAAGTACAATGTGATTTCCTAAAAGTTCAGTAGTATTTACTAATAATATAATACTTACTAATTAATAGTATTTATTAACAATTAATACAATAATTACTAATTCCAAAATAAAACATATTCTCTTTCCAGCAAAAAAAAGAGAGAGCTGAATTGTTTAAAAAAAAAAAAAGTTCTTAAAAAATTTTTTTCATCCTATACATTGAAAAGAATTATATAGGATTAAAGTGTATGTATGGCTTATGATATACACCAATTTGGAGATCATCCATCCATACCAATGAGATCCACTCAAGTAACTATCTAACCATAGAAATTAATATTTGGTACTTAAAGAAATCAGGCAGCATTCCAAATACAAATACAGAGGCTCAGTCTTTTAATTTATGATAGTAAATATTAAGTATGATTAGCTGTGGGAACTCAGCAGATAGACTATATAGAAAAAATCAAGAAGACTCATCCTCCCGAGTTCAAAACTGGCCTCACAACACTTACTGAATGACACTGGGCAAGTCATTTAACCCTATCTGACTCAGTTTCCTCATCTGTAAAAGGAAATAACAAAAACCATCCCAATATTTTTGCCAAGAAAACCCCAAATGTGGTCAGAGTGTTGGACATGATTGAACAATGACAAAAATTAGCTGCCAGAATAATACTTTGGCTGATATTAGAAGTAAAGGATTATAGGGGCAGCTTGGTGGCGCAGTGGATAGAGTACCAGCTCTGAAATCAGGAGGACCCGAGTTCAAATCTTAACACTTCCTAGCTGTATGACCCTGAGCAAGTCACTTAACCCCAACTGCCTCAGTAAAAAAAATAAATAAATAAATAAATTAAAATTTTAAAATTTTTTGAAAAGTAAAAGACTATATTGATAAACATAGGCAGAGACCAGGGGAGAATGTGGAATTCTACATTAATTCATAATTATCCATGATGCTGAAGTAATCTAAATTTTTCAGCTGAATCTTTTACATTGATTTAGTATAACTTTCATTAATTTTATGTGTAATAAATAACAATCAACTAAGAGGTCTATTAAAAAAACAAATGTGTGCTCCAAATTGCCTATGTCACTTATCAGATAGTACCTCATATTATTATGCACATATATATAGTCTTTTCAGTTAGATTGTAAACACCTTAAAATTATGAAAGGCATGGAAACAGCATTAGCTTATGTTGTAGGACTTTAGAACTAGAAGTAACTTTGGTGATCTAGTCCAATTCCCTCACTTCACAGATAAAGAAACCTTCAAGTTCTTTGAGTCAAAAGACTGGCACTCATAAAATTTAGAGTTCCTATAAAGATCTGACCAATGTCTTCCAATACTGCACCAAAACATATCATTTTTCACACCTTAGAAGGCAGTCAAATTTCACCAATGTTTCATATAGAACTGTTTTTCCTATATGAATCTAAGTTACTCTGGTTTTTAATCGACTCAAACTACATAATCAACAATATAGTATTATATATTTATAAATAATATGTGTATGTGTGTGTATGCGCTTTTAACAATTTCTTTTCCAATTACTTCTCTGATTACTATTGGTAGAAGTCAAAAGATCTGGGTTCAAGGTCTCACTCTGCTACTAACTGCTTAGGTGATCTAAGCATGTCACTTTATCTCAGGGCCTCAGTTTCCTTGCCTGTAAAATTGAAGAACTGACTAAGCTGCCCTTCAGCTCTGAATGTCCATGATTCTATGATGAAGAACCAGGCTTTATTCCTCTTTGCATCCCATTCTAGCAGTGTGAGTTGACATATATTAGGTGTTCAATATACATTTATCTATTGAACACATAAAATGAAAACACACCAATTAATTTAATCCAAATGGAAATAGGTCTTATTTTCAGCACATATATGTACATAGAGAGAATAGCAAATTAATAACTATAGTTCTATAGTCTTTTGTGACTAAAAAGAAAAATAGCAGTGAGGATACCATTTTTAAAGAAAAATGTATTTTTTCAGATGATAAAAATTCCCTTTTTATTAGAACATCTGAATTACAATAAAAACCTGGCAAGGCAGGTCATATATTGAAACGTGAATCTACAAAAAAGTACTCTGCCGATGTCATAAGGATTTCTCTGTAGTGATTTTAAAACCTCTGCTGACACTAATACATATCTGTACTCATTTGACTTTTTGATAACATTTTTGTGGAGTTAATTCATAAAACCATGGCCTTATCTATAAATACATAAAGAACTAAGGGTCCACCCAAAGAAAAAGATGTTCAACAGTTTCTTATTCCTTGTACACTATGAGTTTTTACCAGTGATTGAGACTCTATCATCTCTAATTTATCCTGCGGATAGCTTGTTTGTTGACAATTGTTTGCATGTTGTCTCGAACAGACTATGAGCTCCTAGAGACTGGGGACTCTTGTTTCTTTGTATCCTCCGCTTAGCAAAGTCCCTGGCACATGGTGAGTGCTTAATATATCCTAACTGATCCACATTAAAAAAAAAAAAAAAAAAAAAAAAAAAAAGTTCCTCAAGAATTGTAACAAACTAAATTGATGATGTATATCCACACCATCAATATATCAGCACATCAACGCTGCTCATTCACAAAGGGATTTGTGAATCAAACCTGTCTATTTCAATACGGGAAGTAGACTAGGTCCCTTAGGTAGTTAGCTTTTTATAGCTACTACATCGGAAGTACGCATCAATAGCATGAATGTGTATATTTCACTAAGCACAAGTACGTCTGGGCTTAACTGCACGAAGGGAGCACCATCACCTGCATGTAGATACAATGTGGCTGTCACGTAGGTCCTGCTGGCCCCATCTGTGTGTTGACATAGAACTCTGGGAGTCTTCTCCTCGGACCCACGTACACACAGCGGGGCTCCTGGGAGGAGCGTAGGTGAGGGGCTGTCTAGACACCTGTGTCACCTGGGGAGGGCAGCGAGGGCCACCTGTACGTACCCCCAGGAGAAGGGCCAGGGGCCCTGACACGGAAATTTTTCCAGCGAGGTGGCCACCCCACCAGGGCTGCCATGGGAGAGCGAGAGGGAGCCCGCAGGGAGGAGACACGGGTGGCTGAAGACACCAGGGTGGGGGCCGGGGCGAGATGCGGGGTGAGGGGGCCTAAACAAGGGCAGCGCCCCCCGGCCGCCCCAGCCCGACCTTGCCCTGGCCCCGGGACCAGAGACTTCCATAACTACGTCTTCGGAGACTGCCTCCAGGAATGCCCCCGCACTCCCCAGGCCAGGGCCCGGGCCAGGGGGAGAGGGGGAGGGGGAGGCAGGCCGCTAGCCCGGGCTCCGGGGCTTTCGGTTTCCGGCCCCGGCGCTCTCACAACAACACAACCCAACACCCAGAGACACCATAACAACGGCGGCGACGGCAGCGGCGGTAACCCCGGGGTGCGGGGAGGGCGGCGGGTCCGGCAGCCGCACGCCAGTCGGGCGCGGGGCAGGGCCCCCACGCCCCCCGTCCGGGCCCGGGCAGCCCCGAGGCGGGCAGCCGGCGGGGAGGAGGGGGAGGGGGGGCGATTAGAGGTGCTACTCACTCTCATCAGGCAACTGGTCGAGCTCCGCCATCTTGAATGAGCCGCGCCGCTTTTTCAAAGGCTGCCCGCCGCGGTGCATTGTGGGGCGGAGAGAGCCTTTGCGAGGGAGGTTCGAATGCGGGAGCTCACTCGCTCTCCCGCTCGCCCTCTTCCTCCCTCCCTCCCCGGGCTCTCCCGGCTCGCGGCCTGGCCCGCGCGCGCGGGGACACCCCGGCGCTGCGCAGAGGGCGCGCGGGCGGGCGCGCGGGGGCTCGCGCCAGCCCGGGGAAAGGAAGAGGGGGAGGGGGCAGGAAAGCGGAGCCCGCGGCGCTAGCCCGCCCGCCGGCCCAGGGCCGAGCTGTCCCGGAGCCCCCTCAGCCCGGCCCCGCGCTGGAGCTGCGGGCGCAGCCGGAGAATCGGGAGGCGGCGGGGAGAGGGAAGAAGGGTAGCAAAGGGGAACAGACCTGGCGGCCCGGGGCCGAGGATGCCCCACTATAAGTCTACGTTTCTGTGCAGGTGGCCCGGCCCGCTTGGGACCTCCCCCATCTACCCCGCCCCCCCACTCCTCCCCTGGCAGCTGAGCCTGATCCTGTTTACGCCTCAACTTCCTCCTGCTCGCCTCCCCTCCCCCCCGCGGGATAGGGCCGGAGAAGGAGGGAGGGAGGGAGGGAGGAGATGACGGCTCCGGTGACACCCGGATGGCTCTGGCTTTGTTGCTGCAAGCCCCGGTGTCTCCTTAATGACAGGTGGCCCGAAGCGCTTCCTGCCCCCCACTGCGCGCACCTCCTCCCCGACCGGCGCTCTTAAAGAGCACGGGATCGAGACTCGGGCGTCTGCGTGGGAGACCTGGCGCCGGCCCAGGCTACCTGTGCGAGCTTCCGCTGGGCCGCCTCGGATTTATCCTGAAAACAGGCACAGGGGCTAGATAGGGCATCCAACCCAGACATCTGGGAACTCGGGCTCGTTTTCATTGTTTTCATAACTTTCGTATGACTGGTTTCCTTTGTAACATCTTATTTTATGCAGTAAAATTTTTTTTCTTCTCAACTTTCTATATCATTAGTTTCATTTGCAACATATGCAATAATATTTTTTTTTCTTGGAAACTTTCAATATAATTGATTTCTTTCATAACATTTTATTTTATGCAATAAGTTTTATTCTCCCCTTGGAAACTGAATGATTGATACCCATCAATTGGGGAATGATTAAGTTAATTGCGGTATGTGATAATAATGCAGTACTATTGGACAATAAGAAATGTTGAGCAAGATGGTTTCAGAAAAATCTGTGAAGACATATAAACTGATGCAAATGAAATTGAATAAAACAAGGAGAACATTGTACACATTAACAATATTGAAATAATGATCAACTATGTAAGAGCTACTCTGAACAATACATTCAGCAAGGACAATTCGAAAGAATTTATGTTGAAAAATGCTCCCCAGTTCCAGAGAGAAAACTGATGGTTTCGAAGTGCAAACTGAAGCATATTATTTTTCACTTTTTTTTTCTTGGAATTTTTTTTCCCCAACATGGCTAATGTAGAAATGTTTTGCATGAATTCATATGTATAATGAGTGTCATATTGCTTACCTTCTCAAGGGATGTGTGAGGGCGTTGGGGGAAGGCCTGAAGTTGGAGAGAATTTGACACTTTTTTTTTTAATGTATGTTAAAAATAATTTTATTTTTAAAATAAATTTATTTTTATATATAAATTTAATTTTAATTTAATAAATAAAATTTAATGTAAATAAAAATTTTAAATAATAGCTTTTTATTTTCAAAATACATGCAAAGATAGTTTTGCAAAACCCTGTGTTCCAAATTTTTCTCCTTTCTCCCCCTCCCTCCCTCCCCTAGGGAGCAAGTAATCCAGTAAAGGTTAAATGTGTGCAATTCTTCTAAACAGATTTCCACATTTATCATGCTGCACAAGAAAAATCTAATCAAAAGGGAAAAAAATAAGAGAAAAAAAAAAAACAAGCAAACAAAAAAAAAAAGTAAAAATACTGTTGTGTTTCATATTCGGTCCCCATAGTCCTCACTTTGGATGGAGATGGCTCTCTACATTACAAGTTTATTAGAATTGGCCTGAATCACCTCGTTGTTAAAAAAAAAAAAGAACTAAGTATCACATAATCTTGTTGCTGTGTACAATGTTCTCTTATTTTTCTGTTTGTGTACAGTGTTCTCACTTCACTTAGCATCAATCTCTGCAGGCCTTTCTGAAATCAGTCTGTTCATCATTTCTTATAGAACAATAATATTCCATTACATTCATGTATATAATTTATATATTCAAATGTATGTGTATAACTTATAATGTACATAACTTATTCAGCTATTCTCCAACTGGTGGGCATCCACTCAATTTCCAGTTATTTGCCACTACAAAAAGGACTGCTAAAAACATTTTTGCACATGTGGGTCTTTTTCCCTTTTTTATGATGCCTTTGAGATACAGACCCAATAGTGACACTGCTGGGTATGCACAGTTTGATAGCCCTTGGGCATAATTCTAAATTGCTCTCCAGAATGGTTGAATCAGTTCAGGACTCTACCCATAATGTATTAGTGTCCCAATTTTCCCACAATCACTAGTATATCATTATCTTTTCTTCTCATCTTAGTCACTCTGAGAAGTGTGTGGTGGTACCTCCAAGTTGTCAATTTGCATTTCTCTGATCAATAGTGATTTAGAGCATTTTTTCATATGACTAGAAATGGTTTTAATTTTTTTGTCTGAAAATTGTATATTTGTGTCCTTTAACTATTTATCAACTGGAGAATGGCTTGTGTTCTCATAAATTTGAGTCAATTAAAAATTAATTCAATTAAAAAATTTAAAAATGATTTAGGGGCAGCTAGGTGGTGCAGTGGATAGAGCACCAGCCCTGAAGTCAGGAGGACCTGAGTTCAAATTTGGCCTCAGACAATTAACACTTACTAGTTATGTGATCCTGAGCAAGTCACTTAACCCCAAAAGCCTCAGGGAAAAAAAGAAAGAAAAAAATGACTTAAAATTGTTTTAACATGTTATTTGAGAAGAGGTTCACCATTTTTACCCAGTTGCCAAGGGAGTCCAACACATAAAAAAAGGTTAAGAATACTTGGGCTATATAATATTTAAGGTCTTCTAAACTTTTAATTCCTAAGATTCTAAAACAATTAACAAGAATAGCAAATGCTGACTTCTTAAAATTTTTAAATCAATTTTTATTGATTTTTTTGTTTCTTAAATCACCATAGTTATCCCAAGTATCCTTCTTTCTCTTGTATAGTAAAAAGTATATTTTTGCAGATGGAAAAAGAAGTTAGTACAACTGATCAATATGTTGAAAAAGTCCAAAAATGTGTAATAACCACTACAAAGGGGTAAGTTAAGAGTGTTTTCTCATGTCTCTTCATGAAGCTGGCTTGATTTTTATGTATTTTTTATTACATTTACTTTTTATTTTTTTGTCCTTTGCTTTTTTCCATTTACACTATTGTAGTTATTACCTGTATTGCTTTCTTATTGACTTATTTCACTTTGCATCAGTTCGTATAGTTCTTTCTTTGCTTCTCTGTACAGCACAGAGAATATAGTTAATTACATTCATGTATCACAATTTCTTAAGTCATTCCCCAGATTATGAGGAAAAATTCAAAATATATAATAACAAATTACCAGATCAAGAAATATTAATAGAATAAATTATATTTATGAATGACCATTTTTTAATTTATTTCCTTGTAAATTGTCCTTTGGTTCTCTGCTGCTAACCTTACTTTATTCTTTTTCCCCCTTTTCATCCCCCCAACCACTCCCAAGCATGCTACATTTAAGAAAAGATATATTTCTGTATACATATATACATATATATATATATATATATATATATCCATACTCAAACCCATTCCATATAAGCACATATGTCTTTCCTATCCTTGCTGACTCTTTAATTAATTTCTGCTCCATAACTTGCCTTGCTATTACATAATCTTCCCCTACTCAAGGATCCCTCCCTTGGCTTCTTCCCTCACCCTTTGCTTCCCCATCGGCCCATTCCTCCCCCCTTATTTCTTTAAAGATTTTGGAGGGTGCTATATCCTTTGGAGGGTGCCATATCCTTCATGGTGTATATATAATGTTGCCTATTGAACCTGTTCCCAGTGTGAGTTTTCAGAACTACAAGCCCTCCTCTTCATTTGTATAACATGATTTTATTTTTGCCTTAACTTGCCAATCTTTCTTTTGAGCTACCCTATTGTTGATGTGAATCTTGTATACATAAAATATACATTTCCTGTTTAAAAAAAATAAACAATTTGTCCATGTTTAAACAGTTTTCCTTAAAATTGCTCTTTAATATTGGATCTCATATGTTAAATTTTCTGTTAAATTCAGGTTTGGTTGATAGAAAGTCCTGAAAATCTGCAGGTTTATTGAATATCCATTTTTTCTCATTCAGGATTATAGATAATTTTGCTGGATGTGATATTTTTGACTGCAGGCCTAGTTATTTTGATTGTTGGTAGATATGATTCCAGGACCTATAGTCTTTTATTATAGATGCTGCTAAGTTTTGTACAATTATAATTGTAGCTCCAACGTATTTGAATTGTTTTTTCTTTTTCTTGTGAAATTTCTCTTTAATCTGGAGGTTTTGAAATTTGACAATAATATTTCTGTGTTTTTCATACAGGATATCTTTGAGGAGGTGATCAGTAGATTTTTCTGTTTTTACTTTGCCCTCATGTTCTATCGCTCCAGGACAATTTTCTTGGATTATTTCCTGCATTGTTATATCAAGGTTCTTTTTTTGGCCAGAACTTTCTGGCAGTTCAATTATTCTTATATTTTCTCTTCTTGATCTGTTCTCTGGATCTGTCATTTTTCTTATAAGATATTTCACATTTTGTTCTATTTTCTCATTCTTTATAATCTGTTTTGTTATTTCTTGGTTCTTATAGCTTCATTGGCTTCCCCTTGCCCAATTCTAATTTTCAAAGCATTATTTTCATCTTTGAGACACTGTACTTTTTTTTCTAGTTGGTTAACTTTTTTTCTTAATAAGCTTCTTGTTTTTCTTGGTTGATTTTAACTTTTTTCTTTAGTTTTCCCTCAATTTCTCTCATTTGATTTTTGAATTCTTTTGACTTTTTCTATAAATTCTCTCAGGGCAGGGAGCCATTTGGGGGAGAAGCTGTTTTTATTAATGTGTCCTCCTCTGAAGATGAATCCTGGTCTTCCCTGTTTCCATAATATATTTCAATGGTGGGGTTCTTTCTTCTTTGCCGGGTTCATTTTTTTAAATGAGATATTAGTATAAGCACCTCTATTGTGGGTTGAGGGACTGGTGCCTTAAGCTTCCCTTCAGCTCTGTCACTCTGACCAGGAACCCTGAACCAAGATACAAATCTAAAGGAAGAGAATGATTCCAAAGTATCTACAAGGAAGGCCTCAAGTCAAAACACATCTTGGACACAAATTCAGTTAGAAGTCCTGTAAGAGATGAAACAAAAGTTTAATTAAAAAAAAATGAAATCAGGGTTCTAAGAAAAAAAATTTAGAGAAAAAAAATGAGAGCTATAAATGAAATGATTAGATAAAGAATTAGCATATTCTCTAACATATTTTGACATAAGAGGTATAATGCTTTGCCAAAGTAACAAACTCTCTAAAAATTAGATTGGACCAAATAGAAGCCATAGAAGAATTCCAAGAGCCAAAAAGAAATAGTGAAGCAAAGTTGAAAGACTGATCAAAAAAAATAGAAGAAAATGTAAGATATCTCATAGCAAGTCAACTGATGTGGAACACTGATGGAAGAGGAAAAAAAAAATTAAGAATTGCTGGGCTCCTTGAAAGATATGACCTCTTTGCCTCTCCCACAAAAGAGAAATAATCTAGATATCCTATTTCAAGGAATCTTAAAAGAAAACTGTCCAATCTTATTGGACTAGAGAGCAAAGTGGATCATCTCTTAAAAGGAACCCCAAATAAAAATTCCTAAAAATATAAATAAATAAAACATAAAAACTAGCAATAAATCTAGAACTTCAAAGTTAAAGAAAAAATACTGCAAACAGCAAGAGAACAAATATTTAAGTACCCAATAAGAAACATGTACTCTTTAATAGGCACTGTAAAGGAACAGAGAGAACTTGGATAACTATTCCAAAAGGATATATGGTTACTTACCCAGAAAAAATGGACTATAATTCTATAGGGGAAAAATGGATCTTTAATGAAATAAGGGATTTCCAAGCATTTCTGATGAAAAAGCCAGTGCTGTGCAGAAACCTTGAATATCACAGATATTAAGATTAACTAGAAAATAATCATAAGGAGCTAAAAAAGCTTTCCAATATGAGGAGATGATACATATGTCCCTTCTGAATTCTATCATTATCAGAAATCATAGTGGTAATCTACTTAGATATATATAGTCCAAATAGAGGACCTGGGAATAGTTCTGTTATACCTTGAAGATCTTAAAAGAAAAATGGAAAGAGAAGGAAGATGAATACACTAGAAGCAAAAGGAAGGTTATGGGAAATTATCTTACATAATCAGAATATGCAAGTATAAATCTGTATAAATGGAGGAAGGTGTGGGGAAATGGATGTCACATGGATATAATTCATCTGAAATGGTCAAAAGAAGGATGAATGCATACACACATAAAGTTCATTACAGAAATATATTTTGTCCAACAGGGAAATAGAAATGAAAAGGAGAAAAGAGAATCACAGAGAGTGAAGAAGGTTAAGGGATGGATTAGTTCTTAGCAAAACTAAGGACTTAGCAGAACTCTAGCTAAGAATTCCCCAAAATATTTGTAGCCTTTTTGGAGGTGACAAAGAATTAAATCTGAGGAGCTAACTATCAATTGAGAAATAGATAGAGAAGTTATGGTAAAGAAATGTGATCGAATATTATTATTCTGTATGAAATAATGGATATGATGATTTCAGAGAAGACAGATACGGACAAAGTCAAGTGAACAGAACTAGTAAAATAGTTTATGTAAGGACAACAATATTGTAAAGACAAACAACTCTGAAAGTCTTAGGGACTCTGATCAACATGATGACCTATCATAATTCCAGAAGTCTAATCTTGAAACATACTATCCACTTCCAGATAGAAAAGTAAAGAAATTCAGAATGCAGAATAAGACATATGTATGGATTTACCTTTAATATGGCCCAAATGGAAATATGTTTTGCTTAATTATACATATTTGTAATTGGGATTTTATTTTTCTTTCATTTTCAATTGAGGGGAAAGGAGATTGGAGAAGCTGGATTTTTCCTGAATGAAAAGAATAAAGCTAAATTAAAAAAAAAGAAAGAAGAAAAGAAAAGTCATGGAGTCAGAGCTGGAAGATAGTTCTTCCCTACCATATCCTTAAAATGGGAAGGGTCATAGGGATAAGTTTGCACAACTGCTCATTTTATTAAGAAAGAATTCGTTTATCAGTAGGGGGAGAGACTTGCTGAGTCACACAAATAGTAAATAGTAAAGGCTTAATTTGAACTCAGCTCAATGCTTTGACCAAAGGCATGAATATGCCATTCAAAGAGTCACGGTGGAGAAAAATTTGAGGTCAGGAAGACCTAGATGGTTTAGACTTACTGAGTCTCTTAAGCCTCAGTTTGCTCATCTATAAAATGAAGTGTTATTAATAGTTCTCTGTATTCTAGTTAAACTGGCCCTTTTTCTATTCCTACTACATGATATGCCATATTCTACTTCTATGTCTTTGCATGGGTTGCCCCTCAAATATGCAAAGCACTCCCTTCTTATCTTCCCCCTTTCATAGCTCAGCTCATAAGCCACCTTCTAAATAAAACCTGCTCTAACCCCTTCCAGTTACTAGCTCCCTGCCCTGAAATTATTTTGCATTTGTTTTGTATTTACTTATATAAGTATATGCCATCAACCATAAGAGTAGGGACTTTTAGTTTTGATTTTGTGTCTTCAGTGTTTGACTCAAGGTAGATGCTTAATCAGTTCTTTTTGAATGATTGACTGATACCTAAGTCACAGGTTTGTAATGAAGATTAAATTAGGATAACGTATATAAAATGATAGAAAATTTAGATTAATTTATTCACTAATAACAAAGAAAGAGGTATTGAAAGAAGCCTCTTTCTAACTTTTCCTCATGGACCCAAAATCTGTAGGATTTTGTTGTTTTTTAAAAGGATACCGAAAAACACAGACCAGTAGGAAGAGAAGCACTGTCATAATCACCTAAAGATAAGAGAATATCAAAGAGATGGCAGTGGTTGCCAATATCTCTCTGCTCACAAGCTACCAACCAAGTTCAGGTCTTAATCTTCTCTCACTTTGACTGTTGTAATAGTCTCTTAATTGCTTTTCCTGTCTCATTTCTCTCTACTCCAATCCATCATCCACACAACTACAAAAATGATTTTCCTAAAGTACAGGTCTGATTGAGTCATTCTCTTGCACAATTCATTCCCTCTAGTATCAACTATAGACTCCTCTCTTTTTTCTTTTTTAAAACTTTTTATTTTTCAAAACATATGTATGGATAATTCTTCAACATTAATCCTTTGCAGAACCTTGTGTTCCAATTCTCCCCGCCTTCCCCTACTTTCTCCCTCAGATGGCAAGTAATCAATATATGTTAAACATGATAGAAATATATGTTATTTTTAACATGTATTGGTCAACCTGCCATCTAGGGGAGGGGGTGGGGGAAAGGAGGGGAAAAAATTGGAACAAAAGGTTTGGCAATTGTCAGTGCTGTAAAATTATCCATGCATATAACTTGTAAATAAAAAGCTATTTAAAAAAAAGAAATATATGTTAAATTCAATATATGCATACATATTTATACAATTATCTTGCTGCACAAGAAAAATCAAATCAAACCAGAAAAAAATGAGAAAGAAAATAAAATGCAAGCAAACAATAATAAAATGAATGAAAATGCTATGTTGTGAACCACCCTCAGTTCCCACAGTCCTTTCTCTAGATATAGATGGCTCTCTTCATCACAAGGCTATTGGAACTATATAGACTCCTCTCTTTAGAGATAAAGTGAGCAGATGAGGATTATTTGTTCCAGTGGTCACGAAGATAACTGAAGTATGGTCAAAGATGCCAGGGTCACCTGCTACAACCCTGGGACATCTCCAGTTTTTACCTTGTCACTGGACTCGATGACCCTGGGAGAGAGAGTAAAGCTGATGACTGTGCAACTTTGCCTCATTTAAATCTAAGGAATCACCTCATAATGTCATTGGTCCCTTTCCAGAGTGAGACAGGCAGTAACACCATAGATAGATAGATAGATGATAGATATCACTAGATAAATATACTCCCTATTTGCATGGGTCCTGTCAAATAAGTGTTGGCTGTTTCTTACATATGCCATTTTATTTCTTTTCTTTTTACCTTTTCACAAGCCATTCACCATGTCTTACATGTACTCTCTTCCTATCTCCTCCTTTTAGAATCCTAACTTTCACTTTTTGTTGTTATTGTTGTTTGCTTGCATTTTGTTTTCTTTCATTTTTTCCTCTTTGATCTGATTTTTTTTTTTTTTTTTTTTTTTGGTGCAGCATGATAATTGTGGAAATATATATATAGAAGAATTGTACATGGTTAACATATATTGGATTATTGCCATCTAGGGGAGAGACTGGAGAAAGGGAAGGAGGAAGAAAAAAAAATCCTAGTTAGTTTAGTTCAAAATATCATCTCCTATATCAGAACTTTTTAAACTTTTTTCCACTCACAACCTCTTTTTGCTTGAGAAATTTTTATGCAACCTCAAGTATGTAGACATATAAAATAGGTATATAAATCATTTACTGAATTTCACATTTTTTTTGTTTGTTTGCTTTTTCTTTTTCATGTTTTTTTTTTCCTTTTTTGGTCTGATTTTTCTTGCACAACATGTCATATGGAAATATGTTTAAAAGTATTGTACATAGATGAAAAGAGCCATCTGCACCCAGTGAGAAGACTATGGGACTGAGGGTGAATCACAAACAAATTCTTGTTTGCTTGCATTTTGTTTTCTCTCATTTTTTTCCTCTTTGATCTGATTTTTTTTATATGTGCAGCATGATAATTGTGGAAATATATATAGAAGAATTGTACATGTTTAACATATATTGGATTATTGCCATCTAGGGGAGGGAATGGAGGGAAAAAGAAAAAAAATCGGAACATGAAATTTTACAGGACTGAGTGTTGAAAACTATCTCTGCAAGTGTTATGAAAATAAAAAGCTTTATTTTTTTAAAAAAAGTATTGTACATATATAACCTATATCAGACTGCTTGCTGTCTTGGGGAAGAGGAGGTAAGTGAGGGAGGAAGAAAAAAATTGAAACACAAAATCTAATAAAAATGAATGTTGAAAACTATTTTACATGTATCTAGAAAAATAAAAAACTAATGAGAAAAAATTTAAATAAAAAATCAAATCATTTATTGCTAATAAATCATAATTTTGCAAATTTCATCTTCAGTTACATGATCCCATAAGAGGTTGAAATCTACAGCTTAAGAAACTTTTCTTATATTATGTCTTTCCTGATTCCCCCAGCTGTTAATGCCTTTTCATCTGAAATTGCAATGTATTTTTTTGCATTTTGACATATATATAGGTATGTACATATATATAAGCATACATACATACACACATACATATGCATATATATCTACATATTGTCTCCTTTATAGATGTTAAAGTCCTTGACAGTAAGGACTCTTCATATATATCTTTGTATCTTCAGAATTTAACAAAATATATCATGCATAGTAAATGTTTAATAAATGCTTGTTGATTAATTGGTTCTTCTAAAACCCCGTTTAAAAATGTAGATAACCCTAGGAATTATTTGTAATTAGATTGTTTGACTGAAAATCCTCTTACATGCTACTTTTTTTTAACAGCTGTGCCCTTTTATTAGTGGGGAGAGCTGCAAACACGAGAGTCAGATAATCTGGGTTTTAATTCTGATTTCATGTTTGACCAGCTTTATGACATTGAATACGTCAGTTATCCTCTTTATACCTCAATTTCCTTATCAACAAAACAAAGATAATAATGACTACCCACATATTTGTGAGGGAAAATGAGATTTAATTTGAAAAATGCTCTTTAAAAAATTATATAATGCAGATGTGATGCCCGAGTCATAAGGTAGTAGAGTAACACTACCTCCCTTGTGAAAATTATGGCTTTAATTTTTGTTGGAAGTCTTTTTCTTACAAATGTTTTCTGTTTATTTGCTTACTTTTGCCTGAAACTAAACTTATTAAGTGTTCAGTGTTTAGGATAATCATGGGTGTAGTCACTTTCATCATATTTATTTCTGCCAAATTTTCTTACACAAAGAGAACATTTAGGTAATTTAATGCAATTCAACAAACATTTAGTAAAACCTGATTCTACCTTCAATGTCTTAAAGCCATAGTATTTATTATAAATTCAAAATTAGGGAAACACTTCAGTATACACATGAAATAATCGTAGCAAATCCAGACAAAAAAAGCCCATAGTCTTGTTTTTAAGATCTCTTTCCTGCTTCCCTTGCCAAACATGTAATTTTACCTTCTGAATAATATTCTGGAAAGAGAAGCTGTTCACACTGTTGATCCCAACCAGCTATGTGATTCTCCTGCAACTAAATCCCTGGCAGATTCTGTTTCCTCAACAATATAATCTCTAGGAGAGCCACTATAACATATCGCACATCTGTACCATATTGCATTTTAGATGAACACAAAATAAGAGTTCTTTTCTGAGGTGAATCAAATCCATTAGGATTTAAGTTCTGGAATCTCCTATTCTAAAACATCGATCGGTTCTTTTACCTTATGGACAAATAAAATTTATAGGTATCAAGAAAGCTTCATAATCCTTTGGGTTACCTCAAAGACTTGTCCTATGGAGAATTAGGTACCATCTTGGTTAACTGACTAGCATTTACTAAGTACCTCCTATGTGCCAGGTACTGTGCTATATACCTAGTGATACAAAGAAAGACAAAAGATAGTCTCATCTTTTAAGGAGCTCATAGTTTAATGGGAAAGATGCATGCAACAACTTTGTATCAAATCTCCAATTCATAGTATAAATTGGGGGTAGTTCCAGAGGGAAAACATTACGAATAGGGACTGGGAAAGATTTATTGCTGAAACTTGAAGGAAGCCAAGAATGGGGATGAGATGAGGGGGAATTCCAGGAATTGCAGATGTAAATGATTGGAGTTGGGAGATAAAGTGAGAAAAAGTAAGAAAGCCAGTATCAATGGATCACAGAGTGTGTGGAGAAGAGTAAGGTGTAAGAATTCTAGAAAGGCAGAAAAGGGTCAAGTTGTGAAGGACTTTAAAAACTGCAAGATTTTATAATTGATCCTAGAGGTAAAAGGGAGATATTGGAATTTGTTAAAAATACAACTGACTTGCTTAACTACTTTTAGGAAAATCAAATTGACAGCTGAGTGGTGGATGGACTCAGGATAGGAGAGAACTGAAGTAAGAAGACTAACCAGCAAGCTATTGGAATAGTTCAAGTGTAAGGGGACCAGTAGAGAAAAGAATAGTGAATGTACAAACAAGAGAGTTGGGAAGGTAGAAATATTAGGACTTGAGGACTGGCTATAGGATAGTGAGCCTGGGTGAGCTCACTTTCTTAATCTTTTTCCTTTATTAATCTTGTTTTCTTCTTTTGCTATCATCAAATATAAACTCGAGATTCAAAGAATCATAGATTTAGATTTATAAGCTAATATTTGCACATTGCTTTAAGTTCCTTTGAAAGGGGGTCAGAAATGTTTTATCACCAAATCCAAGAACATATCTTCTGCAATTACCTCATAGTTCAATTTCAGGAAAAAATTAATTGTACAACAACAAATAAAGCCCAATATTTAACAGATATCCATTGATACATGAATACAGTAGCTCCATGATATAAGAGAAGGGATATGTTTTTAGATAGCTACATAAATTGTTAAAATACCTATCTTGTCTTATACATCCTTTGCAATTAATGTGACACCACTTGTGTATTTGCATCATCTGCTTTTTCTTTTGAAAAGTTAATATTTTAAGTTAAAAAGTTAAGTTAAAAAGGTAAAAACAAAACCAATGCAGACAAGATTAGAAGGGAAATAGAAAACTGGAG
This sequence comes from Sarcophilus harrisii, assembly GCF_902635505.1. Taxonomy (NCBI): domain Eukaryota; kingdom Metazoa; phylum Chordata; class Mammalia; order Dasyuromorphia; family Dasyuridae; genus Sarcophilus; species Sarcophilus harrisii. The sequence goes on along the minus strand of NC_045429.1, from coordinate 386,472,142 downwards.
GAAGTTTTTGACATTCAAGAGTTCTCATTTCTAAAATACATAGAGAATTGACTCAAATTTATAAGAATATAAACCATTCTCCAACTGATAAATGGTCAAAGGATATGAATAGACAATTTTCAGATGAAGAAATTAAAACTATTTCTAATCATATAAAAAATGCTCTAAATCATTACTGATCAGAGAAATGCAAATTAAGACAACTCTGACAACTACATATCTCTCAAATTGACTAAGAGGACAGAAAAAGATAATAAATGTTAGGGGGGATGTGGGGAAACTGGGAAACTAATACATTGTTGATGGAATTGTGAACTTATCCAACCATTCTGGAGAGTAATTTGGAACTATGTCCAAAAGGTTATCACACTGTGGATACTCTTTGATCCAACACTCTACTGGTCTTGTACTCCAAAGAGATCCTAAAAGAGGGAAAGGGACCACACGTGCAAAAATGTTTGTGGCAGCCCTGTTTGTAGTGGCAAGAAACTGGAAACTGAATGGATGCCCATTGGTTGGAGAATGGCTGAATAAGTTATGGTATATGAGTTTTATGGAATATTATTATTCTATAAGAAATGATCAGCAGGATGATTTCAGAGAGGCCTGGAGAGATTTACATGAACTGATGCTGAGTGAAGTGAATAGAACTAGAAAAACACTGTATACAGCAACAAAAAAATTATGCGATGATGAATTCTGATGGGTGTGGTTTTTTTCAACAATGAGCTAAGTCAGGCCAGTTCTTTTTTTTTTCCTTTTTTATTTTTTTATTTAATAGCCTTTTATTTACAGGTTATATGTATGGGTAACTTTACAGCATTAACAATTGCCAAACCTCTTGTTCCAATTTTTCACCTCTTACCCCCCACTCCCTCCCCCAGATGGCAGGATGACCAGTAGATGTTAAATACATTAAAATATAAATTAGATACACAATAAGTATACATGACCAAACCGTTATTTTGCTGTACAAAAAGAATCAGACTCTGAAATATTGTACAATTAGCTTGTGAAGGAAATCAAAAATGCAGGTGGGCATGAATATAGGGATTGGGAATTCAATGTAATGGTTTTTAGTCATCTCCCAGAGTTCTTTCCCTGGGCGTAGCTGGTTCAGTTCATTACTGCTCCATTGGAAATGATTTGGTTCATCTCATTGCTGAGGATGGCCAGGTCCATCAGAACTGGTCATCATATAGTATTGTTGTTGAAGTATATAATGATCTCCTGGTTCTGCTCATTTCACTCAGCATCAGTTTGTGTAAGTCTCTCCAGGCCTTTCTGAAATCATCTTGTTGGTCATTTCTTATAGAACAATAATATTCCATAACATTCATATGCCACAGTTTATTCAGCCATTCTCCAACTGATGGGCATCCACTCAGATTCCAGTTTCTGGTCACTACAGAGAGGGCTGCCACAACATTTTAGCACATACAGGTCCCTTTCCCTTCTTTATGATCTCTTTGGGATATAAGCCCAGTAGTAACACTGCTGGGTCAAAGGGTATGCACAAATTGATAACTTTTGGGGCATAGTTCCAAACTACTCTCCAGAATGGTTGGATTCAGTCACAACTCCACCAACAATGTATCAGTGTCCCTGTTTTCCCACATCCCTTCCAACATTCGGCATTATCTTTCCCTGTCATTCCAGTCAATCAGTCAGGCCAGTTCTAATAGACTTGTGATGGAGAGAGCCATCTGCATCAAGAGAGGAGTATGGGGACTGAATGTGGATCACAACATAGAATTTTCACCTTTTTTGTTGTTGTTTGCTTGTTTTTTTTTCTTTCTCATTTTTTTCTTTTTTTATCTGATTTTTCTTGTGCAACATGATAATTATGGAAATATGTATAGAAGAATTGCACATGTTTAACATATATTGGACTACTTGCTATCTGGGGGTGGTAAGGGGAAGGGAAGGAGAAAAATTTGGAACACAAGTTGAAAACTATTTTTGTATACATCTTGAAAATAAAAAAACTATTATTTTAAAAAAGTTAATATTGCATTTGACTATTTAGTAACATTGTTAAAAATGTAAAGGTTTCTTTAGTTGAAAACTTACTAGAGTGTTTTGATGTTCTTGGTGACAACTTACCCAAACACCCCACATAAAATGTAAGCACGTACATTTCCCACTATATTAGTACCCAGTATAAATTACATGAATAATAATATTCTATAATGCTTTAACATCTTGATGTCTAGGATAAATCATATGAATAAGAATATCACTTATGTAGTACTTAACAGATTTGCAAGGAACTTTATATATAACATCTAAAATATCAATATTACATTAATTGGAACTTCACAGAAAATCTGCAAGATGAATTCTATCAGTATTGTTATTCCCATTTTACAAATGAGGAAATAGACACAGAAAAGTTAAGTGATTTGATCATGAGCATATATTCAGGAGATATTAGGTATTGCATTTGAACCTAGATCATCATCATTTTGATTCCAAATCTAGCATTCTATAAAACTACAAAGGTGTTTCTTCACAAATGGGCCCTTGAATCAACTTTTTAAGCCTCTAGCCACTAGGGCAGGGCAAGAAGTAATCAAGACAAATTCAGGTGATAGAGGTAAGAAAGGATTAATTATTTTAAAATATGATTTTAACAAATTATTCTCAATAACTAGGTGCTCAATTATTTATGGTGCATGTTTTATGTTTTTGTGCCCTCCATATATTTCAGTGTCCTAGGGCAACATCCCAGATGCCCTGCCCTAGTTACAATTCTTTATCTATTCTGAAAATGGATTTTCATTTCAATGGAGGAAGATGGCTCATACATGAATTAAACATATATTTCTCTTTTAAAGGTGACATTGCTGGCAGTAATTACAATCTATATTTTTGGATATGACTAAATAAAGCAATGTGGGAGAATAACAGTCCATTCCACAGTGAACACAATGAAAATAGTCCTCTGCTTTTTAAGCTACAAAAGAGCAACTGTATGCCTTTAATCTTAAGATTTAAGATCTGTTGTTATTGTTGTTTCCCAGTCATTCAAATGTCATCTACTAAAGTACTATCTTTTCTTTTCTTCATTCTCTTTTCCTCTTTCTCCCTTCCTTCTTAAGTCTTCCTCCCTCCCTCCCTCTTACTCTCTTCCTTCTTCTCCCTCTTTGTCTCTCCTGTCTCTTTGTCTCAGTCTCTATCTTTCTCTTTGCTGTTTCTCTGTTAGGCTATATTAGAACTATGGTGGCCCCTCAAGGGCCATCTCATGCCTGATCTGTATGAGTTTGTCTCAGGGCTATTTTTCAGTGAAGTCTTTCTGTACTCTCTGCTTACAAAATACTTGAAGAACACCCTGAAGAACAACTTTTGACGAAATGCTATGTAACTCTGGAGTACCAAGAAATCACAGCAGCAAATAAAGAATTATTTTAAAATTAGAGAATAGGGATCTTGGACTTTGCCAAAAAAAAAAAAAAAATTAGCAGAGGTCCTCAGACCAATACATAGAAAATACATAATGACATTATTGTGAGAATTAATTATTGGAGATATATAGAAATTGGGGGGGGGGGGGGGGGGGGGGGGGGGGGGGAAGAGTGCTGGCTCTATGTCAGAGAACCTGAATTAAAATCCCAGTTCTGTGATTCATGATCTTCACAAAAATTAGGCACATGAGTATATGAGTGTTATGGAATATTATTGTTCTGTAAGAAATGACCAGCAGGATGATTTCAGAAAGGCCTTGGAGAGACTTACATGAACTGATGCTGAGTGAAATGAGCAGAACCAGGAGATCATTATACACTTCCAACGATACCGTATGAGGATGTATTCTGATGGAAGTGGATTTCTTCGACAAAGAGAAGATCTAAAAGTCTACTTGATCAATGATGGACAGAATCAACTACACCCAAAGAAGGAACACTGGGAAATGAATGTGGACTACTTGGCATTTTGGTTTTTCTTCCCGGGTTATTTCTACCTTCTGAATCCAATTCTTCCTGTGCAACAAGAGAACTGTTCGGTTCTGCACACATATATTGTATCTAGGATATACTGTGACATATTTAACATGTATAGGATTGCTTGCCATCTGGGGGAGGGGATGGAGGGAGGGAGGGGAAAAGTCGTTACAGAAGTGAGTGCAAGGGATAATGTTGTAAAAAATTACCCAGGCCTACGTTCTGTCAATAAAAAAGTTATAATAAAAAATAAAAAAAACCTAGGCACATGGAGACCATCACATGCTAATTTCAATGGAAGAAATGATGATCCTGGTAACAAACTCATTCCATTTGTCAGAAATGCCTGAAAACAGGAAACTTGAATTCTTTGTCATGATCATGTTTTAAGTAGCAGAAGTTGTCTTTCCCAAAGTCACTGCAATAATGGTTCAAAATAATAATATATAATATTCATATAGAGCTTATTATATGGCAGGCACATAAATGCTTTACACATATTAGCTCATTTGATCCTCACAACAATCCTGGGAAGTAGGTGCTATAATTATAACCCGCATTTTACAGATGAGGAAACTGAGGCAAATAGAAGTTAAATGCTTTTCCCAGGGTCACACTGTTGGGGTATACCAAAAGTGTTGGGATACCTTGGCGTGTGGTGCTGGGTCATCTTCGAAAGAATTTAAGTTCAAAACCATCTCAGAATCAAGCATGGGACTTTATCGGGGTGACATACCTTGTGTGCTCCTCCTTAAGAGAAAGAGCGGAAGACAATTTATATGGAGAAGTGAGAGTAAGAAAATAAAAAACTAGGAGATGGGATAGAGCAGAAAAATTGGATAATCTAAGATAAGATTTTGCTTATGTTTGGGCAATCCAGGATAAGGTATTGGGGGGGGGGGAGTTCTCTGTGATTGGATTTATTTTAGAAAAGGTATGCATGGAAAAGGTTTTTTTGTTCTTATGGGGTTTATAAGAAAGGAAGAGAGAGAAAGGGACAGACAGAGAAAGGGACAGAGAGAGAGAGAGACAGAGAGACAGAGAGAGAGGGAGGGAAAGAGAGAGAGAAAGAGAGAGAGAGAGAGACAGAGAAAGAGAGAGACAGAGAAAGAGAGAGACAGAGAGAGAGGGACAGCAGCTAAGATTGCATCAATCTGGGTTCCTAGTGTCTGGAGGCTAGAGTTCAGGTCTTTCAGAGTCCAGGTCTGACTATTCACTGTGTCACCTAGCTGCCTTTGCTGTTTAGAGTTTGCTTATTCATCTTATTGTAGAGAGAAGGGGAGCTAGGGGTGCACATTGATACAAGACAAGGTAGAGGGTGAAAATAGGGTCTTAAAATCTTCCAGATCACTGGTTCATATTTAGATTTGACCGGAAGTACAAAAACTCAGTTGCACCATATTAGTATCACCTCTTTATGAGAGAAAAATAGATCCTCAAATTTCCTTGGCCCTGAATACCATTTAAGTCCAAAAATTCTTCTGCCCCACAGCTGCCCAACCTCTCCCTCAAATAGCTAATGATGTGTACATCAAAACTAAACGGCACCGGAGGAGCTCAGTATTTAAAGGAAGCCCAGGGAGAATTATTTTGTAAGACAAAAATCTTTTTGGAATGCAAATAATCACCGTTACCCCTAAATTATGTGTTTTGCGAGTTTCTATTTCTAGATTCCTAGCAGTTCTTAAAGCAGACACATCTGCACTTCTCTAAGTCTTTCTGGGCCTCTCTCCAGAACCTTTCTATTTGCTAAATATGTACAGGAAAGGACTTGGTGTCTTTTATAGTGGGCAAGGCATCCAATGATTACCTCATACTCAGCTGAACTCATTTGCCCAACAGCAGGAGGCCAAAGCAGCTTTCAGTGCAGAGGCTTTAAAGCATTATGGTCTAGTTATCAATTAGTCTGGAGATGTGGATCTCCCTGAAGAATGTTGAGCTTACTGGTCATACAGTGCCATAGGAAATGTGCTTAATAAGGACCATGAACAGCACAAAACTGGGGTCATAAAGAGCACTTCTTGCTCAGCATCCCCTTGGATGACACTCCAAGCTACCAGATTTTCATTAAAAAAAAACAAAAAACAAAATGTTAAAACAAATGCTTAACAAGGACCCCGAACAGCACAAAATTGGGGTCATAAAGAGTGATTCTTGCTCACCACCCCCTTTGGTGACACTATGAGCTACCAGATTTTCACTAAAAAAAAAACAACAGAATTTTAAAACAAGAAAAGACCTTAGCAAATTGCCGACTACAATACCCTCATTTCAGAGAGGAGGAAACTGAGAGGTCCAAACAGGTTAAAAAATTCTGGAACTCTGGGAAACTGAGGTTCCTTCCAGACTTTGAGAAACTCATAAGGTTGTAGAGGCTCCATTCCCTTCACCCAGAAGAGAAAAAACAAATGTAGAGGTCAAAGACTGAGGCTCAGAAGGGAGAAGTCACAAAATCACCAAACTCTGGGGGCAAAAGGATGACCACTGGGAACAGAGTGGCCAAAAGGTCTGCAACAGAAGAGATAGCAGAAGCAGGCAACAAGAATGCTTCTTATTATTCATTCTGACTCTTTGTGACCCCACTCAGGGTTTTCTTGGCAAAGATGCTGGAGTGGTTTGCCATTTTTTCTCCAGCTCACTTTACAGATGAGGGAGCTGAGGTAATCAGGACTAAGTGACTTGTCCAATATCACACAGCTAGGAAGTGTCTGAGTCTTCTCTTTCCACTTTGCCTCATAGCTGCTCCCTTGAATGCTTCTGCAGCCAAAGATCCTCATCATCATGTGGTTATCCAACCAGAACTAATTATAAGTCATCTCTACATCCTCCACAGTCTCTCCAAGGCATTCCCTTACATATCTATCATAAGGACTCTTCAGAAAATAGCTCCTGCCCTCTCCTCACGGAGGGTTATCAGCCAAGAAAGCTAATGTTTACCTAGTCCAAAAAGAAAATCTAAATAAATAAATGTGGGAGGGAAAGGCCCTCTGGGTTTCTGGATAAAGCAGAAATTATTGCTATTTACATTCAGAGTCAATCAGGACTCTAACAATAACCAAATGGGACTTGTTTTGGAACCTATTGATGGCCAATCAAGGAGAATCAGAGTGGTCTTGATTGGAGGAATTATACTAGATATCTAGGAGGAATGCTGTAAAGGTAGGTTCAAACAATCAATCAATTAATAAACATTTATTTAGTGACTACTATCTTCCAGGCACTGTGTTATGCACTGGGAAAACAAACAAAAATCATCCCTCCTCCCCACCAGATTCTTTTGGAGGTTAGCCAGTACATTCAGGGTTAAATGTCATTCATCAAATCAAATATCTTGGTTTGCATTTTACAAAAATAAAATATTGTTGAAATTTATTCTACCAAGTATCTATTTCTGAATCAAAATAGCAGAATTTAATATAAAGATAATACACTAGTTTTCTCCAATACAAATGTGACGTATGATCCTGTTACTCAATTATGAATCATCTCAAAATGACTAAAAAATCATCATCCACCTCAAGGATTTACTTTATTTCATACCTTACTAGGACTGTGGTTGACTCAGACAATTTTTAAATCAGAGAGGCTTACTTTTGTAGCAGGATTCTTCAAGAAAAACTGATAAAAGGGGAAATTGATTCCTTAATATGGAATGCAATAACTATAAGTAATGGTAAACCTAGAATATATTGATTTAAGAAAAGGTTAAAAGATTGTCCATACCCTTTGATCCAGAACTAGCATCACTAAGTTTGTATCCCAAAGAAATTTTTAAAAGGGTGGAGGAAAGGATCCATTTGTACAAAAATATTTATAATAGCTTTTTTTGGAGTGATAAAGAATTGGAAATTGAGGGAATGCCCTTCAATTGGGGAATGGTTGGTTGGGTGGTTGTTGTCCTTTGTTCTTAAAAAGAATCAAAATGATATCATTGTTAGAATATCTGACTGTAGCTGATTAAATCAATATGAGCTCGGAATGCTTACATAGTCCCTATGAACATTTGGAGCATATTCTCAAACTTTGTGCATCTCATGTTTCTTGTGAGCTCATTCAATTCTGTTTTACTTATAGAATACAGCACTTTCCCTGATGAGGGCACACCATGCAATCAATTCTAATGTTCTTAAGAGGAATATTGAGTGTCCTTGTATTGCTTTTTCTGACCACCTTCTGCGCATTTGCCCTGTGTGAAGTCTCCATGAAATAGTATTTTTGGCAAGCGTACATTTGGCATTCGAACAGGAGTGGCTGAACAAGTTGTTGATTGTAATGGAATATTACTGTGCTATAAGAAATGATGAGAAGACTGACTTCAGAAAAGCCTGGAAATACTTACATGAACTGATACTGAGTGAAGTGAGTAGTATTAGAGAATTTTGTACATAATAACAGAAAAAAAATGATGAGCAACAATGTGATGGACTTGACTCTTCTTAGCAATGCAAAGATTCAAGACAGTTCCAATAGACTTGTGATGGAAAATGACATCTGCATCCAGAGATTGAATGTGATTGAAGCATAGGATTTTCACCTTTTTTTGTTTGTTTGTGTTTTTTTCCCTTTTGGTCTTATATTTCTCATACAACATGACAAATATAAAAATATGTTTAAAAGATTTTCTATGTTTAACCTATATCAGATTACATGCTATCTTGGGGAGAAAGGAGGTAAAAGAAGGTGGGAGAAAAATTTTTTTTTACTACAAAACCTTACAAAAATGAATGCTGGAAATTATCTTTATGTGTATTTGGAAAAATAAAATACTATGAGGAAAAAAATAAAAAATAAAAATGAATGTTAAAAATTACATATGTAACTGGAGGAAAATAAAATATTATTAAAAACATAGTTCATTATTAATGTACTCAATAGTTATTTGCTTGTTCAGGGTGGCGTTTGTGGGGAGGGAGTGATAATTTATGGGAACAGTCCCCATATAATGAGTTTTTCAATAAACATATAAAAATAAATCCAAGAGCAAAACAATTAATTAAAATATTAAATAACATAAATAATAAGGAAGGGAATCAAATTATAAGATATTTTCTGGATTCACACACAAAAGGATACACATTTCCTATGTCTCCATTTGTGCTATAGTTTAGTCAGTTTTTCTAATTTTCCAGCATAGTGGAAAAGTAGTCCCTTTATGACAGTTTATGTGGGAGAAGTTAAGAGCATGATGGCTTCTACTTTTTGGAGTCTTTCCCAGAAGTTGCTGAAAGCAAGTTGGAGAAAAGATGAATAGAGAAAAGTTCCAACCTTGATTCTGTATCACTATCATGGTCCAGATGATGGTGTTAAGGATGCCAATGATAGTTCTTCAAAGGATGTTCAATGATGGTCATCTTTTGTCTCTCTACTTTGAGTATAGTTATATATTTTGCTTCTACTGAAAGCATATATATATCTGGTTCTTGCGACACTACTTGAAAATTTTTCTTCTTTGGGAGCAAAGCCAAGATGGTAGAATAGCAGGAAGCAATAGAGCAGGATTCTTCCTTTGGAAGAATCCCATTCCAAAAAAACAAAATGAAATGAACCCAAAGAAAACAAAATGAAACAAACAAAAAATCTCCTTCAAACAAATCTAGAAAATGTACCAAATAAAATCCTAATGGGGAAATCCAAAAAAAAAAAAAAGTTGGTGAATCATTTTTCCACTGTAGGCTCACATACAGAGATAGAAAGGTCTCTGGACTTCTTGAGATGGCCAGGGGCGTAGAAATGCACGGAGCATTCTAAAGGACAAGAAAAAACTGGGAAATCGGGCCAAGAGGAGGTATCAGACATTGGTGCTAACTGGTAGCTTTGTTCTTCATCAATGCGTTCTGAGTTACAGATCTAGGGAGGGTTGAGGATGCGACCTGCATCCAGCCCAGTATATTAAAAAAGAAGTGAGTTCAGAAGCAAGCAGCAGAATGGGGTCTCAGTTCCAGCTCCTACCCTGTGTAAAGTCTGCAGAGGTGGGATTCCCTGGAGACAGAAAGAAACCTCCAGTTCTATCACTGAACCAGTAGAACTTCATAGCTGGCTGACAGTGTTTGAGTCCCGAAGCCATTTTACTGTTGCTCAGAAATTTGAAGAAATCAAATTGTGTGTGTGTATGTATGTGTGTTTGTGAAGGGAGGGCAGTGACCAGTTTTTGTCCTAGATAATGGACCATTTTGGAAGCACCAAAATCCCAGCCTGGCTATGTTTGAAAGCCTAGAATAACACAATATTCAATACTCTAAGAAATTGACAACAGGACCAGCCCAAACCTTATCCCTGGAAGGGCACATAATTTGGCTCTGACATAAAACAACAAGAACAAGCAAATGAAAAATGAATGACATCATAAAAAGCTACTGTGGTGGCAAGGATGCTCAAGGCACAAACCCAGAAGAAAATGATTCCAAAATATTTGCTCAAAAGCTCCAATTAAAACAGATTCAATTAAAATTCCTGAAAAGAATGAAGAATTTTAATTAGTTAAAAAATTAATGAAATAAGAGTTATTGAAGAAAGATCTGGAAAAAAATCAACAGCGTGGTACAAGAAGTGCAGGACAAATTCCCTAAAAATTCAAATGAACTAAATAAAAAACAATGACTTCATGGAGCAAGAAATAGTAAAGCAAAGTCAAAAAAGACTAGAAAAATGGGAGAAAATGTAAGATATCTCATAGGAAAAACAACTGACTGGAAAAACAAATGGAGGAGGAAAAAAAATTTGAGACTCAGTAGATTGTATAAAAGCCATATATACTCCCCCCCCCCAAAAAAAAAGCCTAAACATTCTATTTCAAGGAAAAACTGCCCAAGACTCTTAGAACCAGAGGGCAAAGTAGAAGTAGAAAGAATCCACTAGTCACCTCCTGAAAAAAAATTCCAAAATAATAACTCTCATAAACATTACAGCCAAAATTCAGAGCTTTCAGTTCAAAGGGGAAAAAAATTACTGCAAGAAGCTAGGAAGTAAAATTCAAGTACCATGGAGCTAGAGTCAGGATCACAAAAACAAACCCCCTACAACAAATATGTATAATCAAGTAAAATATTTTCCATATTACCCATGTCCAAAAGAAAATATCTCAATCTGTGCCCTAAGTCCACCACATCTTGGTTAGGAGATGGATAGTGTGTTTCTTCAAGAGTCCTTAGGAATAATGAATCAGGATTTTTCTAACAACTACCAACCTGAAATTGAACTAGCTTCTCATTAGAATGGGCCTTTATCCCCTAGGTTCGCATAAGAAAATTCTTTTCCTATGACTAAGAAAAATGAATGCACATTTTATTTTCTTACAAGGTAAGGATTTTTGCAAGAGTATCAGCAAAATTGCTTAGTAGAGTCATTCTCTTCTATAAAATGAGGAAAAGGAAGCTCTTCAAGTTCTTTTTAGCATGAGCTCAAATGCCACGATGAGATAGATGAGTATATCTCATCAGTCTGGAAATGCCTTCCACTCCTGCACCCACCTCTGATGGTTGGGTGTGCTACTCTCGTCCTGTTTTCCCATAAATTTTCTATATTCCAGGGTGCTTTCACAGAACAATTTGAGGTTATTAGTGGAGTATTTGGTTTATTTATCACGCCTCACTCTCTCTATGTGGCTAGCTCATGTTGTTTTTCAATCCTGTATTTCCCTTTATTCTATTTCTTCTTTGAAGTTCCCTATTTTTTATAGGTGATAGCCCCATCCTACCTGGCATACAAACTTATATCCTCCGTGTACCTCAGTTCCTTCAATGTAATACTCTCTTTCAGTTCTTGGGAGGTTGTATTGTTCCATGATTCAAAATCTTAGAAAAATATTAATTTATGGAATGGAATGTATGTAATCATAAAAAAGGGAAAGATTAGCATGTTTGATAAATTAATCTTGAAATGCAAGGTACTATCAATTGAATAAAGTCAAATATAGCCAGAGTAAAAAGTTGCAAAAAATATGCCCTGATATTTTTTATGTTTCTTTGTTTGTTTTTTTTTTTGCCAGCCTAGAAATAATGCTAGTTTTACTCCATCCAATTTTAGCTTTCCCTGGAACAAGAAAAGATGTGAATCAGATCATTGACAAAAAATCCTTCCATTTCTTCTTGGTTCACTCAGACTTGGGAGTTTTAATGAGAAGGAAAGCAAAAGAATATTGGTCAGAAGCCCCTTCCACTACAGACTCTCCTCTTTCGAGGGAGGTTGCTGGATTTTTAAGGGATACAAGACAATGTGGAAATAATGAAAGATGGGCCTACTCCAAGGGAAGGCACATCATCCATCGATCTCTGAAAAAGGGGGAAATTAAATGCATCTTTCTTTCCTCCTACCTCTGGGGCTCACCTACGGCTTCACAGTATCAGGCCCCATTTATCATCCTCATGCTGAAAGTCAAGGGCCTGAGAAAATTGCCACAGAGCATACCAGCTTGACTGACCATAAATATAACCTGGGTTACAAAGGCACATATGTAAGGGCTCACTCAGACTTTTCAGTAGAATTTACAACTGGGGGCCAAGGAGGGGCCCAGGCCCATAATGAGTGAAGGTGAGCCCTTCCTGCATCTGCATAATTTCAAAATGTTTAAAAGAAGACTCCAAGCACATTGGGCAGATTCTCTGTGGAGGACAGAAGGTACATAGATTAAGAAAGTATCATTAGATTGTGAGCTGAATTATAGCAGGGGTTCTTAATCTGGGCTCTGCAAACATTTTAATTTATTTATTTTAATAATTTTGATAATTGCATTTCAATATGGGGGGGGGGGATAAACGCTGACCCCCATTCAGGCTGAAAAAGCCTTCAAAGTGATTTTCATTCAATTGGGAGATCTGGGCCTGATATTGATAAGTATCCAGGCCTGGGGGCATTGGCTTTCATTTCCCTTGGGAACTTCAGTTTCAGATTTCCTATTAAAGGGCAACTTTAAACTCATTTCTTTGCAGAATGTCCAAAGCAGGATTATACCTTGTCAAGGAATTTCTTGGCATAGCTGCCTGCCAGGACCTCCTGCCCACTGTGAAGACCCTCTTCTCAGAGCCAATAAACTTCCTTTTTTGCCACTAAGATTTCTAGTTCATGAATTCTTTCACATTAAACCTGCACTGACCAGATGGGGATTCTCACACCTCCAATCTCTGCCCTGCCACTAGAACAGCGTCAAATATAATTGGTTTCTTTTGTAATTTTATGTATTTTATTTGATTGCGTGTAGTATTCCATTATATTTGAAGTTCCTTGAGGGCAGGGACTGTTTATTTCCTCTATAATAATATTTTATAGTAGATGCTTAATAAATGCTTGTTGACTTTACTTGACTTATACTTGACTTAGGGAGGAGAAAAGAGGTTCACATCAAAATCAGTGCTAGATCCTTTAAGTATGTAAAAACTGCATCTGGGGCCATAGACAATCTCCCTGATCTATAGCACCCGACCCAGATGGCTCTGGAGGAGAAAGTGAGGCAGGTGATCTGGCACAACCCTTCCCCACTTAAATCCAATTCACTTGCATCTCATGGCATCACCTCTCTGAGTTCATGGTTCTCTTTGAGGATGAAGAATAAACAACCACCTTTGAGTAGAGCTGCCTCACTGAGAACCCAACTGGAACTGGTCAGCTGGGTAACAGTTTTCCTTCCTTCCTTCCTTCCTTCCTTCCTTCCTTCCTTCCTTCTCCATACCCCGCCACTCTTTCTTTTCTTTGTTTTCCTTACTTCTGTCCACATATCATTTATATTCTGTGGTATTCTGTCCAAAGTAATATATATATATATATATATATATATATATATATATATATATATATATATATATATTTTATCACTGAAACCTGACAAGATATTTTGGGAGTTTACCAGCTACACTTTTAAATTAAGGATCATGCCTTAAAGAAAAGAGACCCACATGTACAAAAATGTTTGTGGCAGCCCTTTTTGTAGTGGCAAGAAACTGGAAACTGAGTGGATGCCCATCAGTTGGAGAATGAATGAATAAGTTATGGTATATGAATGTTATGGAATATTATTGTTCTGTAGGAAACAATCAGCAGGATAATTTTTGAGAAGCCTGGAGAGACTTACACAAACTGATGCTGAGTGAAATGAGAATAACCAGGAGATCATTGTACACGGAAACAACAAGATTATATGATGATCAGTTCTGATGGGTGTGGCTCTCTTCAACAATGAGATTATTCAAACCAGTTCCCATTGTTCAGTCATGGAGTCATCAACAACCAGAGAGAGGATTGTAGGAACTGAGTGTATTCCACAACATAGCATTCTCACTCTGTTGTTTATTTGCATTTTCTTTCCTTTTTGATCTGATTTTTCTTGTATAGCAAGAGAATAGTATAAATATGTTTACACATATTGGATTTAACATATATTTTAACATGTATAACATATATTGGATTGCTTGCCATCTAGGGGAGGGGATGGAGGGAAGGAGGGAAAGTTTGGAACACAAGGTTTTGTAAGGGTCAATGTTGAAAAATTATCCATGCATATGTTTTGAAAATAAAAAACTTTATTAAAAAAAAAAAAAAGAGAATCATGCCTTAAAAGCACATCACTCTAGCTCTCATTGATTAGCTAACAATAGCTCCCAGGCCTAGCTCCAATTGGTCATTTTTCAGGCCCACTGGATATCTACAAATGAGCTCCTGATCCACAGTCTACAGCAATTTAAAGCCTAAGTTGTGCATAAGAGGCCCTAATATTCATATGTAGATAAAATTCAGATTATGGTTATTAAGAAAATTGACTGTTTGAGCTGTAAAACATTCAGATCACAGAACTTCTGGTTTTTTGTAAGCTTCCAGAATTCAGTATAGATTGTAATATGTATATGACTAATCTCACATCATTTTACTCCTCATTTCTAAAACAGTGAACCATCATTATTTCTGTGAATTCAGAGTGAATCCAAATAACAATTATTTCTATTTTGGCCAAAAACCCTGAGGGTCTTCCCTTACCAGATTGACTTTATTTTTTTTAAACTAAGTCAGAAAAAGCCATTCTCTGCCTCACTTTTTACTTAAGCTGAGGGTGTTGCCTCAGTCAAATTGCGACCTCTTAAAAACATTAACTTAAAAAGGCCGAGGTCTCCCACTGCATCCAGAGCCATCTCTAGTCATCTTGATCTGTATCTTGCCACTGGACTCAGGGGACTCTGGGGGGGGGGGGGGGGGGGAGAGGAGAGAAAGGCTTTTTTTCTCTTTGTACTTCCCTCTCTCACAAATTCAATTCACTTGCATATCACAGCATCCCCTTTCTGATGTCATGGTTGGCTTCTATTGTAATACCAGAGAAACTGAAGCAAGCAAGAGATTGTTTTTTGATCTTTAATGTGGAGTGTAAGCTAGCTGACTGGATGGGACTCTTGTCCAAAGCATTTGGTACAGATAAACCGAGGCAGGGACTCGGTTTTAGCTAACTAGCATTTGCAAACAGAATACATAATCTGAGTAATGGGGGAAACAAAGGCAGATAAGGGAGGTGAGGACACTGGGAGGAAGGACAAGCCATAATTCCAGGAAAGAATCATAACTTAATCCTGACAGGATAGGGGACAAGATAAGAAGGTCCAGGGCAGCAGACAATGGGGTGAGGGATAATACTCAAATGGAAGTGGAATTATTCTATATCCCTAGCAAGGATACCATTGTGTCATAAACTCCCGGTGTATTATCTCACTCCTTGCTAGGAATAATTCCATATAATCTCCTTACCTGGCACACTCTCCCTCCTCACCTGAACCTCCTTGGCTTTCTATAGGATTCAATTCAAATTCTAAAGGAGGCCTTTTCTGCCTCCCCTATCCATCACATCCCCCTAGTTAATATTTTCCCTTCAGATTCCCTGTCTCCCACTCTGCATCTGTCTTATACATACATGATTTCTAATCTACTAATATTACTAATCTACTCTTTTAGAACATAAGCACGTTGAAGGTAGGGGCAGCATTCATTTTCCCAATTTATATCTTATTTGTTATTTGCATGTTAGAATTAGAAGGGAAACACCTTGCGGGTGGGTATTTTTTGGTTGCCTTTTGTTGTACGCCTGGGGTTGCCATTATTTTTGTGGTTGAATCATGTCTGACTCTTTAGGACTTACATGGAATTTTCACGGCCAAGGTACTGGATGATTCACCATTTCCTTTTCCAGATAAGGAAACTGAAGTGATTAGAAAAGTGACTTGACCAGGGTTACAAGGTAATAGGGTTATGAAGCTGCATTTGAATTCAAGTCTTCCTGACTCCAAGCTCAGTGCTTTGTCCACTGCACTACTTAGCTGCCTAATTAGTGTGGAATCTAGAATATAGAATACATTTAAGAAATCCTTCAGCTTGGCTTGCATCTCCATTGCTTAGTACAGTGGCTAACACATAGCAAACACTTAATAAATGCTTGTTGGCTCATCTTAATTGAGGTGAGCTGAAGTGACCTATGACTGCCCTGTGCCAATCAATGCTTCTTAACCATTTGGGAGAAGTGTCAAGAGACATCAGCAGAGGGCTA
Source organism: Sarcophilus harrisii (assembly GCF_902635505.1). Taxonomy (NCBI): domain Eukaryota; kingdom Metazoa; phylum Chordata; class Mammalia; order Dasyuromorphia; family Dasyuridae; genus Sarcophilus; species Sarcophilus harrisii. Next base: position 386,455,690 of record NC_045429.1, on the reverse strand, counting down.
ACCTTTCCTGAACCAACCAAGTTCTAGCACAACATGCTCAGGAAATGATTGTTTAATTGGCTTGAAAACACAACCCAAGTTCAGTGATTTTTATCATATCAGGAGGGATGGGGAAAAGTATAGATAGCAGAAATCCAAATTTTGCTTTTGCGAATAGCTTAAACCTCCTTGAGTAATGATAAAAGCTCTGGCCTAGGAGTCAGAAGTCCCTGATCTAATTGTGGCTCTGCCCTTAACTTTGTGTAATTATGGGCAAGATACTCTGAAACTCAATTTCCTCATTCATGAAATTAGTAATAGGGATTTGCTATTATATATATATATATATGTATATATATATACATATATATATATATAATATAAAGAATTTCTCTTTCATCTTCTCTTCCCTTACCAAACTTTATACCCAGTGTTACCTGCAAAAAACCAAAAATGACTGGACTGATGAATCTCTTTTCTCTTTATTTTCTGGTGAAGGAGCTAAAAAGTCATTTGCAATAAAATGGGTGATGGCAAGGAGTTAGAGTTAAATCTTAGCTTTGCTACCTAATACTTATGTGATGTTAGGAAAGTAATTTACCTTTTCCGAGGCTAATTTTCCCCATTTTCAACTGGCAGAGTTGACTACATCAGGGGAGTCAAATTCAAAGAGAAAAGGATAACTGATGGCCACATATTAACTTAGAAAAACACAGATTAACTTTATTTTTGTTGTATTCTCTTTTTATTTATTTAACTAGATATTTTCCAGTTAGGTTATAATCTGGTTTGGGTTTCCCTCAGGAGTTTTACAGGAAGAAATTTGACACTTCTGGATTAGAAGGTCTAAATTTTTTCTTTAAAAAATAAACACTAATTTTTTTTCTTTTCTTGCTTTTCTCCTTTCTTCCTTTCCTTTATTTTTCTACTTTCCTCTGTCCTTCCTATCCTTCTTTCCTTTCTTTTCTCTCTCCCTCTCTTTTTCTTTCCTTCTTTTTAAAGAAACAATTGGAATTATGTGACTTACCCAAGAACATACAGCTTGTCAGTGTATACTTTTTTTTTCCCAGTGATCAAAAATCTAATTACTTAATTGAAAAGGGAAAAAAAAAAAGAATTAAAACTCTTGTAAAACAGAAACATAATCAAGGAAAATAACTTCTCACACCAAAAAAATACATGCTTCACTCTGTAGTCCATCACTTCTTTGTTAGGAAAGGGTGTAACATGTTTCTTCCTGAGTGCTCTGGAATCATAATTTAAGGATTTTCTATACTTTTCCCCATCTTGGAAACTGGGCTGTGGCTGTCACACTTTCTTCCCCAGGGTCTACTTTTCCACCAGCACAGACTGCTCCTCTGGCATTTAATCACAAGTAATGTCATTTCTGCAGACACTGGAAACAAACACATTTATTAAAATTAAAAAAAAAAAAAAGAAACAGGCTATTACTGGCAGTGGTGGATAGGAAATAGGAAACATTGGGTCTGTTCAACTCCTAAATAGACACTGAAGGGAAGAAAGTAGGAGCCATATTTGGATTTTGTCTTTATGGAATGTTCACTAAAACTTGGGCACTTCTCTATTTTTCTTTTTTCTTTTTCAGTTGCCATCACTGTTTCTGCTGACTCTGGTGGGTGAAGTGTCTGACCATGCCACATGATATCTCTCTTTTGCAAGCCTCTCTGAGATATTTCTCCATCATTTCTCCTACTCTGCTGCCTGGAGCCAAGGGCACAGTCTCTCCCATCACGTTCTTTATGGGTCAAGAACTCTTACTGATCTCAAATCCCACGAAATATTTTCTCTTGGAAGCTATGAGCCCTTCCTCTCTGTCCCTTGGGTAGAGAAAGGCACAATTAATCGATCAACAAGTCTGTATTAAATGCCTACTATGGGCTAGGCACTGTGGTGAGCAGACTTGAGATAGAGAGACCAATCAGCAGGCTATTGTAATAAACCAGTATGAGGTGAAGAGATGTTAAATGTCTTGCCCAGGGTCATAACACTGGCAAGTGTGGCAAGAAGAATTTAAGCCAAGATTTCCTTGACTCCAAGCCCATAGCCTTATCTACTTTTCTCTGCTGTTTCACAATTGCCATGTCCTTCTGCAGTAAGGCACCATGGCAGCTCTTGATTGAAGAATTGGCTAGGACAGAGAAAAAAATAGCCTTTTTCCTTTTGCTGAATTATGATGCACTTTGGAAGATTAGGAGGGAAAAGAATAGGAGTGAGTATTCGAGAGCACTCAGAGACTATGATCAGTCTGTATTTATAGACCATGAAGATGAATGAATGGTGGGTTCTTAGTGAAAATAAAATGATTAGATGTTCCACATCCAATTAGTTACCTCCCCAAATAGCCCATGGTCTTTAATCTCATCCCTTTGATGAATAGCTTTTCAATTTGAGGCTCTCTTCAAAGCCAAATAAGCCCATGATCCCTCTTAAAAACACCTTTCCCCCTGTGGTTATCTCATGCTGGTGAGGCCTCCATTTCCATGATCTCTTCCATCCATTAGTGAGTTCTTCCCTTTTTTCCATTTGAGAAGCACTCATATGAACACCCTAGAACTCTCTTAGCCTTGCCCCCACAAATCCCTACCCCCCTTTCAGCTTTTTTAGCCTTTCCCCACTACAATATAAGCCTTTTGAGGGCAGAGCTTATTTTATGTTATTTGTAGTCCCTGTCTGACACATATAAGTATTTAATAAATGCTCTTCCTATCTAGGACTATCTTTCTATCAGGAAGTTCTTAGATTCATTCCTTACACATTTATATGTCATAGTATTATGTCTCTCCATCCCTTTCCTTCTCCCCTAGTCATTCCTAAATCTCTGGGCATTTAAGTCCATCTCTTTACTATAACAAAGAACTATTAGACCATATTTTGGTTTATATTGGACTTTTACTTCTATCTTTGATTAGCCTGAGATCCAATATTCCTGTTTTTTTTTTTTGTTTGTTTTTATTTTAAAGAGGCAAAAAGACACTTAACACCTCCCCTGGAGTGGAAACAAAAGTTGTGAATCTCAAACCCAATTTTACAGATATTTTTTCTTTTATGATTAGTTAGAAATCATAAAAGCATTTCAAATACCAACAAAGTGGCTTTAGTACTTGCTATTTATTCCACATGTTTTTACATTTAACCATCGATTTGAGTTGCATTACTATTTCTGGCTAATATTTTCTCATCACAGCTCCTCCCTAAGGCTGTAAACTCTTGGAATGTAGAGATGGGAGTCTTAAATTTCAGTTTCTCTCATAGCACCCAGAACATAATACGACCATAATTGTTGTCATTTGTCCTTCATTTTTGAAGAGGATCAGTGGCTGAAGGTCAACCAAAAAGTAACCTCTTGAATCTTGTGTGAACTGGACTTAAGTGAGGCAGAATTGCTGAAAGTTGTCAGCTTCAATCTCTCTTTAAGACTTATCGAAGTCCGGTGGCAAGACAAAATTCAAGGATTGGCAATAGCCTGAGATGCAGTGGATGACTTGGGAGTCTTCCATGGCTGACCAAGCTCTAAGAGCTCCCCAGTGCCTGCTTCAGCCACCTTCCTGGTCAAGTGGAATCAATTATTCTCACCTGCCCATTCCACTGGAGATGTCTTCATGTGCTTGGGATAGAGACCCCACTAACTCATCTAGGTTTGAAGTCTATTAACCTGGTTTAACATGAGCACATACATGTAAACACATTTATAATGTTTTTATGTGTGTTCCACTAACATAGCCTTCAGGTAACCTCCAAATCATGATGGGGCATTATAGAAGTACTTGAGTAGGGAGATATATACACCCATGTGCACATACATGTAGACAAATTTATTATATGTATATATATACATGCATGTACATATACCATAGCATATGTGTAGTTTGTGTGCATATGCAATTTATTTATGTGCGTATATCTTCATCTATCTAAATCTGGACTGGACTTGTGATTTCACTGAAGTAGGGAAATTTCCTAGAGAGGAAACTCCTTGTACTGATCTTTGGCTACTCTGCAATTTACTTGGAGGTTGAGTAAAATGCACAAGTCAAATGTTAATATGCATCAGAATCAAGTTTTCAGTTGTACAATTTTTCAATTATACTGTAATGTGTTCTTATTTATAAAATATATTTTAATCTTGTAAGGCAAGAGGTTCCAGTGACTTGTCTTTATTATTGTTGTTGTTGATGTTGAAATCTGAACTAAGGTCTTCCTAATTCTGAAACTAGCTCTCTACCCATTTTATTATGCTGTCCCTCATGTATGTATAAACACACAGATTCCCATATTTCCAAGTTTTAGTCTTGGCTTGGGAATTCAAGGATGAGCACTGGCTCATTCATCTGCTTCCAAGCCAAGCCTGGTCTCTTGCTTAAGGGGCCAGCTGGCTAAAATTAGCCTGGCCATCTGCTGAGACCAGAGTTGGATTATTCTTAGCCCCAGGATGCTTGAGAGCAGGGTTGGATGCTTAAAGATGAGGCAGCACCAAGACTAATTAGGTTTGTCATTTTAAGCATTGAGGAGGAGAAGGATAAGATGCTCAGGAGAGGTGTGGGTGAACCTTACACTAAGCCAGTCATCCCCACCAAATGCCAGCCACTGCTGTCTGCAGAGAGCCAAGGCACCCCAAGGGAGAAACAAAAGGCAATACTCTATCACCTCCCTGCAGGCCCTGATCACTCTGAACCCAAGATTCCCAGGAAGGGTGATATTGAATAATGAGTTATCATCATCTGCAATGCTGCATCCTAAGGACCACAGGACTTTTCTATCTACCTTGCAACTGAAACTTTACATTAGAACACAAGCTCCTCAAAGGCAGGGATTATTTTACTTTTTTAATTTGGATTCCCAGAGTTCAGCACTAAACTATATGGACAGCAACCCTTACCCAAATTAAAATCAGAGACTCTCAAGGTAAAAAAAAAAAAAAAAAATTATTACCATCTTGAGAGAAAGGGCAACTTTCAACAGACAAGGTGTCATTAGATTAGTGCAAAGTGCAAAGTGCAAATCACAGGATTATATATAGACCGTAATACAGAAGCCCTGACCCCACTTTTGATCTTTTCTCCCATTGTCTGGGGAGTTCTAATTTACCCAGAGCCCAGAAATAAAGAATATTAATCAATAACACACTTTTTATTGTATTAGGTACTTAAATGCTAATGAAAAGGTAATAGGAGGAAGATAGGAGGCAAATGTTAATCTAAAGCAAAGGAATACCTACAATTTTTTAGCTATAGCTCACTTTGTTATTGCAAAGTCACAATCAGAGCAAAGGTTGAAGCCATAGACTTATGAGAGGTCTTTCCTCAGTATATCCCATTCAGCACACAAGTATTTAATAAATGCCTTATTCTTCAGTCATTAATAAGTGCTTGTTGACTTGCTATTGACTTCCTGCTTCTATTTGGTAACTCTTCCTTAAAGATTGATTTAAGTAATCCAAAATTCATTGTTTTCTTCTTTGCCAAGAAGTTATATCATGACTTTAGGAAAATTTGTGATAAAAATTATAGGAAGAGTGGGTTAGTCTGGTTAGTCAGCAATGATTAAGCGTCTATTATGTAATAATCATTGTGCTAGGCACTGAAAATACTGATATAAAAAAAGAGAGTGTCCCTACCCAGAAAGAGTTTACAATTGGAGAAGACAATACACTAATGAAAGCTGAGAAGGTGGGGTGGGAGGAGGAATTGGGAAGTCTGAGCTCCTTCCTTAAATAGAGATTCTGGATTCATGATCCTACCTCCCAAACAAAGGGGAAGAGGGCAAGGATGAGGCAGAATACCAAGGCTGATGGTACCTTGAAGGATGATGAGATTTTCCTCACCATTATAATGATTGTGTAGGATTGTAACAGCCACAAAAACAATCAGAGATTCTCAAAGAACAAGCAAAAAGGGATTTATTAGGCTCTCCAGAGAAAAGGCAATGCCTAACAGACAAGGTATCAGTAGAGGAATGCAAAACAAACTGGAAAACACAAGATTATATAGACCAGAAGCCCCCACTCCCGTGAACACTAAACATGGACGTCTATCCCAAGAACATAAGAATATTAGTAAATGAACTCTTAATTTAAATTTCCCTAGAGAAATATTATACAAGCAGATATTCTTGGATGAGAGGACTCTGTTACCTGACTTCTTAAAGCCAAGGCAAATGGCGCCCAACGTGGGGCACGAACCCACGACCCTGAGATTAAGAGTCTCATGCTCTACCGACTGAGCTAGCCGGGCTTCTTACCCATTGAAAGTTTGAGAATAGGTTGAGATCGTTTTGGTCCCAAGACCTCTAATCATTCGCTTGACCAGATAAAACTGCGTGCGCCCGGCTCCAAGCCAGCGAGCCGGGCTTCTTACCCATTGAAAATTTGAGAATAGGTTGAAATTTTTCCTAGGGGACAGGAGTGGGGGAAGGGAGTCCTCGCCTCTCCTCTCCTCTCTCCCCACAATTTGCCTTCGCCCGTGAGGCAGAGTGTGTGGACCCTGGAAGAAAAGAGATAAGGGCAAGAGAGAGGGGACGCGCAAAATGGAGGCAAGACAAATCCATCTGATCAAGCCTCATTTTAATGGGTGCAATAGTACAGATATATATAGCAATAGGAAAGGAAGCAGGGTTGTGCAAACATAGTACAGGGTGGGGGTCCTAGACAAAGGATTGGTATCCCTCCCAAGGATGAGTTGCTCAGATGTCTCCAGTTGTAGGAAGCTCTATGATGTGATTAGGGGATGCCTAGATATCTGCCTATTCAAAATTAGGGCAGTGCTTGGTCATGTAGGATGTGATTAGGAGATTCCTATTCAGAAAGTCTTTGGTATGATGTGACTAGGAGATTCCTATTCAAGGTTAGGAATGTGGCCTTATGTGGCTGTAGATTAGTGCCGGCTCCCCACAGTTTAAGGCCATATTCCCATTAAGGGTCTTCACTAGTTAATCCCACACAATCCCTCCTCTTTATTAATCCTTGAAGACCTCACACCATTCTGGATACATCTCTTCAACCAGCTTGTTCTCAGTCTCCAATCCCTCCAGATTTGGCTTGTCCTTTTTCTCCACTGGGGTCCATCCTTGTCTAACTGGACCTTCCTCTTCAGGTTGTTCAGTCTTTACTGTCCTGACCAGTAATGTCTGTATTACGTTTGTGATAGGCTGTATCCCACAGGGGAAGCAGGCAGGGAGTAGTATGACAGGAACCAAAGAATATATTTCCACCAGCTGCTTCCTGACCAAGACTACCAAGAGGTAAATGGTGAGAACTAGGTCTGGAATGGGACATGAGCCAATTTTCTGATGTCCTTGAAAATTTCCTTCACCACCAGTCCATTATTATCAGCCAATAAGTAGTCTAATACCAATCTATACTGGAGTATTGCTTCTCTGTCTGAGTGGCTTGATCTGCTAATGAATTCAGGGCCTTTGGCGTCTGGTTAGTAATTATTTCCACCATAGCCTGGAGGTTAATGAGCCTATTCAGCATGCAATTTGGGGTTCTGTACTCTCAACTTTCCTCGGGGCCATCTATCATCCCATTTGTGTTCCTAGTAACTGGAGTAGATAATCTTTCACAAATAAGATGCCTATTAGGAAAGTCAGAAACAACAACAATGCTAAAAGAAACAGATAACTAGGCCAAATACTCACTTACTTATTTAGGATATAATGACCACATATTTTTAGGTAGGCAACTATAAGGTCTTCTACTAAACAATTGCCCTGATTATAGAAATTTGCTTTCAGAGGAAAAAGCAGGGACATGATTATAATAAAAAATTGGCCCTTTAGGTCTCAGCCTGAGAGCACCTACATGACAGGATAAAGCATCATTAGCTAATTGTATGCAGTAAAAATTCCATCTTATAGCCAGTCTCAGGAATAATCAGGTGGGTTCTAATTCAAAGGAAAAACATTAGGAAACTTAGAGTAAATAAGGGCCAAGGTTGTCCTTCCAATTCTTGCCCAAATACTAATCTTCACTTGTAACAATTCAGAATCACATTCATCTGAGTAGCTTGTGAAATATTCCTTTCAGATGGTGGTTCCTGGCTTGATGATCCATCAGATAATCATATCTGAATTCAAAATTCCAAATGATATCCACTATAGTCCTAAGCGATTTTATTTCAAATAGCAAGTCTTATTAATCAAAGCTTTAGGTGAATTTAGCTCTCAAGGATCACATATCCTACATAAGAATTTACTATAATCTTACAATAACAAGAGATTCATCCTAGAAAGTTCACAGCTTATCTTCATATCTAAGTAGATGGGTTTTAAATTCAATATTACACAAATCAAATCATTTTACTTTAAGATGCTCAATAACCAATCTATATTAAAACATGTTCAGGTATTAATCATGTTCAAAGGGGCAAAGACAGACCATTATTCTCAGAATCTCCCTAAACAATGGGAACAACTTAAAAACGACACAATACAACCAATTAAAACTCACATAATATATACTGTCCTAATTTCACTTTAAAGAACCCTATCAGAATTAACATTAATTATTTCTTCATCCTAAAAAATGTTAATTCAACTTCCTCTAATCGATAAGTCTATACACTTTTCTGGAAATATAAGTAACAGGTACAACATCAATATTGTTAAAATTCCTCTAAACACAATTAATCTCCCCACCTACCAAAACATTTCTAATTGCAAAGTCAATTTTAGAGATTATAAATTGTTCCTAACAGAGTTCATTCTTGAGATTTCTCCATAGGCCTTTTAACCTTGGTGTTCTCAGCTTCCAGACAGCAATCGCAGCCATCAGTAACGTCTGGTAAGTTCCTATGCATTGTATGGGATAAACTGGGTGAAGACCTCTCATGGGAATGTGGCCTTGAGATTTTACAATAACAAATTGAACTATAGCTAAAGAGCTGCAGGTGTTCGTTCGATTGTCTTGGATGAACATTTCCCTTCCTGTTTCTCACCACCTCTTAATTACTATTTAAGGACTTCTTTTAAGAGGTAGGTTGGCACAGTGAATACAGAGCTGGATATGATCTTAGGAAATCCTAGGTTCAGTTTCCAACTTTGGCATAGAATGGTTGTGTGACCCTGAGAACCTAGATTGTGATGTTGAGCTACATTGATAGATTTTTTTCCCACTGGAAATTCTGTTAATGAAAACTCAGGTTAGATCCATAAAACAAAAATAGTTTACAAAAAAATTTTTTTAAACAATTTATTTCAGGAAGAAATGTAAGCTTTGCTATTATTTTAATTTAAAAATTCCAATTGGGATTCTCCTTGGGGGGAAAAAAAGAAAAACAAAATCCCTTGTATTTTGATCTTCTTGAGGTTAGTTTTAATCTCACATTTTAAAGTCACTTTCTAAAAGAATTTAGTGTATTTTCTTAGTTATTTTTAATAATGTCACATCTTGAAGGGAATAAATATATAATCCTCCAATTTATTTTAAAATATAGTTAATTTTGTTTTTTGCACTTCCCAGTGCATTCCTCTTCTTGTTCTCTCTCAAGAGAACTGTTGTTTATCCTCCATTTTTGAAGAGGACCATGACATCAGAGTGGTGATACTATGACATGCAAGTGAATTGGATTTGAGTGAGGAAGGGCTGGGCAAAGTCACCAGCCCCATCTTCTTCTCCGAAACCCTATGGGCCCAGTGATCATAAACAGATTAGGATGATCAGAGGTAGCCCTGGATGCAGTGGGAGACCTTGGCCTTTTTAAGTTAAGGTCTTTAACAGGTCTCAGTTTGACTGAGTTAACACCCATTCAGTGATTATCCTACTAACTGTAATAACAAAGAATAAAAAGGGAGGGGGAAAAAAAGGTTCAGCAAAATGAACACATTGAAAAAGTCTGATATTTGTAGTCTCCCTTCTGCAAAGAGGGCAAGGTGCTTTTCATCTCTTCTTTAACTCAGATTTAGTCATTATAATTTCTCAGTATTGTTCTAATTGTTTTGTTGTTCTTTCCATTTACATTGTAATCACTGCATATATTGTTTTCTGGTTCCATTTACTTCACTTTGTATCTTATAGTCTTTTGCTTCTCAGCTCAGCCCAATGATAGTCGTGTTAATTAGTTTCATTCAATTAGTTGAGCCATTCCCCAATCAATGGAGGATTTCTCATTCTTTGTTACAACAAAAAAAGCTTGTTATAGTGTAGGAAAAAACTTCTAGAAGCTAAAAAGTAGGAATATGAGACCACATTTCCCCTCAAATAGTAATGTTTCAGAGTAGTCTTCCAATTTCCCTTAATTTTTACTTTATTTTTCCATTATAACTTTTTATTGACAGAACCCATGCCTAGGTAAATTTTTTACATTATCCCTTGCACTCACTTTTTATTCAGACTTTTCCCCTCCCTCCCTCTCTCCACCCCCTTCCCCAGATGGCAAGTAGTCCTATACATGTTAAATATGGCACAGTATATCCTAGATACAATATATGTGTGCAGAACCAAACAGTTCCCTTGTTGCACAGGGAGAATTGGATTCAGAAGGTAAAAATAACTCGGGAAGAAAAACAAAAATGCAAGAGTTTACATTCATTTCTCAGTGTTTTTTCTTTGGGTGTAGCTGCTTCTGTCCATCATTGATCAGTTGAAACTGAGTTAGATCTTCTCTTTGTCGAAGAAATCCACTTCCATCAGAATCCATCCCCATACAGTATTGTTGTTGATGTATATAATGATTTCCTGGTCCTGCTCATTTCACTCAGCATCAGTTCATGTAGTCTCTCCAAGCCTCTCTGTATTCATCCTGTTGGTCATTTCTTACAGAACAATAATATTCCATAGCATTCATATACCACAATTTACCCAACCATTCTCCAATTGATGGGCATCCATTCATTTTCCAGTTTCTAGTCACTACAAACAGGGCTGTCACTAACATTTTGGCACATGTACATCCCTTTCCCTCCTTAAAGGTCTCTTTGGTAGTAGCACTGCTGGATCAAAGGGTATGCACAGTTTGATAACTTTTTGGGCATAATTCCAGATTGCTCTCCAGAATGGCTGGATTCGTTCACAACTCCACCAAGAATACATCAGTGTCCCAGTTTTCCTGCATCCCCTCCAACAATCATCATTATTTTTTCCTGTCATCTTAGCCAATCTGACAGGTGTGTAGTCCCACTTAATTTTTAGAGTAACAATTTCACTTGAGTATGTTTCTCTTGCAGAAAAATTTCCTTAGATTTGATACCTTTTTTACACTTATATCTCATTTGTTCTCACAACCCTATGAGATAGGCCAGGCAATTCGGCCCCATTTTGCAGATTGGCTATGTAATGAAACAGGATATTTTGATTTACCAAAGATTGCACAATCAGTACATTTAGAGCTGGGATTCAACCCTCTAGGCTCCCCCTTCTATGACATACGACCCTGCTAAATTTCAACTCTGAGGGGTATCTCCTGAGGCACCAGGTTCCAGGAGTCCACAGTCAACACATTTTATGTGAACTCATTTAAATTTTTCTCCATAGCACAAAATGCTCAACTAAGTGTTTATCTGACTTCTGGTCCCCTCCTTCCTAAGCTCCTGTGACTGGATCCATTACAATGAGCTATCTGTAATTATCTGTAATTAATCTCATAGCCATGCTTATAGTATTACTGTTAACTGCCTTCCTAGTGAAGATCTTAAACTTAAGCTTCTCAACAATCCATCTTCCCCAGCAGATTTATCACTCATATTTCCTGATCCCTTGATACTAAGGGCTCGTCTCCCCCTATTGCCTAATCTGGTGATCCAAAACCTAGTTTTCAAGCCCACATAGACATCAATATGCATCAAGTACTCTTCTGTTTAAAGAAAAAGGGTATATACACATGGGGAATAAGGATACTGGATTGATACAAACATGGTCAACCTTAAATGAATTTTTTTTCAAAAAAGGTATACATTGAAAAATAATTATCCCCTGGTTATTCTGAATATTTCTTTTAATGATGAGACGTTGGAAATCATCCAAACTTCCTCACTTTGTCATACCACAAAATCTCTAATTCTAATTAGATTCTAATGTGCTGGGGGAGGGGGTTTTAGTAATTTTTTTTTTTTTTTTTGACATTATGTGGGTATTAATGGAGCATGTAGTCCATTGATTATCCCTCAGGCTTGTTCTATGACTAGCTCACATTCTTTTCTGGCCATACAATATTTTGATATCTCATTGGTTCTCCTGTATAATTATTTGTAGGAAATGAGCTACAGCTGGCTTATGCCCACCACCTTGGATTGACTCAATTTAAGTTTCAGATGTCAATTTTTAAAGACATTCAAATAGCACTTGAACTATATGCGAATACGATGAGCTTTTGTTTAGAGAAGTCTGAGATCATTGAAAGGCTGCATTCCAAATTGATTCTGGAATGAGTTCATTGTCCATATATGATATGTAGTCAAGATGGGTGTATTGATGGATCAGTTCCTATCCAAATGAGCATCATAGCTATAGGAACATCAATAGGTATTCTATATGCACTTGGTAATCAGCACCATGCCAGTAAATCCTTCTTTAATTCTCGGTGGATGTGACAGGGGCAAAAACCTTGGGCAAATGTCTTCTTTTCTGTAATAATCAGAGGGTCTAAATTTTCTCTGGACTCAAGAAATCTTTTATGATCCCAACTTCTGCATTGGGGGGGAACCTCCCCAGATCTTTAAGGTAGCATTTTCTGTATCAAAACAAATGACAATAATATGTATAGTGAATAATCTCACATATTCCATAGAATATCATCTGAAAAACCTTGTTTTCTTCTCATAGTTTCAAGGACATCCCTTGCTGTTATTGTAGATTCCCATATTTTGTAAACTTTTTTGTTTACATATTGCCCTTTTTTTTCTGGCTCTTTATCCATCTACTAATTATAGATGTCCCCGAGTTCTCTCCTGGGCTCTTTTCTTCTCTATCTCATTTGGGGATACCATTAGCTCACATGGAAATTATCATCTCCATGCAAATTACTTCACATTCATAGTCTCTCTCCTAACTGCTTCTCAGACATCTTAAATTCAAGTTCAAAACAGAATTCTCTCTCTTTTTTTTTTTTAGTCCTGGATTTCAAACAGTCCAATGACTTAAATTATTTTTTATTAAATTAACTTATCTCTGTCCAGCATCAGTCCCAAGTTCTAGCCATAAATTAGCTATGTAACTTTTACCAAGTCATTTTACGCTTTATGCTTGAGACAGTTTCTTTTTATCAAAAGAAAATATCACATGTCCTACTTCATAGGGTTGTTACAAGGATAATTTAAAAAATTCAAGAGCACCATATGAGGATACCTTTATTTTAGGGCTACCTGAATTTATAAAGAGAATATGTTCATGTTAGGGTAATTAATGAGCATTCTGATCCAATAAATACAAATGATACTCTATCTTCATATATAATCTATGCAAAACTTGAATATGGCTTTTAAAAGTAACATAAGCATTTATTTGGCACCTACTCTACCCCAGGTATTGTTTTAGGCACTAGAGATACAAAGACAAAACTGTAAGTTTCTTTTCAAAGGGCTTATAATCTGCTGAGACTATATACACAACAAAATTAATACAATGTGAGAAAAAATGATAAAAATGAATGTTCATAGAAAATGTCAAATTTTTAATGTAACATTTCAAGAGTCTAATGAGGTATATTTATGTACACAGGCCAATAAAGACCTTGAAAGTAAATAACTTCAAAAGTAAAAGAGGGCACAGAAAGCAAAAAATTGTCTAAGATTGGATAGTTACAGTTAATATATATTTAAGTGCTTATAACATAAGTACTGAGGATACAAAGAAAGAAAAACTACATTTCCTGTCCCTAAAGAGCCCTTGGGTCAAATGGAGGAGACAACATTTAGATAAGTACTTATATTCTCAGATGAAGCACACTGTAAAGAAGCCCTGAATTTAACAGGCAAAATCCCAACTCTGTCATTTACTGCCTGTATAATAATCTCAAAATCAGTTCACTAATCTGGGGCCCAGTTTCCTTATCAGTAAAAATAAGGGACTTGGCTTAAAATGTTAGACTATATAATCTGAGATGAAGATAACGTCTTGTAAACTACTCATAAAAGGCTCAAGGCCGATAATGATATAAACAAAGTTGAATGATTTATCTTAATAAACAGGAACTGACAAATTATTGTGATTTCTTTTCAATAAAAGTCACGGCCAAATTAAGATAACAGCTCAATTGCCCATTGTTAAAAAGGTCTTACTTAATCCTCCCAGTTGCAATTCTGCATCTCTCCTGCCACTCTTAAGCAATCTTTCTGAGACCTTCCTTTAACTTTCATATCTGTTCTTTCCTCTCACTAAATATAAATCTTTTGCAACCTGACTTAACACCCTATCATTCCGTTGCAATTGTTATCTCCAGTAACTAAGGACCTCTTTGCATTTTCTACTCTAATTACTTTCCCCCCCCTCACTCCTTCATTTCTCTGTAATTTCCTAGTTTCATTTAGAGCTCTCGCCTAATTTTTTCTCTTCCTTATGCATTGATAACACTGCATTCTCTTGGTTCTTTTCCAACCTCTGATCACTGCTTCTTCAATCATGTCATGCTCACTAACCACAAGTGTTGCCCAGAAGTCTACTCTGAGTTCTTTCCCCCCTCTTTACTATCTCATTTGATGATGTCATTAGCATGCATGGATTTATCATCCCTATCTATATGAAGTCTAATTCTTTAGACATCTTAAACTATGTCCAAAATGGAATTCATTATCTTTGGCTTTTTTTTTTTTTTTTCTCAAGTCCTGGCTTTCAGGTGGTTCAAATGACTTAAATTCTCTCCCCTTATCTGCTTTCTAGGTCAGTTGTAATGCTTGTTACTACAAAAACATTTTTCTTCTATTTTTTACAGTGTATTGAATTTTATTTTATAATTTCTTGATGTCTCATGGAGTCAGCTTCTGTTTGGTCAATTCTAATTGTGTTAGTTCAGGGATTTCCCAGGGAATCTCTTCTAGTCCAGCTTTGGCTCAGTTCCTAACACTTAATTACTCTGTGCAGTTAACTCCCTGAACAAGCATACCTTGTCCCTAGTATCTGCTGACTTCTGCCTCTCTAAGCCTTCCAGGGCTCGAAAAATGACTATTCATCTTTTTCTTCAATTTCCCAATTAGAATTGAGTCTGGCATTTTTTAGATATTCATGGAAGAGCTTTGGTGAGTAAGCTTGGCTATATTTATTCTGCTATAATTCTTCATCTTTCCCCCCAAACTTCCTTATTACTTTTCATGGTACTGTCATTTTCAACTCTATCTTACTCGATCCACAATATTCAATCTGTTGCCCATTCCCATCTCATATTCACAGCAATGGTTCTTAGCATAATACCCCATCTCTCCACTAACAACCATAACCTTGGTACAAGTTCTTGGCACATTCGTGGCCTCTTACAATATCTTTCTGGTTGGTCCTCCTTTTCCCAGGCCTTTTGCATTCCAGTCCATCTACTCTATGATAGGTCTGTGTCTGAACCACGTTATCCTCTACTCAATCTCCAGTGACTGCATTAGGTCTAAAATCAGTGGCTTTCAAAGCTGACCACCTGATTCCTCTCTAAGATTCCAGTCCTCCTCTTAAGATCCTAATTTTCACATACCTGGTGAAATACCAACCTTAGTCTTCTTGTTGTTCCCCACTCATGAAGCTCCATTCCTTTTTTCTGGCTGACTTCCCTGACCACGTTTTTTTCCCTTCTCACCTGTCTCTCATCTCCTCCAAGAGTCACCTTCTATTCCACCTTCCATAGGAAACATTACCAATAGCTAATGCCTTCCCTTGGAGATCACTTTCTATTTTGTAGTGCATGGGTGTTCAAGGAAAACTAGTGTCTCTGGCCCAGGGTTCACTGGGCTCTTTTTAGGGTTGTTCATCTACCTTTGGTAACCAGTTGGCATCAATAGCTCCAAGAAACTGCAGCATGTGCAGCAGCCACACAAGAGTAAAACCACCTTGGCAGATGAACTAACCAGGCTGAGGGTGACTGCTAGCTGAGTTGGGGACGTCCCCACTAGGACTGTGGAAACTCCCAGGGAACAGGCAGGTAAGAACAATTTGTTCCAGCAGCTCGAAGGTTCCCAAAGCAGGCCCTGGAGCGTGGTCAGACGAAAGAGACCCCAAGATTCTTCCCTGAATCCCTGCCCACGGCTAACTACCCTGACTTCCGACTTGTTGCTGCACTTGGCTAACATCAGAAGATAATGATGATGACAATCGAGGGCAAGTCTCTCACTTAAATCTGAAGCACAAGTCACGATAATCACCCTAAGATGGCATTGGCTCTCTGAACGCCATCACCTTCCACTTAGGTTGTCTGCATCTTGTGAGTAGAATTTCTTGCATGCTGTTTCTCCCTTCACAAAATGAACTTGTTGACTGCAAGGATTCTTTTTTTCTTACTATGTATCCTTGGTGTTTTAGCATAGTGTCCAGATGGACAAAGATGGGACAATTTCAGACTAGATTGTATCTTGAAAACTTTCAATGACTCTAAATTGCTTGCTAATACAAAAGCCCTTACACATTTCCCTAGTGAGGCTGGTACATGTGAATAATACAAATCATGTTACTAGCAAAATTTTGGAATATTTAAAACAAAAATGCTATGGAAAAACTAATGGGGAAAAGAGTATAGCAGGTTAGTGAAGGTGACACCTACATATATAGTGGCACAAAAGGAATTAATTAGGTGTATCCTTAGGAAAGGAGGTCATGAAACATGTTAAGAAACAGATAGCCTAAGTGCTACATTTGATATGAATAGAATATTGAGTTTGACAGAATGTTGTATTTTCAAAAAATCTACTATGAGAAATAAACAGGGTAAGTTATATATGTGAAAGGACTGCGAACAGAATTAATGACAGGAACGCGAACAGAATTAATGACAGGAACAGCCAGTTATGAAATCTCAAGTCCATATTAACTATGAACTTCTGATCAAAGGACATTTCTTGGACGGTAATAGCTGATGCCAAGAAATACGCATTTATTCTTCTCTTTATCCTAGGCTACCTTAAAAAAATGTTCCTTTATTTTTGAAAATTCTCTTTACAATGCAAACTCTGAGACCTTAGTGGTCATCAAATGTGCTTCTTTTTACAAATGAAGAAACTGAGGCACAGAGAGATTGTGTCTCAGGCAGGATTTGAACCTAGATTTTCAATTCCAATTCTGGTACTCTATTTATTATGTTACATTGTTTCTGTGAAGGCTTGATGCCTCCTACAGGAAAAGAAAAATGGAGAGGATCTATTGAGCTTGCAGCTCATAACTTATTTATATGGTCACTAACATGTCCCTGGATTTTTGTACTCCCTCATTCTTCCACTAGGTAGATATGCTATATTATCAAAAACAAAACAGATGTCCAGATCTAGCACTGAATAGGCACACACAACATAAGGCATTTCAACTTTAATGCAGTGACCACTAGCCTTCCAAGTCCATATTTTAAAATTATCACAAAAGGACATAGTCCCTGAACTAAATACTGAAAGATTTGTAATTTAGAAGACCCTCACCTCTAAGTAAATGAAGCTACTTATACTGTTCTCATAAAATAAAGTTGTAAAAAATATAGATCAAAAGGGAACGGGTTAAAGAATTCAAAAGAAAAAAAAAAGAAAAACTAATTAGTATGAAATTAGCTTTTATTTTTACCTTAAAATAAATGTGCTTAACACTTTTTTCCAAAATCAAAACTGAAGAACATTTAGAAAGAGTTGGAAGCACTTTATTTTCCTTTGAAATCTAATAATGTAAACATTGCAATTTCCCTCTCTACAAATCCCCCCCCCCTTCATGCTTTTGTGTAAAACCATTTTTCTTCCAATTTTTCCTCACTTGTCAGTTATAAGAGATCTGCTATGCCCCAGGGGTGCATGGAACTTGGGTGGCTACGGAATCAAATCCCCAGATTTGGGCTTGGGAGAAAATCTTTTCAACATACGGCTGGTCATTTGTTTATATAAAATTTTTATAGAGAAGATTTAGTAAAGTTAATAGTTGTCTGCCACTTGGCTCTCTTGAAATTTCTGAAAGATTTGTGGATATCTAAGCCTACCAGGCAGCTCCATGCTATAAGAGAACTAGAAGGGCTAGGTCGCCTCTGAGCACTAGGCCGGTGCTACCTGCTCACCACAGGGAGGTTTTAAAGTTGAACTTCAATTTCAGTAGATACTTCAGATTTACCTGAGCAATGTCATAGACAATGTATCTGGAGAGAGAGTTAAGGAGACAAAGGCTGGCTTTCAATGGCTGAATGCCCACCATCCCGTCATTATGTTGTTTACTTCTCCCTGAACAGTGCACATGTGCTTTGCAGAACTGCTGAGCTTTCCTAAGCCAAGATGAACCAAGAATGGCTTCAGGAAGTAGGAACCCCCGAGTCCCAGGAGAGCTGTACTATCAGCCGTACCGCCTGCCTTCTCTCCACCACCCCCCTCCCCCCCACCCCCAGCACCCCTGCTTTGAGCCTGATATGTGGAGCCACAATTCCGAGATGAGACCCATCATTTCAGCTGCTACCCATGAGGGAGGTAAGCCAGATGACCAGAAACCGTTAAAACCCCAAAGGAGCCAGCATATATAGGCCAAATCAGCTCCTAACCACCTTGAGCACTAACACAATTCTAATCCTAATGGGGACAACCTGAACCCAATAGCCCTGGGAACTGCAGACCACTGGCTTCGGATTGTCCTGGCCACTGCTCCCTCAGCCACCACAGCCATTGACAACCTAGAGAGAAAATTCTTGCCACGCAAGTTGTTGGTAGCATCAATTGCCCCAACACCATTAATTTATATGGTTTACAGCAGAAGTAGCATTAAAGAAAATGTGTTAAGCTGCTTTACCATTGTTCCCTAAGGACCATTCATTCGACTTGCAGCTGAATCTTATGTTGTCTCTTCATTTGAATGTGATGAGTTGTTTCTTCTTTTCACTTTTGATGATAATAATAACTGTGCTAAACATTTTACAAATATTATATTGGATCCTCACACCAACCTAAGAGCTGTTCCTGTTTTTAAGTTGAGAAAACTGAGGCAAACAGACATTAAGTGATTTGCCTACAGTCAGTCAGTGTCTGAAGCTGGACTCACCCAGGTATTCCTAACTCCAATTCTGATGCCTTGGCTACTGCACCACTTATTATTGCTTGTATATCACCAGCCTTTAACCCAATTACTTCTAAACACTTTAAAATTTTTTCTTTTATTCAATACACTGTCTTTTAGTTGTTTGGTGCAATATGAACCTGAAAGCAAAACTCTTAACTACCAACCCAATGCATATTTGATTGGCATCCAATGTGTTTTCTTGTGTATTTTAAACGAAACACATTGAGATAGTTGGGAGGAAAAAAAGAAAAGGGGCAGCCAGATGATACAGCGGATAGAGCACCGGCCTTGGAGTCAGGAGAACTTAAGTTCAAATATGGTCTCAGAGACTTAATACTTCCTAGCTGTGTGACCCTGGGCAAGTCACTAACCCCAACTGCCTCAGCAAATAATTAAAGAAAAAAAAAAAAAGAAGGAACAAAAGCTCATACCCACCAATCTTTCAATTTACAATTAAGATTGAATGTGATGGGAAGACTTGTATCCAAATAATCCATTTGGAACAAAATTTAACCAAATCAGGAAAACCTATCTCTACAAGAGGGAAGAGTACTGTCTCTCCCCACCCCTCCCACTGAACGCTGGGAGATTACAATAACCAGGAGATGAGAAGATGTCTCTCACTCTCCACCTTCTCTTCAGAAGGGGAAGACCACAGGTGTGGAACGGCACACATTTTCTTCGAGATCTGTTGCTTTTGCCACATGATTCTCTTTTTCCTTTTTAAAATGTTGTTACAAAGGATGGATGGCTTACACATAATTGGGCTAAGGGCTGAAGACACACAAGTAATTAAATGGCACAGTGGACAAAACACCAAAATCGGAGTGAGGAGGGCCTGAGTGAGTTCAGCCTCAGACACTGTGTGACCGTGGGCAAATCATTTAATGTGTATATGGATTTTAATATATTTAACATCTACTGGTCATCCTGCCATTTAGGGGAGGGGGTGGGGGGGGGTAAGAGGTGAAAAATTGGAACAAGAGGTTTGGCAATTGTTAATGCTGTAAAGTTACCCATGTATATATCCTGTAAATTAAAGGCTATTAAAAAAAAAAAAAAAAAAATAATAATAATAATAATAATGTGTATATGGGAGGTGAGGAGGAGATAAACCATTCTATCTGAAAATGGAGGTGATGTAAAAACAAAAGATAGCAATATAAATGTTAATTTTT
The DNA here is from genome assembly GCF_902635505.1 of Sarcophilus harrisii. Classification (NCBI taxonomy): domain Eukaryota; kingdom Metazoa; phylum Chordata; class Mammalia; order Dasyuromorphia; family Dasyuridae; genus Sarcophilus; species Sarcophilus harrisii. Next base: position 386,435,386 of record NC_045429.1, on the reverse strand, counting down.
TAAAAAATGGGACAAAATACTTACCCTTGTCCACCCTAAAGATCCTTCAGTCAACTCTGATTTCTCATTTACTTACACTATAGACCCCTGAACTACTAAAATACTAGAACAGTTCCTGAAGTGACAGAAAATCACATCACACACATTTGGGGGGGACAAAGACAAGTCCCATCCACTCTGAAAAGGTGGGGGTTGAATCCAATGACCAAGAAAGGATACTCATTATATAATAAACAGGTGTCACTAACACCAGAAGGAATCCCAGTTCCCAAAGGAATCTCCACACCATCAAGTGTGACACTGGCTGTTGGATCAGGTGCAGTTTTGCCCAGGCCTGGAAAAAGAAACAGTGGTTTAAACTGTGGTATGAATATGTAGGCCCCAGGAAGAAAATGTCTGTTTTTCTCAAAAATAATTATAAGAGAGAAAACCTTTCCTAAGTGTAAATTATTATTATTGTAATTACTTAGAGGTTAAGGTCTATTTGTTTCCCAGGAAGTATTATTTTCTCGTGCAAGTTCTACTTTACATTATTTCCCCTTTTCTTTAAGTTGGAAATGAAGTAAATGCAGCCAAATACAAAGGCATTAACTTTTATATCTTATTTTAGCTCTCCAACATTCTAGGTTGGCCTACTTTTTCCTGAATTCCTAAATAGCCCCTTTCATTTTTAGATCTATGCCTCCCAATGTGAGAAAATCATGTACTCCAAGGCTCCTGGTCACTGACTACCAGTCCCAAACATAATAATAAGTTAGAGAAGCCCACCATGGGTGGACCTTATTACCTTTGACGCTGTGCTTGCCTTTTGGTAATTTGCTGATGTGGGAGGCGTGCTTCAGCTCGTACCTATTCAAAAGAACACATAGAACAGGGCATTTTTCAGTCTCTGGGGCATTTGGCCATTAAAGAGCTTAGAGCTGCCTTAAGACTCTTTCTGGGATCTCTTGACTTAAAGGAAGGATCGAAGAATGCAGCTGCACCACCTGGCAAACACTGACCATTGTTAATTCAGCAAATGCTGGTTAAGTACGAAGGCCCCATGCTAGGCCCAAGCCCTCAGAAGCAAGCCTCCCAAAGATTTCTAGCACCTCTACCAGAGCCCTGACCCTTAACTTCCAGCTCTCCTTCTCTTACCATCAGAATGTAAACTCCTTGGGGGCAGGGACTGCCTTTGGTTTGTATGTTTATAGTAAGAGCTTAAGTAATCTATGTATCTACTTGCTAGCTTCCAGCTTGGAAGAAATGAAGGGAAAGTCTATAGTCTTTACCTAGAAGGGTAGTTTTAAAAGGGTTTTTCCTCTACCTCTAAAGCCCACCATCTCAATGGCCCCAGACCAAAGTAACTTACATGTTTCCAAGGGCAACTTCCCCTAGGAGGATTAATCCTATTGGGTCTCCCTGAGATGTGTGGCAGTAATTGGCACTCTTGGAAACCATATCAGCAAAGTAGATTCCTTTACCAAACATATAGCCAGTCTACAGGGTTGGAAACAACGCAGATATAAGAGATTACTATGTATGTAACAAGGTACCAAAGGAAACACAAATGAAAGAAAAAAAAAAAATCACAAATAAGCAGAAAACTTTTCAGTGGAGAACGGATTCCAGGCCAGTAATACAGCGATTTTAATTTAAAGGTGCTGGGTATAGTTTAAATTTGTGCAGCTGATCCTATAATGATGTGCAAGTGTCATTAACCATTCCCTACTGCACTGAATGAGGGGTGGTGGGATCACAAATTCTTGGTCTAAGGTCAAAGCCTCAATGGGTACATCTACAGGGCAATCAGATTGGTACAATGTCAGGAAGCCATGAAAAAAAGATAAGGGAAATTATGAATGTTTAGCTCTGGGAGAAGGTATAAGTAGAGATACTAGAAGGGGAGAAGTCATGAGTCTGCATTAGGCCAGTGATTCTCAAAATGGTCTGGGTGGCAGAAACTATTTTAATAATACTTATCAACTTAACTGCATTTATAGTTGAGTACTGTAACTAACCCTCATTTAAAAAATTATTTTAAAAGTATAAAGTCATCCTGAAATCTCCCCACCCCTCAAAAAGTTTGGTAACCGCTGATCTAGACAGTAAAAAGACGGCTGGGTGTGGTATGAACAAACAAGAAGGAAGAAAGGAGCCCTAGACTTGAAGGAGAGACCCTTTTCAATTCCTGGTTCTCCTGTGTCCCCACTTTGGGCTAGGCATTTAAACTTGCTGGATCAGTTTCTTCATTTGTACAAGGAAGGGGAGCGGGTGGTGGGTGGGGAGAAGATGGCCTCCCAACTCTAAATGTAGCTGCTGACCACATGTGAGTTTCCCAATAAAATGAGGACATACTTGCACTATGCACCTCAGTCTGGTGAGGAAGGTGCTTTGCCAACCGCAAAAGCACTACCTAAATTTAATGGACTGTCACATAGAAAGGGGGTCAGATTTATTTTGTATTATTCCAGAGGCAGCATCAGGACTCAGTGAAAAACAGATTTTGATTCAATAAAAATAGGAAAAATCCTTAAGTCTTGTTAAAAATGAAATGACACGCCCTGTTAAAAAAAAGTGAGCTATCTTTTCACAGAAGTGTTCAAACAGAGACTAAATAAATGCCACCACCTCCATATTTATCTGTCCCACTCTAAGCCAACAAGGTCCCCTCCCTCTATCACTAGAAGTAGAGCAGCATTTGGGCTCTTTACTTGAAGGTCCCTATGGACAAAAAGGCAGTTATGTAACCACCTCCCCTCCCCCGGATCAGCTACATACCACAGGGGCTTCAGGGGGGGCGATCCGAAGACCCTGAGAGAGGATCCCAGCAAAATTGGTGGCCCTGGACCCGTGCCACAGCAGCCGCCGGTTATGAAGCTGCTTAAAGGGCTTGTAACGTTGACTTTCACCTTCACGCTCAATCTTGAAGATCTAAAAGCATTATTGACAAAAGGATGAAATCCTGGCTCTTAAATCCAAAACAAAACACAAATTTTGGAAAGCCACTAAGATAAGTTTTTCTCTTTGCAGGGCATGAAGTTGCAGTATTTCCACCTTTGGAAGTCTTTTTTAAAAAGCAAGAGGATTCTTAATAGTTTAAATAAAAGTGTTCCCAAAATAAGTCTCAAGTTCAAAGTTGACAGTATTTTACTATTTGTATTGTTACTTTCTAACTTTGCTTCTTTTCCAGAGCCTGTTAATCTTATTATGTATTCCCTTGAATTGCCAAGGCTGGATGTTCACCTGTGACATTATCCACTAAAGTAATCTCTTTTTGAAATATATTTTACATCCAAATATAATCCTCATACCCTTATCTAGAGAGGGTAACCAAGGACAGAAAATAAAAATAAAAATTAGCTTTAAAAAAAAAAGAAACATTGTTTAACTTTTTGATTAATTTTCTTGGTTTGTAATCAGGTGCATAAAAGTTTAATTTGAGAAGGAAAACAAAAAGAGTGCTTTAAAACAAGCCCAGTTTCTGTTCTACTGAAATATGGGCCATTTCCTAAAAATGCTTTTGGGTATAATATACTGTTCTGTCCCACCTAGGAGCTGGGCAAAGGAAGAAGGAAACAAGATACTTTCTTACATCAATAATTTCCAAGTCGTAGGCATTATGAGTAGTAGCATGTGTATTCTTAACATATTGCCTGATGATGTCAGCTTCTTCTGAATTCTGGTCAACCACCTGGAAGAGACTCAGAATGAAAGGAAGGAAGGAATCCATCCAGAAGCAGATATTGAAGCTTAAGGAACTTACTGACTTTTTCAATTCCCAAAGGTTAACAAATATGAGATGTGGGACTGGAATTCAAGTCCTGACTGCAGAGCCAATAGTCTTCCTGACTCTGCTGCTGGCCTATGTAGGACTGAATCACAAGTCACTTTTAATATTGTCTATAGCTATCATTTTATTTTCCAAAGAAAGGATCTTATCAACTGGCAGGTTTGCTGCAGCTGCTATCTGAGGCGATGTGACTCTGATGAAGAGTCACTAGATTTCCAAAGACAACATTTTCCCAAGATTTTTTAATTAAAACTAGATACTTAGTAAAAGTTAATCCATAGCCAAGTATGGTAAGTTGATAGAGGTCTGAGTTGCAATGGAGTTAAGCCAATCATGTTTCCACAATAAATTCAGCACCAACAAGAGACAACCCAGATCAGAAATGGAGGCAGTTCAAGCTCCTAATCAGTAGTACTTATGGGGTCCTAAGTATCTATTGCAGTTCCAGCATGGGTAAGATAGGGAGACCCCTCTGGACCAAATAAAGCTAGGTATTTTCTTGAAATACTTAGCACCTTCAAGATCCTTCTAAATCGGGGCATTTGGGGGATCATTGTCCCCTTAATAATCTGGTAAAGTTTATGGACCTTTTTTCAAAATAATGTTTTTATTAAATAAAATAACTGAAGGAAATGCCAAGTTTCCACTAGAAATTGGTGAAAATATAGATATAATCCACCCTCCCCCCCCAATCTCATAAAAGGTTAAGCCCATGGCTTGGGAACTGTTTGTAAAGAAAAACGATTTTTTTTCCAACTGCTGGGAGAAAGTAAGTTATGATATTATCAAATGTTCATTCTAGAGCTCAGCCACTTAGTTTACTTCTCATTTGTAAAACTGGAGATAAATTAATTTTCCTAACTTGGCTAGTGGGCTAGGCTTTAAGACTTAAGAAAAATAGATATTTGCAATAGTTTCAGTGAGAAAGGCAGACCAGGAAATCTTCCCAAAATTCAGCTCACTTGGGCCTGGGTCTGGGATTGAGATTTTTTGTCTGTATATGCATGTATGTGTGTGTATGCACACATCAAGATATACAAGGGCAGTTAGGAGGTACAGAATCAGAAGAATCAGTGCCCCCTCTAAAAGGGAGAACTGTTACCTTAATATCAGTTTTAAGCTTCTCATAATTGACATCAATGGGATCCTTGCTGCCATCTTCAGATCCACCGCGGAGCAGACTATAAGCCACCTCAATGTCCAGTAGATTGTCCAGCATCTCTACTTTGGCCTGGAGAATCAAAAATGAGTTAAATGCTGAATTTCCATCCAAATCTGGATAGGTGTGAAGTCCAATCTAGAGACCGACTTTGTTTTGCATGGAAAACAGTAGGTTACAACTACCCAAGGGAAAATACAACATGTCTCGAGTTGGTGCCTCGAGTAAGATAATGAGGAAGAATAAGAATAAAAAAAAAAAGTGGGGGGGGAGGGAAAGAGCTAAGAAGCAGAGGTGAAGAGGATGAGCTTTTCTGAAGGCACAGCCAATGCAAAAGCAGGTAATGGAGAAACAGGAGGCTTCTGTGCATTTGAAAAGGTTAAGTAGGCCAGCAGAGCTGGATTGTAGGATATTGAGGGAATAAAGGCTAACATCATGGAAAGGTAGGAAGGAGTCAGGTTATGAAGACCTTAAAAGCCAAAATGAGGGCTTTATTTAGCTGACAGGGAGCCACTGCAGTTTATTTAGTGTGGGTCAGATCTATGTATTAATAGATTACTTTGGTATCTTAGTGGTGAATGGTTTGAAGAGGAAAGAATTGAGGCAGCGGAACAATCAGAAGGTTATTTGCAATAAGCTCCTTTTCTTGAAAAACCTAGCACATAGTAGGCATTTATGATTTAGCTTAGAGACTAGCAGATGCTTAATAAATGCTGGTTGATTGGCTGTTTTTCTACTTAGAAAACATGCTTTCCATATTATTACTGAATTAGGGAGATGGAGAAAGAAAGAAATATCTTTACCCCTATTTTTGATTTCTGGTTTGTAGCGGGTTTGATTCATTTATGTGCTATATATCGTAAGATACTGTTGTCCAGAAGATAAAGAAGATCAATTCTTTATCAGTAGGTGGAATCTGAGGTGCCAATGAATACCTCCATCTACATCTTATTTCAGAAAGCATTTAACTAAGGCTAAACTGTATCTGCAATAATACTTAAGAGGTGACAGGTATGGGAAGTAGAGGGGAGGGTTAAAAGGCGGTCTTCTCCAGTCTGTTGGCTCAGGAATTCTCTCCCTTACCTGCACACAATCAATGTTGTTTAGGAGCGGAGGCTTCTTCATTCCAAAGTCATGGGGGATCAGGGTATAGAAGCGATTAGAGAGGTCCAGAATCTGAGAGTCGCTACCACCCTGGGACACCACCTGCAGAAGACAGCAGAAAGGAAAGTAAGGGGAAGGGAGAGGATTATTAAGCAACACCTCACCTCATCTCCCCTTTTCTCTACCTCCCTGATTAAAAGGACACCTCACAAAGTATGTCAGCCCAGAGAGGTCTATGTGGAGGGTATGATGATTGTGGGAAATAATTCCATGTAGAAACCACTCTTCTATATACTGTATTACTTAGGGCATTTGGGCTGTTTTAAAAACTAGTACTCTAGAAAAGTTAACAGTAATATTAACAAATATAGAGGGGACTGGACATTTTTGTAAAAGTTATTTCTGGGGGAAAAAAAATCAATAGCCAAATTCACTGCTCACATGTCCAGAAAGTACATTTTAAATAGCTTCTATTTATTCTTGCCTATCTTCTAAGTGAGAGGATTAGTTATTTATGTAGCAAGTTATTTTGCTTGCATTGTACTTGCAACCCAGCCCTCCTTTGATGGATCTGTTTGGTGAAATGTGTACAAAGTTGTTTAATAAATCTTGCTAAATGCATAAAAACCAAGTCACCAGGTTGACAACTGGTAGAGAGACCCCCCTGGCAGCCAAACGAATGCAAAGATCCAGTGAACCTGCAAGGTGATAGGCAGTGACTCTGGGCAAGGCAAAGAGTTCCAGACCCATTCTTCCCTACTCTTTTCCCTTCCCAAATCAATCCCCTGACACACAGTGAGAAGATAGCACCATCCTTAATAGCAGCCCTATCTTCACTCTTAACACTAACTTTGGTTATCAGAAATGTCTTCTCCCTAAAACTTCCCTGTTCTTACTTGGGACTGGAGCTTCTGGAATTGGCACAAATATTTTACCCATCACACTTAACTATTCTATGTGGTCCTTTCACAGCAGGCCCAAGAGGAGTTTTCTCTATAAAGTTTGTGATTTGACAGCAACTTGTAATTTTCACCTTTAGTTCAGCTCAATTTAATTGCCACCTACTAAGCACTTACCATGTACAAGGCACTGTGCTAGGTGCTGGGATATAGTCCCTGCCCTCAAGGAGGCTGCACTCTCCTGAAACCTAAGACGTACACAGATATCTAAACACAAAGGTAATTTAGAGGAGAGAGAGCAGCAACAACTTGGGTGATCTAAAATTGATCCTTGAAGGAAAGCAAAGATTCTGAAAGATAAAGAGTGAAATTTGTTCTTTCCCAGAAATTAAGGAGTGGAATGGGTGGGAGAGAATGGAGACAGCGTGCTTGTGTGAATGCAGACGTGGAGAGGGAATGTCACATTCATGAAGAAGCTAGTAAGTAGTTCAGTGTGGCTGAATGCAGAGAGCATGAAGGAGGACTAATATTTAGTTAAGTCTGGAAAGGCAGGTGGGAGTCACATGTGATGGGTTTTAAATGCCAAACTGAGGAGTTTCTATTTTATTTTTAGTTGCAAAGGGGAACAACTCAATACCTTTGAAGTAGGGGGAGTGACTTGGTCAGACCTGGGCTTTAGGGACATTCTCTAGGCTGTATCAAGGATGGACTGGAAAGAGGAAAACTGGCTTTTACTACAGGATGAAGATGGCCTGAGCTAGGATGCTGAGTGAGATGTGAGCAATTAAACATGCTGGTGGGGGCAAGGGATGAGTCAAGGATAACTGTAGTTACAAACTATAAGGTAACTGTGCCTTTAACTGAAACAGAGGAGTCTATAAGAGAAATAAGGCTAAGAGATGAGGTCATCAGTTGGCCTTGGGAAGGGACATGTTTTCCCCAGAAGCTGCTTTGAAGGAGAAGAGAATGGCTGAATATATGGGATATGTAAGATGCAGATTAACAGCAACACATGATAATGGCTGCCAATTTTTTCAGGAAAGTAGAAGGTAAGAACATAAGCTAAGGGAGCGTGGGGTAGGCTGAAGGGAGAAAAGCTCTGGATCTATTTGGAATGATGATAGAGTCAACAGAAAATATAAGGTTTTCTGAGTAGCCATGAGAGCCCAATTGAGATTAGCGAACATAAATTTTATAAGTGATTCAGCCGGAATGATATCAAGAGTGATAGGACAAGAGAGAAGGGAATCCGAGAGTGGGAATTGGCTAACTTTAAGGTCATGACTAAAATGAGAGGGCTTTTTAAAAGGACACTCTATGTAAAAACTCAACATTTTTTATGGATTGGGAAAATATAAATCTCCAGAAAGCTTTTAACTTAAAAAATAAATTTTACCAAATTTCTTAGAATTACCTTTCCTTTCTCTTAAATTTTATCCAAACATAAACCCTCCTCAGATAAAAATCAAGCTATCAATTTAACTAGGGCTTAAAGCACTTCCATTTTCTTAAATTAATGGGGGGAAGATTCTTTCAAAAGCTTTTGCTTTCAGTACTCCTTTCCTGCCCCAATTGAAGTCTGACTTCCATCATGATTTGGCGCAATAGAAGCCTTGAATGATTAACGAAAAGTCTGTGTTAGAGAAGTGAAGGTGAATTAAAGGAGGAAGAGAGCGTGGAGGTTAATGATAGCAATTTTCATGCTTACCTGCTGTACCTCACTGAGAATTGAATATGCATTCTGGATCTGCCTCTTGCTCAGCTTTCCCAATGGCATCTTCTGAAGATCAATCTGATGAGAAATTCATTGCATTAAAAGCTGGTTTCCCTAAAATGCTATGGGATGATACCAATAACTCTTAAATGAAATACCTGAGTTGAACTTCCAGTTGGAGCAGAGAAACAAATACTAAGACCCATATGTTTGACAGGATGTCTACCACCAGAAACAAAAAAATATGGACACAAATACAATCTATCAAACCTAAAGAACTAATCCTAAGGTTTTTTTTTTTTTTTTAAAAGAAACATATTGCTGTTTCTCATTTGCCATGAGGGCTAACTAAAAGCCTCCAGATTGTCTCAAAGAAGTTATTATTATTGGAAAAGGATGAAGAATCATTTTCACCAAATGATAAACCTGGTGGAATTAACCAAATTGTGGCTTCTTCTTCAATGCCTGTGACACACATGCGGTACTGAAGTTTTATTTTTAAATTTAGTTCCCCCTCCAAAATTAACAAGTAATTATTTCACCTCATTCTTATCTCTATCTCTTCCCCACTGAGGAAAAACAAAACCATTTTTTTGCCTTTTGTTGCATAGTCAAGAAAAACAAACCCCCATGCTATTCATGTCTAAAAATGTCTCATTCCATAACGTGAGTCCATGTTTCTCTGCCAGAAGGCATTTTTAATCACTAAAGGATAAATCTTAAGACTATGATCAAGGCTGTGTGAATTGGCTTTGTATGGTTCAGCTTCAAATCTATTTTACAGTCAGGGACTATGTCTACAAAGTCAGAATTAAGTCTGAAGAGACCTTAGAAGACCTCCAATGTACATATTATTTACATTTTAATTTAAATTGAGGACCAGAGATGGACAAAATTCTTACAGCGCATGTGATAATTTTTTTTCCCCCCACTGAGGCAATTGGGGTTAAGTGACTTGCCCAGGGTCACACAGCTAGGAAGACTTAAGTGTCTGAGGCCACATTTGGACTCAGGTCCTCTTGACTTCAAAGCTGGTGCTCTATCTACTGAGCCACCTAGCTGCCCCCACATGTGATATCCCCATAAAAGTGAAGTCAAACAGGCTGAACTTGCCAATGGCAATATCAGTCATCCAATGAGATGCCCAGACTGCCTGGGAAAACCTCAGGAGAAAAAGAGAGGTGTTGTTCAGTTTCTAACTTAAGACAAGGGCAGATCCCTTCTTTTTTCTACTTCAGAGGAAAGAGTGGAATTCAGGAAGAATAGAACAATTCCTCTAACAAAAGTGACACTTTCAGTTCCATCATGTAAATAACAGCCTAAGTAAGATGATACACAAATCAGTTTACAGTGTGCTGAGAAAGCATATCATTAAAGAAAAATTAAAGTTACCCTTTTCTATTTATTTGGTCTAAACCTGTTTTTTTGTTTGTTTTGTTTTTTTTTTGAGGAGAGGGGAACAAATGTTTGACTAGCTATTCTCAAGGCTGATCCAATATGCAATTTAGAGTAGTGATTTTAACAGCAAATAGATCAAGCACTTCCTCCATATAAACTGGGGCCACAAAAAGAGCAATTTTTTTTTTAAATTTCCGAAAAAAGAAAACAAAAGGAAAGAAAAGAATGGGAGATAGACAAGAAGGGATGAAAAGTAGGGAGAGGAAGACAGAGAAAGAGAGGGATAAAAAAGGAAGAAAGGGATTGACAGCAGTTTAAAATAGTGGACATCAATAGAATTTCATATTAATTGCCCTCTGTGGGCCTATACAAAGGATTCATTTAGTGTCCCTAAAGAAAGGCAAGGTAAGGAAGGCTCCATTTTGCTTCAAGCTCTTTACCTACAAGGAAGAGATAATCCACAATCACTAATATAAGGCCCAAGCCTAGACCTGCGATTTCAGTTCAGAAGTAATCATTTTATTACAATCTTCCTTTATAGGTTAGAACTGCCCATTCATATACTCGGAGGGGAGTATATAATAAGAACCAGACGCATACCTTGAATTCAGATAAAGGCCTATATTCTACTACCCATGGGCAGCCCCTCACGCCATCCAACACCATCCACAAATGGGCAGGCCAAAGTTAAAAATATGCAACCACCTCGAATTCCACCATAGCCTTTTTCATGCTCTCCACATCAAAGATCATCTTGATGAGGTTCTGAACTGGTTTGGGGAGTTTCGACTTGGTGCCAGCACTGACAGTCAGCTTTTTCACGGCCTCTTCGTCCTAGGGAAGATGGAGAAACCAGAAAACAAAATCATTCAAAGCAGGGAAGGAAAGAGACCTCAATGTTTTAGGAACTCCAAACCAGCAACATCTGTCTACACTAGGTTCAACTGGCAAAAATAAACCTGGTTTCCGAGAGCAGTACATTCTAACATTTACACTGTAATGCTCACTACAGCTGCCTTTGGAGAAGAACATAGTTTAATGATAATGACCGGCAATTCTCAACTGCCATCTTCCTGCTCTGCCCCCTCAATTTTATTAGTCTAAGGACCCCATCAACTCTAACCAGTGTCACAGTAAGGACCAATTGCACAACTACTTTAAAAGTATTAGAGAGCACTGCCTGGAAGTAGTAAAAGGCTTTGTCCAGGGTCACACAGCAAATAGAAATTGGTTTTTAAAGATTAAAAATAAGACAAACAAAATAAATAAAAACTAAACCAAACCAAACCACACCCTTAAAAATTCTAAGAGCTCTTCAGTAACAATAGAGAGGTGGAGAATTGGTTATTGTCCTTCATTTTCAGAGAGGACCAAAATGACATCACTATGTTAAAGTCCAATTAGGGTATGTCCCATTATGGCTCATCAGACCAATACTAGTTCTGAATGCTCTACCACAGGTTGGACACAAATGGTTCCTATAAGTATTTGCAGTAGCTTCTCTAACTTTATGCATCTCACATTACTTCTAAGCTAATTCAATTCTATTTTGCTCATGGGACACAGCACCTTCTCTGCTGAGAGTACGCCATGCTGGGCAGTCCAGTTGTATAATCCATTCTAAAGTTCTTAAGAAAGACCTTGAGAGTGTCTCTGTATCACTTTTTCTTATTACTTTGTGAATGTTTGCCATGTCAGTTCTTCATAAAATAATGTTTTTGTCAAGTGTACATTTGGCATATGAACAATGTGGGCAGCCCAGAGTTGTGCTCTCTGTAGTAGAGTTGGAATGCTTGGCAGGTTAGTTTGAAAAAGGACCTCAATGTCTAGCATTAAAATAAAAATAAAGATAAAGAATACTCAATCTGTAACCACCTGGGCACTTAAGAGAGAGATAAAAAACAATTTAAACTTTTATTTCTGTTTTGGAAAGCAAGAGAACAAAGTACTTTTAAGGCCTTGTGAATCAGGTACCATCATTTGATTTAAATTTATGACACAGCTGACTCAGGGAAATCTGGCAGACTCTTCAGTTCTCTATCTGGAGTATAAACTTGGGAAGCTGCTTTCCTCTAATTTGTAAAGTGGGCTGGGGTTGGGAACTTGGTTTAGGGATGTCTGTCTCTCCAAGGCTTTATTGAAGCAGGCTGCCTTACATTCTTTTCCCAGTTTTTCCTATGGTCTCTTCCTTCATTAGCACTAGGAAGGGCATACTACTTATGATGGAAGGATATTGGATGATTACCTGCCCATAGTCAATCTCCAGGGGGTAGAACTTCTTGGGATATTTAGTGAAGTTGCTGGAATGCCAAGAGTTGCCCGTTTTCTCCTCGTATAACTTCAAAAAATGATCAATGGCATCTTCCCTGGATGACATCTGTTCTAGTTTATTGCTGCCAATCACAGTGCCCACTCGGCCCCAGGATCTAAATATCCAATACCTGGAGGGAGGGGCAGGGGAAATGTAGGAAGGGGAGACAAAAACTGAGTCAAAGGTCTGAATTTTGGTTGCACGGTCAACTGAGGGGAAAAAAACTTTCCAGAGAAACTATTCAACAGCAGCAGCAACAAAAACCCCAAGGACAATTAAAAAGGTTAGGAAAATTCCTAAGTTTTCTACTCTCCCTCAAATACTCTATCCAAGGTCAGCAGGAAGCTGTGTTTAGTGTGGACTGTCTGGCTACAGACTATATAAGGGAGTTAAATTTCCATTTCTGTCAGGCTGGCCCAAGGGCTTCTTAAAAAAATCACTCAAAAAAAAAAAAAAAAATGTCACTCGACTCCTAGGAAAGCTCTCATCCACCCCACCCTTACACAATCCTTACACCCTTACACACACACATTCACTCTTACTCTTTTCCTGTCACCAAACCCTTTATGCCCTCATCCCAAATAATCAAACAGAGGAAGCAGTAAACATCAAACCCAGGTGCAGTAGCACAGTTGTCTCCTGGCCCTCAACAGATGTACTTAGGACTTAACTCTTGTTCTTTCTAGTCCATGGAATTTTCCCATGACTCACAATTGGAGGAAAGAACAAACCTAACCCTTTTAAGAAGGGTTATTGAAATCATTTGTGGAGATGGTGTGGAACATTAGATTTGAAACCTGGGCTCAATCCCCAGCTGGGCAACTAATCAAGTGGGGTGAGTCCATCATTTTAACATGGAGATGGTACAAGAAAGAATAATCTGCAGGAGACAAAGTGGGGATAACAGGTTGTGGCATATTTACCAACAATGATGACGGGGGGGGGGGGGGGGGGGGGGGGGGGGGGGGAGAGAGAGAGAAGAACTCACAAAGATTTCATCCAAGAAATGCCAGATTGGAAAAGGAAGTGGGCCAGTTATGTTGTAAAAGGTGCCACAGCGGAGTATTGAGCCTCCAGTTAGGAGGACCCAAGTTCAAATCTGACCTCATATTTTTACTCTCTCTGGGACTTTGGGCAAGTCACTTGTTACTTAACAAGTCTGCCACAGTTTCTGTATTTGTAAAACAAAGATGACAAAGGCCCCTACCTTTCCAAGTGGTTATGAAGATGAAATGAAGTTAACACTTAAAAAACAGAAGCTTTGCAAGTCTTAAGCATTATAGAAACGTTGGTTAAGATGAGTAAATGGAGAGTCCTATGTAACTGACACTAAAATATGTGGAGAAAGGCCTCCAGAAATATCAGGTAGGTCCTCTTTGGAGACTCATTAACAAGAACTCCACAGGAGAAGGGATGGATGAGTTACAGGAAGTGTAGATGTTTAGCCAGAAAAACCTGGGGAGAAGAATTCGGAACAGAGTAACAGATGTCCTCAAGTTTCTGAAGTTCGCTCACATAGAACTTCAGGCCTATCTGCCTGGGCATAACTGGGAAAAAGAGATGTTAAGGCTTGATAGAAGGAAAAACTTCCTACCCTTTCAGTGAGGTCTTTAAGGGAAGATGAGGTCAGAGGCCTCTTCCTGGGGAACTCTGTCAGACCCTTGGTCCAGATGGGAGCCTCTTATGGAATTTCCACTCTTAAGATTTGTTTCTGTGAAGCACTCATGGAACCTGTCCCTCTCCTAAACTGCTGTAACCCGCACCCAACCCTGCCCCAAGAACCCACCTGATTTCTCGATCATCTTCCAGGAGCTGTAGCTTATAATACGAATTGGTACCTTTCACAATGTCCACAAGGCCAAGGGTAGCACTGAAGATTTTCCCATTTTTTTCAAGCACATGAGCTGAGTCTTCAAGACCTGATCAAAGAGGCAAAGTACTTAGTTCTTGAAACCATTTAAAAAATAATCAGATATAAAGCTGGACCGAACCTCAGAAGCCACCTGTCATCTGGTGCAACAACTCCTCCCAACTGCAAATTTATAGAGGAAACAAAATGGGAGACCCAATGAACATAAGAATTGGTAAATGGGAGAGGTAGATTGGAATCCAGTTCCTTTGGACTCTAGAACTCTTTTCCATTACACTGAACTTTTCCTTTAACATGCAGGATTAAAGATGTTATTTAAGACTGGGGGAAGGAAGGGGAGGGAGGAGGAATTCTAGGAAAGCCACTATACAAGATGCTCTCTAAATTCAATTTTACCAACTTACACGTCGCTATCTTTCCTACATGCTTACTGAGGGTGGGAAGAAGAAAACAAGACAATATTAGACGACCACATATTCACAGGAGTACATAATTTCTTAGGCAATCTTTAGATCTCTCCTCTCTCAAACACGACATCAAAAACCTTTAAGACTTCTCTTCTGCCCTTAAGTTTCACTCACCAGAATCAGGATCTACAGCTGCTCCACCCTTTAGTGTTAATTTCATTTTCTTTTCTGATTTGTTGGTCCCTGCAAAGGAGATACAAAAAGGTACTGAGTGAGGGGCTGCTTTGGAAAAATAAAGTTCCTGAATTCTTCCTGACTTACTAAATAAGCTGCAGTCTAATGAACTTGAAAATGATTCCGGAGAAAGATGTAGATAAGCTGGAGAATATCCAGAGGAGGATAATCAAGATTGTGAAAGGCACTGGAACCATGTGCTAAGGACTGGAAAAGACATGGAGGCTAGAAGAAAGGACAGCAGGCTTTAGACTTGCTGTTTGGTCTCAAAGGGATCAGGGAATGGAAAGAAGATATACAGCAAAGTCAGACCTGATGCCACTTTTGAACAGCGAAAGCCATCCCAAAGTAGTATTAACAACCTCAATTGGGGCAAATTCTCACTCCTTAGAGGTCTTTAAGAGGATAGTCAACCACAATATTACAACTATGTTCTAATGGGAATACCCTTTCTAGTATGGACTGAACTATATGGCTGTAGAGGATTCTCCCAACTCTCAAATTATTTAGTACCAATCTGTCATCATATAAATAACATTACTTAAAAAAATTTTCATTTCTCCCCAGTTATATTTGTTTTTAAAACTTTGAGTTCCAGATTCCCTCCCATATCTTCCCCCCCCCCTCCCCATTAACATATGTGAAGTTGTGCAAAATACATAAATAACCTATCTTGACACTGCATAACACTAGGCCAAATCTAAGAAAACACAGTAATTCAATGCCCTAGGCAAGGAGAGCCACACTTAGCCAGGTCTCTTAGGAAGCTAGCTCCTCTGAACTCACCTTCCTCCTCCTTGACTTGACTCTTACTCTTCTTGGAAGAAGAGCCTCCTGACTTCCCTCCCGGCTTCACCTCCACGGGTTCAGGCTTCACTTCAGCGCCCCAGGAGGACAGGGTGTGCAGAGAGAGCAGCTCCTGGAGACTCTTGCCGGAAGCAGCGATGTCTTGAAGGAAATCCTCAGATACTACTCGCACGTTGGCTTCTTTGACCTCTTCCATCTTCTTATTCATCTTCTCAACCTCCTCTGCGCAAATAAATGAGAAGCTAGTTGAGATCAAAATCCAGAACTGTACTCGGTAAAGCATATTATTATTACAAGGAAAAAATGCACAGCATCAGATGACAGAAAGGGCTTTGAAGCGAGAATCTGAGGGCTACCTTTGCTCCTGGCATGACCCCGAGGCTTCATTAAAAAAGGGCGGTGGGTCTTGGATCTTCTTTACATTCTCAATCCTTTTGTCCCACCCAGACTCCTTTTCCTTCCTTCTACACTACTGCTTTAACTACAGTAAGGCCTAAATTATTTTCCCAATTTAGTAAATTCACTTTGTATCATTAAATGCTCTATGCTCTGTGAGGCATTGGGGAGAATGGAGAAGATAATATGTCCAAGACTTCAGATAAAACACTTGACTTCATAGGGCATCATCTGAGCTCAATTCCAGGTTTATATTTATGATTCTATAATATGTACTTAATGTGCTATTAAAGTACGATCCATGAACTTATTTTAAAAAAATATTTTTGATAACTATATTTTAATGTAGTAAGTTTCCTTTATAATCCTATGGATTACTTTGTGCACTTAAAAACTATTAAAAAAACTTTAAATTTATTAAGAAACAAATAAAAATTCCGAAAACCAGGCTTGGAGGCTTCACTATCCAAGAGACCCCAACTACAGAGGTTCCCAGGAAGTGAAAGCTGAGGCAGATGAAGTTCTTTCTGTAGTAAGCCCCTGGAATACGGGAAATGACAGTGAATCAGCTATAAATCTCCCACTTTCTTGCCCACCTCAGTATTAAACAAAGGAAGCAAATTAACCCCCAGAACGAGTGAGTCAGGGAGAGGGAATATGTAGATTTGCAATTTTTCACCTATCCATTTTCTGTCCATACCCACACTTGTCTTTTCCTATTAATACACGTGACTGGGAACTTGGCAGAGACCAAAATCTTGTGCTTTTTGCATTATCCCTGAAGCATGCACATCATTCCCATTCTCATCCTCACCCCATTCATGAAAAAGTTACCCTGTGTTATTTTCAGTTCTAACTTAATATAATACAATTTCTTGGATGCCAGACAGTAAGTAAAGTACATACAACCTGATTTCCCATGTGACTTGTATCTGGGGAAAACAAACATATTATATATTTAAGCCCACGAACCAGCTAGTTTACCCACATGGCTTCCACAGCCATGCCAGCTGCTAACAATGGCACCCACAAGGATGTATACATGGCTACTCTCTTAACCTGTGGGATTTCATTCACTTGGGCTCACTCACTTCAGGTCAAACGTTAAGTGCACTATTTCCAGGGGGGGGGGGGGGGGGGGAAGAAAGCCTATGAAATCCCCATTTTGCTGAGCAACGACCCAGTGGCTTGGTTACCAGGCATTGAAGATAGACCAGGTGAGGCAGGCCTATTCTGTAGTTGTTTCATGGGCCTTAGTTTCACTTCTCTAATTAAACTGTCAGCTCTCCCAAAGCAGCACCGAGGTGCTTTTTCTGCAGATCCTAGCTTTGGGTGGCTCAGACTGCTGCTCAATCACACACAAAACTTTGGTAAAAGCTCCCCAGTACAAGGGCTCCAGAAGTACAAGCACAGTCACAAAGACAAACTCACTTTTTGTACTAATGCAGAAGGAAGCTTTGTTAGCTGTCCCTGTCACCTTCCCCCCAAGTTCTTCTATTGTGGCTTTCATTTCATCCTTGTTTTTGGAGAGCTTCCCCAGAGCCAGAATCTTCATGCTGGACAAAGGCTTGTCTATGATGGAAAGAAACACAACTGTCAAACAGAGATGACTGATTAGGGGACATAGGAGAGAAATCACATTGTATGTTAAAGAGGGGGGAATCTCCTGCCAACCTGGAGGAATCAGAGCTCTAGGACCCACCCAGTTTTGTGCAGGCCACCAACACCTGCCCTCTGTCAGAGCTAAGAGTCTGGGGAATGAAGGGAAGGAAAGCTCTCAGGTGAAAAAGTTAAATCATCATAAGCAGACAGACTGACTCTTTAAATGATCAGCAGCCCTGAGAATTGTGGAAGTGGTTCAAGCAGAAATTGGGAAAGGGGCCAAAGAGGCCTTGGAGACGGGGGCTTCCAGGTTCTGCCCTTGGGGAAGGGGGGAGGAAAAAGGACTCCGTGCTCAAAAGGGGAAGAGGTCCAGCCAGAGAGTGAGGGGAAAGATGTATCTGGTCAAAGGATATTAAGGTACTTTTGGAACTGGCAACATTGGTCTCCAGGGAAAAGTCATTAATGATTTTTCATTTCAGGAAGATGATAGTAAGATCAGCTAACACCTGTGTACTCCTTTAAAAAAATATTGCCTCACTATGGAGACAGATAGATAAGTTCCACCAGCACTGCACTCTAATCAACCAAAGGCAAACTCCACTGACAGGCAAAGCAGCTGTTAATCTAGGAAGTGGCTCCACTGGGCCCCACCTCCTGGGGGTGGGATGAGGGAAGGAGCTAGGCTTGTCTCCTGGTCCCTGCCAGGCTCTCTGGGGTTTCTCACCAATACCAATAAATACCCAAATTCGGCCTGGACAGCTTTTGCTTCTTCCACAAGAATCTCTGGGGTCCAAGGAAAGTCAAAGGTCCAGCACAGTGCCCTCTGTGTGGAAAGGTCAGGGGGACACTTTGGACTCAAACCTCCATACTCCAAAGGCCTCAGGAGGCACCTCAGAGTCTCTAGGATACAACCACTAATCAACAAGCATTTATTAAGAAGGCCGTGTGTACTGAGATAACAAAGAAAAATCAAAATTACAGCTCACTGAGCTAGTTTTTATCTGAATGAAAATAAAACTCCATGTGGTCTTTTGATAACTCTTGGCAAGGGGGTAGAAGAAAATGACCTGAAGGGAGGTGAAGTGGGTTCCTTTTGTGGCATCCTGAGAAGCAAGAGAAACAGCAGAAAGACCTCTATAATGGAGATCCCAAAAGAACAAGGCTCCTCATTAACTGAGTCAAAAGTGATGAGGCTCCTTACATAAATCTTATATATACAGCTTCCCCTTTAGCAGCTGTAAATGAAAAAACAAAATACCCTCCCTCCCCCCCAAAAAGGAATTTGCATGTGGCCAAACGAAGCTGGTCTGCTTGTAGAGGGGAGTCCCAAGAGGCCCCCTTAGATTCTCTAGCCACTTACCTGGTGGGGCTGAGGAGTTCACAGTGGGAGGGGCTGCCACCGAGGAGGGGAGAGGCTTTGAAGGTGGGGCATTAGTTTCTGGGGGGAACACGCGATCCTGCTTTTTATACTTAAATTTTTTGAGGTAAGAGACTTCCCGGAACTCCTAAAGAAAAGAAATTTAAAGAGATCAGGAGCCATACCATCCTGAAAACCAAAGCATACAGAGAAAACATTTAGCTATAGATGATGTCTGAAAATTTTTTCTATGTGGGCTTTTGTCTTGGAGGGTAATGGTGTATAGCAAATATGATGGAGCAGCTTATGTCACTAAATTACTGTAGTCTTAGAAAAACCCCAGTCAGTTTTACCATCATACCAAGTGAATACAAATCTTTCTGGTAACCTTTGGCACTCTGGAGAGCTGCCACCTGGTCCTGGCTCTAGTCACTTAACATGTCTGGAAATCACCGTCCACATGACTTTTCTTCAGCTGATGGCTTAAAACCTGGGGCCTAGAACTCAATACAAGGTAGTGTGACCATCTCAGAGACACAGTGGCTCTTATGACCTCTCTGTGTGTTCAGCCCTCATTTTTTGTTGTTCAGTAATTTCAGTCAAGTCTTGACTCTTCATGACCCCATCTGAAGTTTTCCATTTCCTTTTTCAGATTATTTGAGACCAAGTGGATTAAATGACTTGCCCAGTCACAAAGCTAGCAACGGAGGCTGGATTTGAACTCAGGTCTTTCTGACCCCAGCCCACTGTACCATCCATTGGGCTACCCACCTGCCCAAGCACTTAATATATTCATTGTATGATTCCTTCCACCAAGGCAGGTCCTTCAATGCTAGCCTTTGTAAACTGGGGGCAAACATTCATCCTCCTCCTGGTGAGGCATCTTGCCAACACAGGAGGGCAGCTTCTCTGCCAGGAACTGTGAGATCTGCCAGAGTCCACGTTGTTAGGGGAGCCCTGGGCCATGTTCAAACTGATGGGACACTGGGCTTCCCTTTGTAAACTCCATTTTTCTGTTGCTGCTCCAGATCCACATAGGGAATTTGCAGAGATGAAGTTCTCTATCAACATAGAATGACCATTATCTTATAATTTATAGGCCAAAAGAAGCAGTCTTAGGGAAATCACTGAAACTAACTAAAATTGAGAGTTAATGCTTGTTGTACCTCTCAGAGAGGTGTTGTGCAGATCAAATGAAATAACTGTGTGAAGCATTTTACAAATGTTAAAAGCATATTCATCAGTTATTATTCTCAATGCAGATTTAAATTTGTTTCTATTCATGGGGCTGTCGATTCATATAGCACTGTGGAGTCCATTTACCTCATTAACCTTGGTTCTCTTGGTATGAATTGTTAAGAGTCCATCATTCCATTCCTGCACTTCTAGTTATTTTTAAACTCAAATGCAAGACTTTGCTTTGATCCCCAAGTTTCATAGTTTATATTTTTGAATTTTCATTTAGTCTTCCTAGGCATTAATTCAGTAAAGGTACATTAAGAGTCCTCTACATGCTAAGCCATATCTATTCCTTCCATCTGTGTGTCAATTGAATGTGACAGTATCCCACATCTTTATCCAAGTTACTGCCATATTTCAAATTGTTAGTTTCCATGACAAATGTTGGAGGGATTGCAGGAAAATGGGCACATTAATGCAGTGTTGGCAGAACTGTGAAATGGTCCAGTCATTCTGCAAAAACAATTTAGAACCCTGCCCCCCCAAAGTCACTTAACTGAGAATACAAGAGGAAAAAAAGACCCATACACACACACACACACGCTCGTGCGCATAAATATTTATAACAGTTCTTTTTTTGTGTTAGGAAATCAACAGAAATAAAGGGAGTGCCCATTAACTGAGGAATAGCTGAACAAATTATGGTATGGGAAGATAATGGGATACTACTGTGCCTTAAGAAATGACTTGTATGAACTTATGCGGAGTAGTGAACAAAACCTGAAGAATAATTTATACAATAATATCAATATAACTACAAGCAAGAACTCTGATTATAATGACCAACCATAGTTACAGTTAAATATTTATGTTTAAAATCTCCTTTTCAGTAAAACCATAAGTATTAAGAAATAATATATTTTTTTTCCTAAAGCCCTTTTCAATCTCCAAGATAAAGCTTTGGGAAAGGAGGGTGGCAATTAAGGGCAAATCTTTTTTTCCTCAGGGAAATGGTTAAAGGCGGTACCCAACCTCTGAACACTATTGCCCTCCCCACTCAGAAAGGACTCCATCAAAAGTCCTCTGTTCCAGGGAATGGAGGTACCCCTGCAGCTCTAAATCAGAAAAGTCTACTCTCTTCCAAAGATCCTTCTCAGGGAGTGGTCTAGGAGGTCAATTTAACAATTCTACAATGTTAACTAACCAAACTACATTTTTGCCATTTTGATATTTTCCTGGTTCAAGATACTTGTACTGCTACTTAAAGTTGTGCTGAGACAATATTAACAAAGCCAGAAATGTTTGCATATTAATTTAAAACCATAAATACCAAGTTGAATATTAATCATATAGAGGACTGATGATGAACACTATCCAATCTATTTTACTTGATTATGCATGTTTGTTAGTAGGATTTTGTTTTTCTTGGTGTTTCCCCCCCTCAATGGGAATAGAAGATATGAGGGGGATTTAAAAAAAAACAAAAAAAAAAAACCCATGGTTAATTGGTCCAGAGAGTCATGTGAGTTGGAACATGACAACAAAAAGCAAATAACCTCAAAGGAAAGTTTAGGAGGCAAATACAAAATGTTTCACATAGAATCTAGGAGAATTTTAGGGATATACAAAAATGGGCCTCAGATTCATAAAGTTGGAAACACTTTGGAAAACAGTTCTGTAACTGTAAAAGACTGAAAAAACCATGGCTCAAGCTTGGCTCCTGAAAAGGAAACAAAATGGCAATTTCCTCCTTCCTTTGAAGAGGCTGTAAACTACTACAGTTGAAAATGATCCTAAGACCCAAGATCTGTATGCTGCCAGATGTGGTTGATATATAGTTAGTTTTGCTGAATTGCTTTGTTCCCTTGTTATGATTTTATTCTGGATAATTTAGGGAAAGGGATATATTGGGAAATAAAAATGATGTTAAAAAAAAGATTATCAAAAAAATTTTAAAGATAAACCATGCTTTTTGGACCTGCTGGGCAGTGGCCTCAAGAGTGTGAGCTCACCCCACGTACCTTGGGGATGATCCACTCCTTGCGGCTGGGCGTCTGTGTCCTGGCCACGCACTTGGTCCAGGCAGTGATGTCTCCGGTGCAGTAGTAAGCATCGCTCTTGAAGACAAACTGCCCCTTGCACTCCTCACAGGGAAGAAGAGCGCCAAAAGCCATCCCATCGGCTACTCTGTCCAATATCTTCAGCAATAAAAGGAACAAAGACAAATATATCAGAGAACTATGGAGGGAGCCGAAAGGACAGAAAAACATACCTGTATACTATGAGGTGGAAAAACTTGGACAATCATAAGTACTTGTTAAGTGCCTCTTGTAGGCAGCCTGCTAAGTATTAGAGAGAAAGGACAAAAATCAAAGTCCCTGCATTCAAGGAGCTTACAGGGAGATGGCAGATACAGACATAGACAAAATGAATGCAATGACACTTTTTTTTTTTTTTTTTAAAAAGGGCACTAACAGCTGGAACCAGGAAAGGTTTCATGTAAAAAGTGAAGCTTAAATTGAGTTTTAATGTAAACATGGGATCCTAAGTGGTACAGCTGAATGGAAATGCCTTCCAAGCACGAGGAGAAGGTCAGTGGAAAGGGCACAGATCTAGGGGATGGAACATTTTGTGCATAGACAGCAAGGGGGAGATTTTTCATAGACCACAGTGTAGGAAGGGGAGTAACAAAGTAAAGTTGGAAAGGTAGCCTGGGGCTACATTTGGAAAGGCTGAGCCTCAATTGAGTCTATATTAGATCTAGAGGCAACAGGGAGCTCCTGGAATTTACTGAGCAGGGAAGTCAGCTGCACTTTAGGGAAAACCCCACTGGAAGTTGTACAAAAGACAACTGGAGAGGGGAGGCAGTGGAGGTGGGGAGGCTGGTAAGGAGGCTCTCCCAGAACTCTAAGTGTGGGTTCTGTCCTTAGAGTGATAAGGACCAGATGAACACAGACATACTTTCATGTATTCATCTAGAATGTTTTTTGACTCTTCTGTTAGCTAAATTTCAGGGTACTAAGATCCAGTCCCTTAAACTGCTTTGATAAGTAACACAGTAGCCTGTTAGCAGGACAGAAAACTAAAGGATCTTGCCGAAGTTTCAAATCATTAACTGCCACAGGCATTGCCTTATTCTCGGCAATTTCTATTCTGGCGAAGAACAATGTTATCCATGCAATTCTTCACAAGTGCATGAAGAACCCTTATTAATATTTCTGAAGGTCAAAGTTACTCCTCCTATAAGGGAATGGATCCTTCTATATTCTGAAATCCTGAGCAAGAATAGCAGCTTCATTCCCAGGCCAACTTGGGAACCCTAAGATATTCTATGATGTAAATCAGGGGAGTCAAACCCGGGTAGTTAACAAAACTCCCCAGTGCTCCCAAACCTGAACATAATATAATTAGGAAATATTCAACAAAATAAAAATCCAATACAACAAAGATAATGTTAATTTATGGTTTTCTATGTCAATATTTCAGTCTAACATCACTGTTGCAGCTGCCATGCATTGGGGGGAAAAAATTAATAAAATGAAAAAAATAATCCAATTCAAAGCCAGATGTTAACACATGGATAACAACAAAGGTAGAATCTAAGTTCCTTAAAGGCAGGGAATTTCACTTTATGTTCCAATCACTAGTGGAGTGCCTGGACTTAATAAATTCACTTGAAGTGAATCAAAGTATGAGTTCTGAGGGGATCAGAGAGGTATGGTACTACCTGCTACTGAACCCGATAGATCACTTGAACTTGAGAGTTCTGAGCTGACAAAGAATTGCGCTCTCAGGAAGGATAAGGGGCACCCACCATACTGTATAAGGAAGGAAGAAAACCATGGCAGCTAAAGATTCCATGGTAATCAGTATAAGGCTTGGGCTGATGAAGAATGGCTGCACTTTGAGCCTGGGTGAGACAAAGACACCTGGTCTCAAAAATAAAATAATGTAAAACCCCCACCCCCACCCCTGTCTACTCACTGCTGAGTCCCCCGAAGGCACTTCTTGCTTGTTGGCTATCAGTAGCTCTTTTAGGTCATTTGTAGAGCAGACTTTCTTCAGTTCATCTTTGATACTCCAGATGAGCTCTGTCTGTGTCTATAGAAGAGAAGGCAGCTCAAAGAATTGCTGTGAATACCTGACTGTTGCTCTCCCTGAAGAACCAGTCCTAGATCCTGTTCAATGATCTCCTTTTTAGAAGGTAGGCAATTCACTGAGCCAAATTCTAGTCTTGGGGTGACATTCCTGCTGAGGCTTCAACTATTAAATAGGTGGTGATGAGGGGAGGGAGAGAGGAAAGCCTAAAATCTGTAATTTTTATTTTACTAATGAGAAACACTCTTTACTCACAAATTAGCACTTGTTTTGAAAGCTAGTCTCATAAGAGGGACAATTAACTTTAGTTTGCACTAAAATTTTAAGAGGTACCATCAAGACAATGGAGAAGAGTTCTGGTTCATCTTTCATATAATTTCATGACTCAAATCAACCCATCTCATGGGGATAGAGTACCCCTGGTATACTGAAATATTTGAATATCTGGCCTAATGAAATATTAGGCAAACCTGGAATTCAAGCACCTTGGGTTCTAACTTCAGTCTTTCTAGAAGCATGCCCCTATGTCCACGGAGCCTTTCCTACAGGTCTCTTAGTTGCTAGTCTATCTTACTAGTTTCTACTCAAATCTTAACCATCCCAATTCTGAATATTTTCTATGAAAAAATGTAAATAACCCTTGAACACAGCCACAAAATTGTGATTCCTATAAATCAGTGACACCTAGATGAAACCACCATTATGCAAAAGGCTACTGACCCTATTCTTATAAAAGTCCACAAACCTTTTTCACTTTTTAATTCCTGGGAACCTGAAAATCATGGGGATGGGAGTTCTGAGTTATGATGCATTAAAGAACATAAAGAAAGGAAGGAAACAAGCATTTATTAAACACCCATTGTGTGCTATATGCAGAGATAAGTACTTTGCAGATACAATTTCATTTAATCTTCCACTAAACCAGAGGGGTAAGATGCTATCATTATTCCAATTTTACATGGAAGAAACCAAAGCAGACAGAGGGTTAAATAATTTATATAATTAGTATCTACGCAGCTGTGGTTGGATTTAAATGGCAGGTTTTCCTAACTCTAGGTCTGACACTGTTATGCATGACACCATTTCCCTATCTTCCTAAAAGCGTGGGTGGGTTTCTCTAATGCTATTTACACATCTAATTCCTCTAAAATGTCAAATCTTAGGCTTGGGTTGACAGACTGACCAGAAACTCCTTATCTGACAAAATATTCTGCTATAGAAAACACCCACACACCCACATTAGTCAAAGGATTACTGTTATGTTGGAAGATTTCAGTTAATTTCATAGCCTAGGAGACGTACTATCTGAACCTACCGCAATGAGTCCAGTCAATAGTTTTGATTAACTATTTAACTATGTACCTACTCTCAAAGAGCTCACCTTCCAATGGGGAAGACAACTTATAAATAAGTAGACAAGTCCATGAAAAATGATCTCAGAGAGGGAAAACACTGGCATCTGGGTGAACAGGAAAGGCCTTCTGCATAATTAACAAGCAGTTTCTCTGGCTATACTTAGAAGAATCTCAAAATCATTAAGTTGAGAAAATGCAAACCAACACCAAACATTTGGCATAAAAGCCAGCCTGCACTGCAGCCCACCTGAAGGTTCCAACTTATACAAAATTTCCAAGTTTTTTTGGGGAAGATATGTACACTAAAATTTTTCATTTTTATGGAACTACTTTAGTCAGAGAAAACATTACTTCTTTTTAGGACTTGAACACCAAAACTGTGAGGCTAAATAAACATTCATTGCCCACACAGAAAAGTGCCTTGCAAAAAGGCCAGCAACCAAGGCAATACCTATTCAGACTGAGTGTTGCTACATCCAAGTCTCAAGTGACTTTCTTAACATGCTGCAGCAGACAGTGAATTACAAATGAAACCATACCTTGGTGGTTGGTTCTGGTCAGTTACAATCCTTACATTTCTTCTGTACCTCCCAATTTCTCTTCTTCCTCAAATGTCTCCCTGGGCCCAGGCAAGGCCCTTAACATGGAGAAGCTCACTTCCCATGTGGGCAGGTGGGTAGACATCTAAGCTAAATCACAAAACTAAGAGGACACAGAAGCCATTGAGAAAAACCCCTTCTCTGAGCCTTGTTCCCCCAGAAACATGCCCATGGTACAAGTATGTCTGGCCCACATGGGTGGCAAGTCTGGGCGAGACAAAGTGGAGTTCCCTTCTCCTTAGAAGGCTTTCCTAAAAAGAATGTGGCCAGATGGAAATCTGCCACTTACTTCTTCAGTACAGGAAAGGATGGAGACACGGATTAAATAAAAACACACTAACCTTGAAGAGCTTCTCCTGCTTCGTTTCTTTGTCTTTTTCCTTTTTAGCCTTCTTCTTGGCCACATCATCTCCATCTACCTCATCTCCTTTCCTCTTTCTGAAAGAGACACAGGCACATGAAGACCTTCCCCAAATCACCACAGACCATTAACTCACACGCCTGCAGGGACCCACAATTTGTTCCACCTAAAATCTGCACATCTCTGGGTTCTTCTGGTGGGGGAGAGGTGATGGTCAGTTGTTAGTTCAAATCTCATCTTAGACAATAGATGCCGGCAGGTCATTTAACTTCTCAGTCTCCTTACATAAAAGAGAATTCCCCAACACTTTTAGCACTTTTCTATAACGCTGCTATGAGGATTCAAATCATGTGTAATAAAGTCCTATATGAATGCTTACTATGTTTATTAATACATCATTCCTTGCCAAAATCAACTTCTAAATTAAAATATAGATATATTTTCTCTTAATATTCCTAGATGTCCAAAGAAAGCCAGAACTTGCATAAAGCAACAGAAAAAAAAAAAAAGCTCAAAAGACCCTGACATGGGAATTCATACCTGCACAAAAGTGATGTCACATGTGGCAAAGCAAAAAAAAGTTGCTGACCAGGAAAAAGTTCTGGGCGCCAGGTAGTCATAACTTATCAAAGGCTGGTCTGATCATTATTATCACAACGTTGTTTGCTTATGAGTGACCATGCTGAGAGTTGAGAGGAGAGAGGAAGGGAATGAATCTGGATAAGTTTGGTGAAACACAAATCAGCAGAGAAGAGGCCAGAATTGGCCCCTAGCCCATATGGATGGAAAAGGGAAGACACAGAGTCAGGGCCCCTTCACCCCAAAAGATGGTGTTGTCCATATGACCAGAGAGTCAGGGCTGAAAGCGTCATCCTAAGGAGGGAGCAATGAATGCATGCTGCAGCACTCTAAGTGTTCAAATCCTAGCTGTCACTTACTATATAACTGAGGACAATTATTCCTCTTCTCTTAGCTTCAGGTTCTTCATCACAAAATCGGGAGGATGGGAGTAAAGGATCTTTAAGGTGCTTTATGGGTCTACATTTGATGCTGTGTGCAAAACACAGATGGAAAGCAAGGGATGGGATCAAGCCAGCCTGGCTTTCATCACCAATTCCTAAGTGACACCAGCAGCACAATCTCTGAATGTAACACAGGCCAAAAACATAATCATTCTGTATTTATACCATTTTACAAACATGTTAAAAAACAAACAAACCAAAAAACCAATCCAAAACTTCTACACACCAGGGCTCCTTTGCAAGAAGTAGTGATGTCTGGACGCTTTATGCCGTTCCCTGTACCTGACTTTATGTCATATGTGTCATCTTATGGCTATACTCTACATACAATGGGAAAGTCCATTTTATCCTTTAAATCCATCACCCCCAGTAGTAGACAGCAACTCTCTCAAGACATTCATACAAATAGGAGGAGGGAGAGTGATGGTTGGTTATTGGTGATGCAGAGGCCAGAACCCAGGTTTGGTCTCCCAATCTAGGGGGGAATTTCCCCTCTTGCCTCTGTTGAATCTAGCAGGCAGAAACATGGGCAAAAGTAATCTATTATAATAATCTAGCTGTAAGTGTGCATTCCACCTTTTCTTGTTTTAGTTATTTGCACCTATGTTTTTTCTATTCAGGATTAAGCTTCTTGAAAGCTCAATTCTGAATTGGATTATCTCTATCTGTACCAGAAACGGCTGGCTTACCCTTTGTAGTCCTGGTTCTTAGTATTTTGTAAAATCCAACCTTCTTCTGAATCTCCTTATTTCTGTAAAGGTACTATGATCCTACCATTTACTCAAGTTAACAATCTCAAGGTCTTCAAGTACTCACTCTCCCTCATCCAACATACTTTATGTCCATATCTGGACATTTCTCTCTCATGACATCTCCCTACTTATGTGACCACTACCCCAAATTTATGTCCTCACCACTTCTTGCTTGAACTATTACTGGTCTCCCTACCTTGACTTCTTTCCTCACCATACAGTTACCCATATGTTTCTTAAGTAGAACCCTAATCAAGCAACTGCCATGTTCAATAAACCCCAATGGCCACTACTTCCCTTGGGATCAAACATGAACTCATCTGCTTAGCATTTAAAGTCCTTTATAATCTGGCCCTGTCCTACCTTTCCAGATTTATTAAGTATTGCTCCTCTCATTAAGCCTGCTGAGGTCCAGCCAAACTAGATCTTTTGCTTTTCTTCATACACGACACACCCTCTGCCATCTCTTGGGTCTCCCTCAGGCCTAGCAGAAGGCCTAACATATAGAATCAACTCATTATAGATATTTGTTATTGAGCAGATGATCGTGTACAATTAAAGGGTACCTATTATACACAATGGGCAAAGGGGGAGCAGAAGTACACTTCCATTCCAATGCATGACTTCATGGTCTGGCTCTGCTCCTGATGCTCAGTCCAGGCCCCAAACTCAGAGCCCTTCTAGAGTCCCTGGCCTAAGGCGGTTCTCCTGCCGGCCCTTCCCTCACCTACCCTTCAGTCTTGACTGCTGGGAGCTGTTTCTTGAGAGTTTCCTTATCCTCTGGCTGCAAGATGCTGAATCCCTTGAGCTGGCTAGCACTGTACTGAGGCAGGAATCCGAGCTCATCACGACATTTGACAAAACAGTCTGGGTGGTACCAGCGGTCAATCATCCCCAGCTGTGGCTTTTCCGGGTCAATCATTTTCTTGGACAACCGTACCTGACCCTGTGAACAGGACCAGAAGTGGGAGACAGAGGTATATAGTTAGTCAGTTAACTTGAAAAAACAATCTTACAGGAGACCCAAATGAAAGTTTAATCTTGCTGGGGATAGTAATGAAAAACAACTTAAAAATTCAATGAATCTCATTCCTTCCCTAATAATTCTCAGGGTAAATGGATCTAAAATTTAGGGTCAAACCTAGAAAAGTTATTAAACTAGAGATCAAACTTGCTTGCAGGCTGTTATATTATGTAAGTAAAAAACTCACAGATAGCACACACCATGAAAAACTTGAGCAGTGTACTTAAAACCGTTTGACTCCTTGTGTTAGAAGAAATCTGTCATCTTTTAAAGATGTGATTAGTTAGTAACATTGTGGAATTGAAGTCCTACAGAAAATCTTATACCTAACCATCATGCTTTCTATTTGCAAGAAAAAAGCACATATAAAATATTAATTATGCTATTTTAAAGAATAAAAATAAGTATATGACAAATGTTACTTTGTGGATTTTTAAGTCAATATGGTGCTGGTAGGGATCTGTTTCTATTTGAGTTTAATAGTACTGATCTAAAGCAGATTAAGAAAATGAGGACTTGCTATTCAAGGCCATATAGCCAAGGGAATGGCAGTCAAATCTATCTCCAAATTCAGTGATCTTTCTATATCAACAAGGAATAATCCTCACAGTATTATGCATTTTAACATAAACAGTCTTGAAGTACTTATGGTTAGACAAGATGGAATTTATATACCGGCTTTTATCCTGAATGGATTAGTTACTTAATTAAAAACCATGTAAATGAAAAAATCCCCCAATACTGGGGGGATTGGTATCAAGGGAAAATTGGTTCATTTGTCTAAGTCTAGAAAACATCATAGGGTCACCTAAGCAGCACACATCTAGTGACTGCTTGGAGGTTTCTGTTCCATGGTGACCCAAGAGTCCTCTGGCTATATGGATTCATTAAAAACTAATCAGGGTAAAAAAGGTGATCATGACACCTTTGTGCAGACACAGGGTGAAGACAGTATCCCTGGGATACTTCCATAATTTTTCTGGACCGATTCCATGATTTTAGCTATGTTAAGGAATTTTTGGGGAGGAAACTCCCTCCAGTAAAGCAGATTGGCACCTGCTCTGAAATATCTACATGCAAAAGGTGCTTAAATAATTGTAAGATTTAGTAAGTTTGCTCAAGGTTATGTAACCATTAAGTATTTCTCAGAGGCAGCACTTGGATCCAGGTGTTCCCAGAGGGAGGCTAACTCTCTGTTTTACCAGGGAAACTTCTGGATTTAATGCTAATAGCTAACATTTATCTAGATCTCCTAGCTGATCAAGTGCCATCCTCCAATTTGAGTCTCACAACTACACTGTTTTTCTTTTTTAAAAAAAATGGGATGGGGTAGAAGGAATTTTTGTAATGGAATGGGAAACTATCATAAGGAGTTCCAACCATCTCCTTGTGCCTGAATAAAAGAGCCTAGCATTCTTGTAAATCAAAACTCTTCCCTAAAAGCTCTCTGTGAGTAACTGATGTAGCCCCTTCTCATTCTGGGAGAGAGACAATTATTTATTGGTAGTCAAATATATGGAGTCTTGGAAACGGGAACAAAAATGCTTAATAGCTGATTCTATTGTTGATCACATATTTTAGAATGTGAAATGTCTTTTCTGAGAAGAGAGGAAATCCCCTAGAAGTTCATAATTCTATAGAATTCTACACTTACAATGCACTTTACCTTCCCTCCACACAGAGGGAGGCTAGCAAAGTCTGGATTCCCAAGTATTGGAAAGGGCATTGAACTTGGAACTAGGATCCAAGTTAAAAGTCCCACATCTGATACTCACTAGCTTGTCATGTTTTTCTGAGCCTGTTTCCTTATCTGTAAAATGGGGATAATAACAGGTGACATTTATAAGACAGATTAAGTTTTACAAAGCCCTTCCCACAAACCTCGTCTCATTGGACCCTTTCAATGACTGCCCATGGGGAGGTCTTCTATGGTCCACTGGTGCCACCACTCTCACCTTTTCTATTTTCTGCTGACACCCCTTGCAAGCACTCCTGTTGGATTTGGCGTACTCGGCTGCAAAGTTGATGAGGGTTTTCTCTCCCTTGCCACCTCCATCTTGACCCCCACTTTTGCCTAGACAAAAACACAGAACAGTGCCCGTCTTAGCCACTTCATGGCTTCTCTGGGTGCCAAGAATGTAGACTTCTAACTTAGAAAGATCCAAGTTCCACTCCTGCTTTAGAGGTTTACTGGTTATGAGTAAGCAGCACTAGAAAAGGGGCTAGGGGACACAAATGCTCCAAGAGGTCCATCCCCACCCAAACATCAGGCCCTACCCCTCCTTTTAACCCAGCACTACCTCTACTGGGCCGAGATCCAAGAAGAAAAAGGCACACACACACACACACACACACACACACACACACACAAAGATATTTATGGCAGCTGTTTTCATTTTATCAAGACAGAAACTGGAGGGAGGAAAAAAACGAGTCATTGGGGCAGGGCATACGATATTTGGGAATGGCTGAACAAGCCATGGGGCCAGAAGGCCTATTAGCCCCTAGCACTCCATGCCTCTGCTCCCCTACCTGTAAAATGGGGACAGTCACAGTCCTGTCTCCCAGGACTGCTGAAAGGAAATCCTATCTGTAAAATGCTTTGCAAATCTTCAAGTGCCATAAACATTAGTTATTATCATCAGAATGTAGCAGTGTGCTGCAGGAGATGAGAGGCTCAGAGAAACCCAGGAGGACAGGAATGAGCTGATGCAGAGTGAAGTGAGCAGAACCAGAGCTAAGAGGCTATGGATGGTAACACTGAAAATGAACATCCCCAAAAGGCTCAAAGGAGGACATAAGGAAGACCCCAGATCTCTGGTCACTCCTTCCTGCTTCTCAGACCCAACACAAGCGCTTCCTTCTGGCCTTTTTGGGCCTCCCTGCTTCCCCAGACATCCCATATTCCTGCCTTCCAAAAACTCACCCACCAGCTGCCACATGAGAACAGCCCCAGGTCCTCTGGGGTTTTCTATAGGCCAGGTCTTCCCCCCCTTCCTCTCCCCTTGGCTCCAGGTGTATTTGTGCATTTAATTATCTGTACCCTGGTGCATCCCAGGAGTAGAATACAAATTCCTTTTGCAGCCAGTGCCCCTAGAGGTGCCACCCCCGGGCTCCGGCTTTGGATTCCCGTGTGTTCCTGGTGCCAGCTACTCCAATCTGCCCTGGACACAGGGAGCTTAAGGCCCACAATGGGGGCATGTCAGTAGGCAGCACTACCATATCCACAGACCTCCTGTCAGCCCTCCGGCCTCAATGGTCTTCTTGATTTTCTGCTGGTCATCCCAGCGCAGCTCCAAAAACCCATCCACTTCAAGCTCAGCCTGAGAGATGACAAGCCCCCGCTTCCAGAAGCAAGCATAGTGGTGCCAGTTTGGGACCTTTCCGTCAAACATGGGTGACTGAGGAGAAAGCAGAATCACAAGACACAGACGAGTGGTTAACACAGTGGGTCTCGCTTAAGAAGAGTTCTCAGCCTCTAAGAGTCACAGATCTCTTCAGCAACATAGCCTAACCTACGGATCCTTTTTAAATATGTAAAGTAAAATACAGTCAGTTCTGCTATAATACTTGTTTGTAAAGTGTGGGTTTGTTCCAAATATATCCAGATATATTAAGGAGCATTTTGAGTATATTAGAGATTCTGTACTTGCCTTAGACTGCATGGGTGAAAACAGAGACAAGGGCACCACTTCACAGTATCTCACCACATACAGCCCCTTCTGAGGTCTACTTCCACAAACTTTAGGTTCTGCTCAGCCTCCTGGGAGTTTCAGTATTCCTTACTTTGCTTCTTTGTGCCCCACAGTAAAAAGGAGCATAGACCCAGCTGTGGCCCAAGGCTGGAGACATCACTACTGATCTATTTCTTAACTATTTAATATGTATAAAATGGTGTACCATTTTTATTAAGTTGTCTTTTTTTTTTTTTTAAGACATCACTGACATTTTTGATTACTGTATCCTGATCTCATTTCCTTTTATTGTGAAATATTAAGTAATGCATTCATCATGTTACAGGAGAAATGACTATACACATCCCAAGTTCACTAATACTGAAATCTATCCATAGACTCACTGCAGGTTTATGGACCCCAGCTCTGCACTGAATAGAGAGCTTTAGATATATTTTGTACTTGTGTCATTAAAATGGGAACAACTAATTTTATATTCTACTTTTCCTTCATGGAAGTTGTAAAGGGAATGAAAATTTCCCTAAGAATTTCACCTTCTGGGGCTAATCTGGAGGTTACATTTCTCTTACATTATTCAATCTGAACAAATTGTCCCTTTATCATGCTGATACTCAAAAAAAAAAAAAAAAAAAAAAGTGACCATTTTAGGGACTGGTTAGGCTTTTGATCCAAGTAATTTTATGGAGACATCTAGATCAGAGATGTCAGGTTGGAAGGGAACGAAGAGACTGACCAGTCCAACACACATTTGAAACATAAAGAACCTGAGGGCACTCAAGTAGTAAGTTGGCAGACCTAGGATAATGAACCCAGATTTCCTGACACTAGCATACTTTCCATTATACCATCCTGAGCTGAACCAGTGTGTGCCACATCATATGCAACAGAATTCACTTGAAGAGACTGGGAAATAAGTATAAACAATTGGTCCACCCAGGAGTTAGAAATGATAACATGCTCAGGTCAGGGAACAGAGAGTCTACCTCAAGAGAAGGCAAGTGGGGGTGTCTACAAATGCTTTTTTTGTAGTTTGGAATTCATAATGGAAGTAACATACTTAACAGG
The DNA here is from genome assembly GCF_902635505.1 of Sarcophilus harrisii. Taxonomy (NCBI): domain Eukaryota; kingdom Metazoa; phylum Chordata; class Mammalia; order Dasyuromorphia; family Dasyuridae; genus Sarcophilus; species Sarcophilus harrisii. The sequence goes on along the minus strand of NC_045429.1, from coordinate 386,401,206 downwards.
GCAGGAAAACATGCTAGTCAGAAACAATGAAGTTAATTTCTCAGTATTTAGCAAAGACAAAGATACAAGAAAATGAGAATTATTCAAAAAGAGTAAGCAAGAAGCATTTGAAAATTAAGAACAGGAATGAAAAGCTAGCCTTGGCTTATTACCATTGTTCAAACTCTAAATATGAATAATCCCCTCATAGAGTTGGTTTGACCTCTCCCTCCCTCCCCCTTCTTTTAGAAGTTTCCCTTCTTTCATTCTCATAATCAGATTATGTGCCCCCCACATCAGTTTATAAAACACAAAAAATGCTAATGCTGAGTATAAGCATGACCAAAGCAGCATTGGTATTTGTAGAAGGAATTAAACTGAGCAGGAAACTTTTAAAAGTATTTTTTTTTTTGGAGGCAATTGGAGTATAAAATCCCCAGGGTCACACAGCTAATAAGTGGTAAGTGTCAGGCCGAATTTGAACTCAGATCCTTCTGACTCCAGGGTTGATATTCTATTCACTGAACCATCTAGTTGTCCCCTTAAGGAGGAGACTGTGATGATATTTAAAAATACACAAAACAATCTAATGGATCAGCCTGACACAAAGCCATATCAGGAAATCTGGAATATGAACTTAGTTATGCCACTAAGAAGATGTATAACAAAGAACAAATCCATGCAATTCTAACCTAAATTCCTTCATCTATAAAATGGAAATGTAGATGAAATCATAGTTTTAGAGGTGAAAGGGACTTAAAGGTCATATGAGGGAGAAGAGGACTAGTGTTTGAGATTACAAATCTAAATTCCAGGGATTTTTCAGATCTCAGTATTTCAAGTTGAGATATTTACATGGGAATAGGGGAAAAGAAATCTCTTATGTTGCTCTCAATACAGGGTAGCTCTAGTGCACACACGCATGTTCTTTCCCATTCTCTCTCATGTGTCTTAATCACACATATAAACCCCCCTGCCCATAGTGACACTTCTAAAATTGGATGTATAGTTTCACATTCAAATTTACCCCCTGATTTTAAGAAGAGACTGAGATCCTGTGACATTTCTAAAAATGGATTCATGCTTTACATTCAAATTTGCCACCTGGTTTTATAAGAAGAAAATGCCATTCTCCTATCTCCATCAATCTAAATCTCTGAGCATAAGAACTCAAACATGAGCTTATCTTTCTGTTCTACTGCAAAAATACAACTCTGTCCCCCCTTTTAATTTTAAAGAAAGGACCTAAAAGAAGTTCCCACTATGAGTTTCTAGCATAAATCTCTTATTTAATCCCCAAATACCATTCTGAATTCTAATCTAAAGCAAGACAGTTAAGTGGAAACTTGGGGATAGTGAGTTCCAATTTTGGTCTTGATGCAAATCATTTAAACTCTGGGTACCTCTCATGTAAAAGGGTAGAAGACAATGCTGGTCCCAGAGCAGATGCTCACTGAATATTTATTGACTGGCTAAGTGGAACAACTCACTTAGTGGAAAGCCTGCCTGGTCACAAATATAGGAAGATTCAAAAGAGGGCAGTAATCAGGGGAATCCAGAACTACTTAGCTTTTGTTTTCTAAATGGAGTACAAACCAGCAGTAACAACTTCCACTTTCTGAAATGAAAACTGCCCTCACTTAAAACAAGGACGTTAACCGGGAAAGTCAGACTTGAGTGTAGAGTTTGAGGGGAAACATAAATGAATGACATCCAAAGGAGAAGATAAAAAGAACCATTTTATCCTTTCCCATTCCAGACAGGCTTAAAGAAATCTTATAAGGCCCATCCCTACCTCTCCAGCCTCTAGGTAAATTGTACCACAGTATCAGGTGGCAGAAGCAAGATTCTGGAACAATGCTCCATACAAATGTAAAACAAGCCACTAGAGGCCAAGAGCTGAATGTGAAAGTCCTTTTCTTTAGGCCTCAATAAACTCAATAACAAATCCCCAATAAATTAAGTCACCACAAAAGCATAGATAAAACATTCCCCTCAGGAAGGTGTCTTCCCTTTTACTCAAAGACATCCATGGTACCCATTTTTAGAATTTCTCTTGCCAGTATTTCTTAAGCATCCACGATTTTCTAAATTTTGCACACTCAAAATTGGCCAATTCATATTGGGAGAGGAAAAGGAGAGGACAGCTTGGTGTTACAGTGGATAAAGTATAGTAGGGCTTGGAGTCTGGAGGACTAATCTTCCTAAATTCAAATCTAGACTCAGACATTCAAACTAGGCTGGTCACTTAATCCTATTTGCCTCAATTTCCATATCAGTAAAAATGATTTGTAGAAGTAAATGGCAAACCATTCCAAACAAATAGGTCCTGGAAAAAAAAAAAGAAAAAAAATATAGGCAAACCTAAATCTTAGGGGGAAATCACCTGCACACACATTTAATATGAGGTGCCTTACAAAACATAAAATAACTTTCATTATTTGAAATACGAAAAGCTTCTACACAAACATTAAAGGATTGAAGTTAAAAAGGAAAGTGGTTGAATAGGAAGAAATCTTTGTATTAAATTTCTCTAATTAGAATTTGGTATCCACGATATACAAACTATTAATAAATGTTTAAGACTAAATAGTCACTCTCCAATAGATAAGTGGTCAAAGAATATGAACAAACAGTTCTCAAAAGAATTGCAAAACACAACAAAACTGTAACCATATGAAAGAATGCTCTAAATCATTAATATAAGAATTGCAAAGCAAAACCTCACACCCTGAAAACTTAAAAAAATGACAAAAAATGGCAATGGTCAATAATGCGAGGTTGTGGATAGATAAGCACACTAATACATTGTTGCTGGAACGGAAAATGGTATAGACCTTCTGGAGAACTATTTGGAATTATGCAAGAGAATAAATGTTGGCACCCCTCACACCAGAGACTCTATTACTGGAATTATGTTCCAAGGAAATCACCAAAAGTCTCCAAATATCCTAAAATTTTGTGATAGCAAAGAACTGAAAATACAGCGAATGCCCACCAACTGGAAGAATGGCTCAACTGTGGCACATGAATGTGTACAGTAAGAAGTGATATGTATGATTAATAGAGAAGCACACAAAGATCTATATGAACTGATGCAGAGTGAAGCAGAGCCAAAAAACTAGATATACAATTACAAAGTAAATATTAAGCACAGCTATGTTTCTTCACCGCCAAAAAAATCAAAATGAAAATAGCAAAATATATAAAGATTAAAAGCATGATTAAGAGATATGAGAGGACATTCTAATCCATTCATTCTTTCATGGAGGTGGGAAGGTCTATAGGTGTTATGTATCACTCAAGTTTCCAGATTTTTTTTAGATTTAGTTGTGTTGATTTTTCTCTCTTTAGGAAAAAAACTATTATATGGAATGGTTCTCTGAGAGGGGACAGGGAGAGAGATACCAGGGATACCTAAGATAAGGTAAGAATTAGAAGACATCAACAAAAACGTTTTTAAAAATGACAATTAAAAAAGTGGCCTTCAGATTGGCAAAAAACTCAAAAAAAAAAAAAAAGAAAAAGAAAAAAAAGAAAAAAAAGAAAAATGGCAATTGTTTAAGGGGCTTTGGGACGATAGGCACATCAATGGCTAATTGGTCCAATCATCTGAAAAGCAATTTGTTAACTATTTTTGAAGTCATGAAATTATAAAATATCTTTTGACCTAGATACCTAGTGATACCACTTACTAGGCTCAAAGAGGTCAAAATGGGAGAAAAGACCCATATGTACTTAATATTTACTGCAGTATTTTTTGGCCTACCAAAGAACTGCTTACAAAAGTGAATGCATCGATTGGGGAAATTAAGGTATATTAATAGAAAATATTTTGCACTGTAAGAAATGATGACCGGGATAGATTCAAAGAAATCTAGAAAGATTTGTATGAACTGATGCAGTATGAATTGAGCTAAACAAGGTATATAATAAATGCATCAATCTAAAAGAAAAACAACTTTGAAAGATACAGGAATACTGATCAATTCAAGGGCTGATCCCAATTCCAGAAGATTGAAAATGAATCATGATTTCCACATCTTGGCAAAAGAGTCATGGACAAGAATTGAAGAACTGGATGGGGGGAGGGGAGGAGGAGGGAAATGCAGTTAATAGACTCAACCAATGTATCAATCTGCTTTATTTGACATATTTAAATAAGATTAGTGAAAAAAAAAAAAAAAGAGCTTCAAAGAAACACACATCAATAATACAAAAAAAAAAAAAAAAAAAAAAAAAAAAAAAGCAGGAAAAGTTCAGGATACTGCCAGTATTACCTTGTTAAAGTGAAACACATTTAAAGCTGTATAGAAAACAGACCCAGGGGCAGCCAAGTGTGGCAGAGCACCAAACCTAAAGTCAGGAGGACTCGAGTTCAACTCTGGCCTCAGACATTCAACACTTCCTAGCTATGTGACCCTTGGCAAGTCACTTCACCCCAATTGCCTCAGAAAAAAAAAAAAGAAAAAGAAAACAGACCCATGGTTTTCTTATGGGTTTTTTATTTTTATTTAGTTAGTAAGTTTAAAGTTAAAGCTGAACTAAAACTTTTGAGATACCCTGCATAATCCTCCTTTTCTATTCTTTGCATATGAAAATGTTAATACTTGTTAAATTTATAATAAAAAGGAAAAAAAAATGTTTAAAAGACCTTAAAAGCAAAGGCTTGTTGGAGAAGACTCCCAAGGAACTTCAACTTGAAAAATACAGCTACCAGTCTTGTTAACAGAAACCTCTACCACCACCATGTCAAATGACAAAAGATACTACAGCAGAAGCAGAGAAAAAATCCTGTCTCAGAGATAAACCACCAGGCTGTATCTCAAGGACAGATAAAACAAATCTTGGCACTTGGCCTCGTTTCCCTGGGAAATCGGCAAGACTCACTGGATCTAGGGTAAGAGGAATGCCTGCTTTCTCTGCCCATCTCCTACCTATGTGATCTTGAGAACTGATGTGAATTTTAAAAGTTTTATTTCATTTTCTTAGCTGTAAAACAAGAGAATTGGATAAGATGACCTCCAAGGTGGTCCCAACAGTGCATCATCAGATTGAACCCGTAACTGAAGGAGCATTCACAGCATACTGGAGCACAGTTCTAGCTGTGTGATCCTGAGCAAACCACCACTTCTGTGGATCCCAGTTTTGTCATTTATAAAATTAAAGCACTGAATTTCATAACCTCTATCAGCTCTAAATTTATGATCTTATGATTGTCCCATCTTTATTTTAAAAATTATCCCATTAATCAGCAGTTTTCTCATTATCTGAAGATTTTTTTTTTTTTTTTTTGTCCAATGCTCTTCGGAAAAGATTTTCTTCTTGGACACATTTCCTTTTTAAAGATGGGTAGTGCTGGGATTACTTAGAATCACAAAACCTTGACTCTAGAAACTCTTAGATATCATCTGTTAAATTCAACGTCTGTCTTTTCCAGAAAACAAAAGTGAGATCTAGAACTGGATCTAGCAATAATATTTCTTCTGAGGTCCCCTCCAAAGATTTGAAGGATTCAGGAAGAAGGCTGACGGGACCTCAAAGTCCAACCTTTTCATTTTTATAGGTTAAATGGCTTGTGTTGGGCCACAGAGAGATGGGTTTTAACCCTGGTCTCTGAATTGCAGTCAAAACTTACCCTACAATAATACCACACAAGACTCCACAAATCTTGTCTAATTAAGAGACAAAGCTAAGACACATGAACTGATTAGCATACAGGGTTGGTATTTTAGGTTATAAGTGATAATGTAACATTTCTAGGGTGAATGAATGAGGTTTGGTATTAAGAGAATGACTCCAAGTGAAGTGAATAAGAAAACAGATAAGGGAAGAATGAGATCCTGTACTGGGTCATTTCTCATTGGGCTCTCCTCTTCATGACCCCATTTGGAGATTTTCTTGGCAAAGATCCAGAGTGTTTTGCCATTTCCCTCCTCAGTTCATTTTACAGACGAAGAAAACGGGATTAAGTGACTTGCCCAGAGTCACATAGCTAGGAAGAGCCTTGAACTAAGAGTCTTCCAGACTCCAGCCAGCACATTATCCATTTCAACATCTAACTGAGCACTTGGTCACAGAAATTGGATGCTATCTGAACTTTAAAAGAGAATTCAGGAGATGGGAGAAACCGAGGCACATGACTGACTTTGAATGACGGCGGCAGTCTCAGGAAGACTGGAGAAATACAAATAACTTAGAAATGAAATTTAACAAACACCCTTCACTTTTCCAGATGAGTCACACACAACTGGTTTTGCAATCAAGGTTTTCTGGTACCCATTCAATCCCCTCCGTTCCACCCTCCACCAGAAAAGCGCCTGCAAAGTCCTGTTGCCAGTCTCAAATAACAACACCTGGCAATCCCAGAAGCCTCCCTGTTTAGGAACAGATCCCAAGGATGGCTCAACAAGACTCCCTGCAGGGAGTCTCATCCCTTCACCCGTTACTTCCAGGGCAGAGCCAGGCTGTCGTGCGTCCTGGTCAAAGTTTGAGAATTCTTTGCCCACTGTACGTTTCTGACCCCCAGGGCTGTGTCGTTTATCAGGGATTATTTACGTGTCACGGACACCACAATTTCTCGGCGATGAGATATGCACACTCATTAACCGGATAATAATAATATTAAGAACAGCTATGTTTCTTAGTTAAATTCTTTATTAATGTTCCCCCTCCCAAGCCCAAGAGTATGGCAGTGGAAACAGCGAGCTCTCCGGGGAATAATGTTAAAGAACAAAAAATTAGGCTATTTAGCTTTTTTTTTTTTTTTTTTTTTAAATTTAACCCCCTCTTTCCAATGTTAAGGTTTCAGAACTATTTAGCTTTTTTTTTTAATTTAACCCCCTCTTTCCAATGTTAAGGTTTCAGAGCTATTTAGCTTTTTTTTTTAATTTAACCCCCTCTTTCCAATGTTAAGGTTTCAGAGCTATTTAGCTTTTTTTTTAATTTAACCCCCTCTTTCCAATGTTAAGGTTTCAGAGCTATTTAGCTTTTTTTTTAATTTAACCCCCTCTTTCCAATGTTAAGGTTTCAGAACTATTTAGCTTTTTTTTTTAATTTAACCCCCTCTTTCCAATGTTAAGATTTCAGAACTATTTAGCTTTTTTTTTTTTTAATTTAACCCCCTCTTTCCAATGTTAAGGTTTCAGAGCTATTTAGCTTTTTTTTTTAATTTAACCCCCTCTTTCCAATGTTAAGGTTTCAGAACTATTTAGCTTTTTTTTTTTTAATTTAACCCCCTCTTTCCAATGTTAAGGTTTCAGAGCTATTTAGCTTTTTTTTTTAATTTAACCCCCTCTTTCCAATGTTAAGGTTTCAGAACTATTTAGCTTTTTTTTTTAATTTAACCCCCTCTTTCCAATGTTAAGGTTTCAGAGCTATTTAGCTTTTTTTTAATTTAACCCCCTCTTTCCAATGTTAAGGTTTCAGAGCTATTTAGCTTTTTTTTTAATTTAACCCCCTCTTTCCAATGTTAAGGTTTCAGAACTATTTAGCTTTTTTTTTTAATTTAACCCCCTCTTTCCAATGTTAAGGTTTCAGAACTATTTAGCTTTTTTTTTTTTTAATTTAACCCCCTCTTTCCAATGTTAAGGTTTCAGAGCTATTTAGCTTTTTTTTTTAATTTAACCCCCTCTTTCCAATGTTAAGGTTTCAGAACTATTTAGCTTTTTTTTTTAATTTAACCCCCTCTTTCCAATGTTAAGGTTTCAGAACTATTTAGCTTTTTTTTTTTTAATTTAACCCCCTTTCCAATGTTGAGGTTTCAGAATCCCACGGACGCGGCTCAAAGTCGGACCCACTCCTCCAGCTCCGAGGGAGAATTAAGCGACCAAAAGGGAGATCGACAGGGGAGGGAGCCCAGAATCGGGGGGAAGCCCCCCCCCACCCCGATGCCCGCGGCGGCAGGTGGATTCCCGCGGGTCTCCAGCCTCCCCCGCACGCTGCCCACGCGGCGTGCCCAGCAAACATAAAGGGCGCCTAACGGACCCGGGCTCGCCTCGCCCATCGGGCCTTTCCCGGGCCCTCCGTTAGCAGGCACGGAGGGGGGCCGGTGCCCGCAGAGTGGCACACGCTCTCGGGGCTCCACACTGAGGCTTTGCACTCGGACTAACGGGCCGGACTCGGACGCCTGGTCTGCTTTGTGAAAAGGTTGTGATAAGTTTGGGAGTCCCGAAATCGCTCCGGTTCCCGACCGAGGCAAATGCATACAAAGCCGGGGTGCAGCCGGAGGGGGGGGAGGACGGGGGGGGGGGGAAGAGTTGCAAAGCCAAGGGCACCCTCCCCCCTCCTCGCCGCGGGCTCGAAGCCTCTTGGGAAAGGAGGAGGAGGAAGCGGGGGAGGGGAGGGCCTATCCCGGGCTCGATTCTCCCAGGCCCGTCTGGGAGGCCATCGAGGCGCTCTCGGGCTGCGTCCTCCTACCTGCACCATGATGGCCAAGCGGAGCGAGTCCTTGGCGATGCTCTCGCCGCATTTCTTGCAGGAGGCGCGCCCGCTCTTGGCGTACTCGGCCCGATAGGGCTTGTCCGCCGGCTCCGCCATCCTCCCGCCTCCTCCTCCTCCTTTCTGCACTCGGGACGCGTGGAAGAGCGGCGCGCACCGAACCCCACAGCGTGTGTGTGGGTGTGGGTGTTTGTGTGTGCGTGCGGGGAGGAGGGGGGCGCCGCTGGTCCCCACCCACGCCGCGTGCCTGCGAGCCTCCGGCTCTCGCGCGCCTTGCTCTTTCTCCCGCCCACCGCGGCAGGCCCAGGGAGGAAACTCCGGGGGGAGCGCCGAGAGCCCCGCGCGCGCCGCACCGCGCTCTCGGGATAGATTGCTAATGTCTGCGTCCGGGACTTGGGGGCGGGGGGAGGAGGCGCGGGGGAAATCCCTCCCTAGGAGGTAGGCGCCCTTCGGGTGGGTGTGGCGAGGAGCTGCTCCGAAAGCGTACGGCGCCCCCTGGCGGGAAAACCCAGAACCGCCCCTCAGCCGGGCAATTCTACTCGATTGACTTTTGTTAAGCAGCGGCTGAAGCTCGTTTAAGCTAGGAGAGCTAGCCAGAGGCAAGTCACGTGCATTTCCGGAGTTGTGGGGCACTGGGGCCGCAGGTAGCGGAAGAGTGCCGACTTGCATCAGAAGGCCAGTGAGTCAGTCGCGCGCAGGAGCACTGATTAAGCACCTGCTGCATGCCGCGTGCTGAGACTGCAAAGAAAGCAGAAGGCGGGTGGGGGCGCTCCGGGAGCTCCTGATCCAATGGGGAGACCTCATGGGAGCAATTAGTGCAGATGAGATAGACGCAGCATAAAGTGGAAATGATCAGCAGGAGTTGAGAGGGGGCTGGGCAACGGCGTCCCGCACTTGAAGGAAGGGGGAGTGCGGAAGACTGAGCGGACGGCCCTCCGGGGGCGGGGCACGGCTCGGGCACCCGCCTGAGGGCCGGAGATGGGGCGTCTCCTGGGAAGGAGAGGAAGGGGGCCGGTGCTGGGGGCCGCCGCAAGGCCGGGGGGCCGGGCCGGGGACGGGAAGGAAGTAAAAGCACCAGCATTTTCTGCTCGATCCTGACGGGGAGTCGGGGGAGGAGCCGGAGAAGGAGCTGACGCTTCTCTCTGAGGTGACCTCCCTCCCATCTATTTTTTTGTTTGTGCTCAGCTGTTCGCGCGTCTTTGGGGACGCTCTCTGAGAGCAGTTAGTTACTATTCGGGTGCTCCTTGCTTATTGTTATTACTCCTTTCTGTGCGTTTCCACTGCTCGGCGCGGCGTCCACCCTCGCTCCCACGCGCCTCTTCCTGATCCCATTTGGGGTTTTCGCGGCGAAGTGGAGCAAATGGGGTCGCAGAGCTGCCAAGCGTCTGAGGCTGCACCTGAAGTCAGGTCTTCCCGATTCCGGCTCCTGCTCTCTCTGTTCCCTGAGCCACCTTGCCGTCCCTGCATGCGGGGATAATAATGAATAATAACAATATTATTATATAATGTATTTAAATATTCATTATTATGTTAATGTATGATAATATATTACTAATGAATAATAATAAAGTGCCTACTTTGTTAAAAAAAATAAATGCCACTTGACTTACTGGCTGATCAGATGAGACGGTTCTTATCGAAGTCAGCTGGGTCAGGGAGGGAGCTATACAAAGTGTACATTAATACTCGGACCTTGACCTCTTGAAATGTTCAGTCCACAAAGGATAAGACCGCAAGGACTCCAGAAGCTGGTTTGCTTCATGATTGATCTGAATGATTGAACGTTTGTGGTTGGAAAAGGATCAGTAACATCACGAGAGGAGGTCTTCTTGTCCTATGGGCAAATTGGACTTAATTGAGGCTCAAATTCTTCAGCCTCGCTGTCTCTTCCAAAGTCATCCAAGTCCAACTGTGTGTGTGTGTGGGAGAGAGAGAGAAGAGAGAGAGAGACAAAGAGAGAAAAGAGAGAGAGAGAGAGAAAAGAGAGAGAGAAAAGAGAGAGAGAGAAAAGAGAGAGAGAGAAAAGAGAGAGAGAGAAGAGAGAGAAGAGAGAGAGAGAGAGAAGAGAGAGAGAGAGAGAAGAGAGAGAGAGAGAGAAGAGAGAGAGAGAGAGAAGAGAGAGAGAGAAAAGAGAGAGAGAGAGAAAAGAGAGAGAGAGAGAAAAGAGAGAGAGAAAGAAAATGAGAATAAAAATGAGAAACACTTTACTCGTCCCCTCATATTGTTCTACCTTGAAAGAATCCTTTCGGTACCTTTATAAAGAAAGTAGTGAGTGTGTGAACTGGGCTCTCTGGGACAGTGCCGTTCTGACCAATCTGGATAATAATGATAATAATAATGATAATAATAACCCACACTGACAGGAGGGATTTCCCCACCCGTGACTTTAATTTATGGGAATAACACCTTCCTTATCTGGGTGAGAGCTGTGGAGGAGGGAGAAATGAGGAAGGGAGAGGAGGAGGTAGAAAGTTTAGATAGGACCCTAATGCACTTTCTCCGTGTAAAGATGGGGGATGGTTACGTAGACACATCATTTGAGCTTCATAGCAACCTGCTTTTTACATGAAGCTTTTCCAGAACCTCTTTAATGCTGGTGTTTTTCCTCCGCCGATTTTCTCTAGTTTATCCCTCATATATTTTTATTAGTATATAGCTTATCTATTGTTCCCCTTTAGATTGTGAACTTCTTAAGGGCGGAGAGTTTTTTGCCTTTGTTTTGAATTTTCATTCCTGGAACGATGTATATATTTAGCCTGGGTTAGAGTGGAAAGAGAGGGAGAAAAAGGGAAAAAAAGTTTACATGATAAATTTATTATATATTCAAAAGGAATAGGAAGTTGTATATAATAGATCTGCAGTTTCTTGTGCAATTATCTTTTTTTTACTCTACTGTGTTACAGAAATGCTTGTTTCATTTAATAAAATAAAAATTAAAATAAAAAATACTTGTTTATAATAATATGATATATTATATATATATATAATAATAATGAGATTATTGAAAGAAACTGTGATTTGTCCAATAACAATCACATATTTCATGTCAGAGGTGAGATTTGAATGCAGGTTTTATTGATTCCAAATCTATTATTTGATTCACTATACCAGGCTCTTAAAACCTTGACTGAAATCAGAAATAGGATGTCTTATTCCTTTGTTAACTTTTCTATTGACAGTTTTAAAACCAATTTTCTTCCATTTTTTGGGTGTAGGATGCAAGAAGATTGAATGTAGAAAAACTGTACACATTATAAGTTTATTTTGATAGTTCTTTGTCTCTGAGATCAAAGATAAAGTAGCAACGTCTTACTATCAAGAAATTTACAATTTATTTGGGAAAGTAGAACTTTCATAAGTTTTCTATAAAGGAGAATGTAGAAAGTGTAAGAGAAATCCAAAGTGCTTTAAAAATTTAAGGCAACTCTACACCCAGAGAGAGGACTGTGGGAACTGAGTGTGAATCACAACACAGAATTTTCACTCTTTGTTGTTTGCTTGCATTTTGTCTTCTTTCTCATTTTTTCCCCATTTTTGATCTGGTTTTTCTTGTGCAGCAAGATAATTGTATAAATATGCATACATATATTGTATTTAACATATATTTTTTTAACATGTTTAACATATATTAAATTACCTGTCATCTAGGGGAAGGGGTGGGAGGAAGGAGGGAAAAATTTGGAACACAAGGTTTTGCAAGGGTCAATGTTCAAAACATATGTATAGATTAGTTTTCAAAATAAAAAGTTTTAATTTAAAAAAAAAAAGAGAGAGAGGAAATTTAAGGCAAGAGAGAACCAGCTGGGAAGAATAAGGAAAGCTTTATGGAAGAGGTAGCACCTGAGATGAGCCTTGAAGAAAGAGAAGGATTTCTTCAAGTGAGATGAAAATGGGGTTGGGGATGAGCCCTGGAGTCAGGAGGACCTGAGTTAAAATGTACCCTTAGACATTTATTAGTTGTATGGCAAGGCACTTAACCCTGATTGCCTATCTAGAAGGGGAGGGAGAGGAGAGGGAGTGGGAGAAAAAGAGGGAGAGGGAGAGGAAGAGGGAGAGAAGGAGGGAGAGGAAGAGGGAGAGGAAGAGGGAGAGGGAGGAGATGGAGATCTACAAACAAATGAATAGATGGAAAATGGCAGGAGTTAACAAATGGTACCTTATAGCTAGATATACAAAGAGAATAGTGAGAGAATCTTTAAAATTAAATTAAAAAATTTAAAGCTTTTTATTTTTAAAATATATGCATAGTTTTCAGCATTTATCCCTGCAAAACCTTGTGTTCAGATTATTCTCTTCCTCTCTTTCCACACCCGCTCCAAACAGCAAGCAATCCATAAATTAAAATCTTTAAAAGATAACTTACAGGGACAATGTAAGGGGTGGGGTGGGGCTTAAATTAAGGCATTTTGACTCTATTCTGAAGGTAATGGGGAGCCATTGAAGATTTTTGAAGATTTCATTTGCTGTCATGTAAAGGATAGATTAGAGAGGGAGTAAGCAGGAGGCTCTTTATTCTTATCACTCCAAGAAAGGGTAGTAAGGACTTGAACAAAGAAAGTTAGGAAGGCAGTGGAAACTGGACTTGACCAGGTCAAGTATAACTGACTAAATGTGAAGGATAAATGGGAAGCAAAAGATAAAAAAGATAGGCTGTTAGTCTCCATGAGTTGGTCTGAGGAGAAAAAGTTGATGTATTCAGTCTAGGATATGCCCAGTTTATGATATATTCAGGTGAAATTATGCTAAAGACAGTTGTTCCTATTTGAGGAAACAAAAGTTTGAGCTTCTGTGCATATTGATTTATTATGCAATTTATACCACTTGCTTAACAAATTGAGATCAGGTCCTTTCCTTAGCTCAGGACTGGACCCTGAATATAAAAAGAAACAGATTTTTATACATTAAAAACAACTAATCAAATAAGACCAATTAAAAGGAAACAACCAGGATACATTAGGTAATCTGATTTCTAATTAGAGGAAAGATTAGGGATTTTCCGAGTTGGGAGGGGAAGAGTGAACAAGAACAATTCTCTGAAATCAGAAAAAGAGGGGTCTTATTCCCTTCATGTGTCTGTATTCAATCAAAAGATCATGGAAACAATAACTGATTAATCAAAAAGGGGTCAATTTTCAGATAAGACATATGGGTTGCTTGAGACATATGATTGTGAGAAAATTCCTTGCATCAATCTTCAGATCTAATTGGTTTTCTAGTCAGTAGAGCCAAGGTCCTTAGTTCAGAGTCTCTAAGCAGCAGGTGTAGATGGTCTAGTTTCCCAGCCACACTAGATTCAGACAATGCAACAATTCCTACAATTGAATAAAGTTTTTTTTTCACGAAGAAATCGGACCAGACCTCTAACTAGCTCCAGAACTGAATCACAAGATATATTCTGTGTGGTTCACTCAATTCCCACCACCACTTTCTATGCCAATCCTCTTAAATCTCACAACATCAACATATGTAAAACGCTTTAAAATGGAAAAAGGAGAGGAAAGGAGGGAACACATTAAGAAGAGAGGAATCCCTACACAGCAACAGCAAGATTATATAATGATTGACTATGATAGACTTGATTCTTCTCAGTGGTTCGATTATCCAAGGCAATCCCAATAAATTTTGGATGGGAAACACCATCCATATTCAGAGAGAGAGAGAGAGAGTGAGCTATGCAGACTGAATGTAAATCAACACATGTTATGTTCACTTTTTTTTCTTTCTTATGGTTTTTACCTTTTGTTCTGATTTTTCTCTTCCAACATGATTCATAAGGGAATATGTAAAAAATGAATGTATCAGGACAGCTAGTCGGTGTGAGGCAGCTAGGGAGCACAGTGGATAGAATACCAGCCCTGCAGTCAAGAGGACCTGAGTTCAAATATGATCTCAGACACTTAACACATCCTGGCTGTGTGAGTCATTTAACCCCAATGGCCTCAGCCAAAAAAAAAAAGACTATACCTGTATAGCTTTAAAAAAAAATGTCGTTTTACATGTAACTGGAGAAAAGAAAAAAAAAAGACTAGAGGAATCAGCAAAAATGAATGGCCTCTGAAGTCAATACACAAATGTTGTAAATATTCAGTTATTTCAGTCCTATCTGATTTTGTGAGCTCATGTGGGGTTTTCTTGACAAAGAAAATTTTGATTTGCCATTTCCTTCTCTAGCTCATTTTACAGATGAGGAAACAGAGACAAACAGGGTTAAGTGTCACACAGCTAGTAAGTAAGTGTGTCTGAGGTCAGATTTGAACTCAGATGAATCTTTCCGACTCCGGGTTTAGCATTAATTAATTAGCTAATCAGTAAAATTAGCATTTAGCATTAGTATGATGCCTCTACCTAGTGGCAATATATGTAGCAGCACAGAATCAGAAGACCTTATGTGGACCAAGATGTGTGCTCTCAGTTTGGTAAAAGATGAGCAGCCAATACAGTCTGGTTGGTTGTTGCCAAAATGTGTATGTGGCTGATCAGAGCAATATGAGCTGGGAAGGCTAGATCGTGAGTCGGGCATATAGTCTATATGAACATTTGGAGTGGAAATGCCTTTGCACGTGTACATCTCACATTTCTAAAATGCCCAGGTGGTGGTACCGAGAAGGGATAATGATTCCATAGATGTGATACGATAATGGCAAAATCCAGTGGGATTATTCCTACCCTCGTTTTGCCAATAAGGATTTTTCATGTTTATTGATAGCTTTTGTTTTTATATATGTTTTTGACAATCCCATTTTACTAAAGCTAATCTTGCCTAGACTTTATCATCACAAAATCCTCCCCAAATTCCTTGTTTCTGTGTGAGTCATCAGAGGTTACTACCAACTGGCAGGTTTTAGACAGCTCAGCAGAATCTATATCACTTGCTCTCTACACAGCCCAGAAAGACAGAATAGTTCCTGATTGTGTTAGGTCCACTGCCCTTAGCCGATTGTCCCTAACTGCCAACAAGAAACAGCTCTTCTTTCTGGCCCAGAGCCTGATTTCTTTAAACCAGCTAACTTGTGGATGCTTAAAGTAAACATCATTGGTATAGTCCTTATCAAGGATTAGCCCCACATAGAGCTTCACATCAGAGTATTAATGACATGCTCTGAAATGAGATAAATTAGAATCAATAGAAAATGATGAGCCAAGTATAAACTTAATCCAATTCAAGAGAAGCTTAGTAAATAGCTTGTTGAGATAATGTATTCCAGATTTGGTTAAAGAGACCAAGGTGTTTTCTAAATCATCAAAGGATTTCCCATAAGTACATTAAAGTACCTCCCAGAGAAATAAGAACCTAAAATATAACTAATATGACACAAGCAATGACCTAATTTATTGAAACATGTTCAGAGTAATAGCATAATTAAATATTTACATGAAATCTAGAAAAAAGAGGTGTAAGAATAAGAATTTGTTAGTTTTTTTTTTGGCACATTCAAGGGGAAGAGGGCTGATCTTTGGGAGCACAGAGAATGTATTAGATTCAGACTCAAGGAAACAGTATGAATACTATCTTTGCTATTTTTTATCTATATGACCTACAGCAAATCAGGTAACTTTTTGAGATTCATTTCTTTATCTGTAAAATAAATGGGTTAGACCAGATTAGGGCTTCTTAAACTTTTTTCCTTTTTGTCTGAGAAATTTTTACATGATCCTGAGTATATGGATATATAAAATAGATATGCAAACCAAACATTTACTGATAAATCATAATTTCATGACCCCTACATTCAGTTATGAGACCCCATATCAGGTTGTGACCCACAGTTTAAGAAACTAGAGACTTGGGATCACTGTAGGCCTTCACATTCTAAGTCTTTGATTCTCCAAGGAAGAGATGGCTATCTTCAACTATTTTAAAATGGCATATTTAGACTCTGAGTTGCATACCTATTCTAGTCCACTGATCTCTCTTTATTATTTAGGGTTTTTTTTTTTTTTTTGTTTTGTTTTGTTTTTTTGGAGGGGATGAGGACGTGGAGTTAAATGGCTGGCTGCCCAGGGTCACAAAGCTAGTAACTTTCTGAGGCAACATTTGAACTCAGGTCCTCCTGACTCCAGAGCCAGTGCTGTAATTATTGCGCACCTAATCTGCTTCCTCACATCTATTTATTTTTTTTAACTAGTACCATATTGATTTGAGAATTACTGCTATGTTGAAACCTGGTACTGTTGGTCCTTCTTCCTTCCTGTTTTTTTTTTTTTTTTCTCATTTTCCTTACTTCCATGACATAGCAAAATTGATTAAAAGAATTGGGGCTGCATATTTAACATGTATAGGACTACTTGCCATCTGGGGGAGGGGGTAGAGGGAGGGGAAAAGTCGGAACAGAAGTGAGTGCAAGGGATAATGTTGTAAAAAACTACCCAGGCATGGGTTCTGCCAATAAAAAGTTATAATTATGAAAAAAAAAAAAAAAGAATTGGGCCTGGAGAATGGGAGGATGGGAAAAGGAGAGGTGGAGAAGAAATGGCAGCTGTGTTCAGATATTTGAAGGATTGTTACATGGATTGTCACTTTTTGTCCCCAAGAAAGCAGACTAGGAACCGTGGATAACAGTTGCTAAGAGATCAATTTAGATTTGAGGAGGAACACAACTATATGGTATTTTGGAAAGACCACTATACTTGGGGTCAAAAGACTTGAGTTCACTATTTTCTAATATTTGTGAAATCTCAAAGTTGTTTTTCTTGTTATTAACAATCATTGTTAGATGACAACAAATGTATTATGTAAGGTATAATATGTTGTTACATAATAATAACTGTTATAACTTTTCTCCTGATTTACTCTGCAACAGTTAATACAAATCTTCCCAAGTTTCTCTGAATCTGTCCCCTTCATTATTTCTTATGTTTTCCATCACATTTATTTGTCATACCTTGTTCTACCTCTCCCTTAGGAAAACATTTTCTAATAATTAGAGCTAACAATTAGAATAATAATTAATAATAATAAATGAAATGGGTTGCCTCAGGAAGTGGTTTGGGTCCCCATCCTTCAAGCTGAGACCAACGAATCACTTGTTAGGTATGTTGGTATGTTATCGTGGGGGTTCCTTCTCTTCCAACTCTTAAATTCTGATTCTGTGATTAGATGATTACTAAGATTTCTTCTGACCCTTAACCTATGATCCATAGAGCAGTTACTACTGAATAAATTATCCATACAATAAATACAGTGTTATTTTAAAATTTAAGGCCAACTTAAAGACATCCATAACTGTCTCAGAAAATTATATTCCTTTCCAAGCCCACACAATTGCACTGGATACTGATTTTTCTGTCAAGATAAAAGGTTTTGTGGCAATAAAACTGAACCCTTTGGAAATAAAGGCAATTAGATCATAATGTGACATATAGGGAGGCTATTGCTTTGGGAAATCAATCGGGATAAAAATGAGTGTTGTTTCTCATTCTTTTCTTTTAGGTTTTATATCTTGTACCTTATCAAGGAACTGAGGCGTTGGATTGTTATTGCTGGGCAAGACCTTGGAGCTCATTTCATCCATTCCCCTTATTGCTATAACTGAGTATATCCTTTTTAATGCCTTTGTTCCTTTTTAAATACACATCAAGGAGAGAGTGAAGAAAATGAAGCCACAGATAGCTCACCACTTCCAGAAGGAAACAGGCTCACAAAACCACAGCTCCATTATTACTCTGCTGAGAATCTCTTTGTTTATGAAAGAGTCAGTTTGGCAATAGTTATATAATGCTAATCAGCAGGGAAATTGCATAAGCATGCTCACACAGAAGCATTTTCAATTGTTCTGATTTATTTCTCCAATAACTTTTCCTTTTCTTCCCTACACCAGAATTCTATGGTTTGCGTTTGGCGAGTGTTTTAGAAGGGTGAAAGGCCTTGAGTCCATGTTGTGTGAAGGGAGCTGGTCATGCTGAAGAAAACAAACAAAAAACTTAAGAGAGGGAGAGGTGAGATGGAGTGGAGAAATGACAAATGTTTTCAAGTATCTGAAGGATTTTAAGTTGACAAGGGTTATATTTATTTTGTTTGACTCCAGGGAGCACAACTAGGAGACATGGTAGAAGTTGCAAAAAGGTCAACTTGGACTTGGGTAGGAATACAGCCATGTGATGATTTGGAAAGAGCACTAGATTTGAGACCAGATCTGAGGCTACTACTACTTACTCTTCTCTGTATGACTTTGGTAAAACCACTGTGCTCAGAGCCTCAGTTTCCTTATCTGTAAAATGACTAAGAGATCTTTGAGGACCTTATAACTTCTGACACAAATGCCCTCTTACACTGTTGTTCTAAGTGCTGGATTGTTTTAGCTATACCAGATTTTTTGGGCTCACATTTACAATGCAGGTTTATAAAAATTTATGAGATTTACAAAGTACTTTATGTTATCTTGGTTGATTTTTTGCAACCCTTGTGAGGCTGGTTGTGCAAGTATTATCAGCCCCATTTTAGAGATAACAGACTGAAACTTGGAATAATTATTTGATTTGGAATCTGGGGCAGCCATGTAGGAGTTCCACCTAAAAACTGATCATACCCTAGGAAAACAGATGCAAGAACATTGAATTTATAACACTACATGAGTGGGATCTTTGTAACGCATGAGTTTTGTAATGTCATGTTAAAGGCTTTGTAATGATACCTGGTTGGTATTCTTGAATTACTATAAGTCATCCTTGATGCATTAATTGATAGCTTTACAATGTTACATGAAGGACGTGAAGATGTACCATATATGTATGTGTAATGGGCTGAAGCTCGAGTTGATGCACTGAGGTCCCAAGCACGTGAGGCTAAATAGTAATTGGACCATACTCTATTAATATATATGCTTGGAGAAAGAATGGCTCCAGTCCGCTCTTTGTCTAAGTCCTGATGTGTTGTATAGGAAATGATGATTTTGGTGGATGGAGGCAGAGAGGCAGGAAGAGAGGCAGGGAGAGAAGGCAGGCTGGCTTCTGGTCTAGCTGGCTTCTTGACTCAGCTGCACACATTGCTATCGCGAATTCCCCTTTACCTCCGATCCCCCTTCACCTCCGATCCTTCTTCACCTCTAGTGAGAATAAAGATTGAAGATTTTTCTTTAACCTGAATTCCTGACTCCTGCTGATTTTAAAATACGTGATCATCACATGTATGTATTTACATTTATACATATATTTTTTCAAGTCCATGATGAATTCCTTGGGAATCCAAAGGTGAGTTTGCTTGGTTACTTTCAATAATAAAAATCCAAGTAGCAGTTAATGAACCAAGAAACTAGACATTGAAAGGAATTATACATAAAAGCGCCAATTTTTTTTTTTTTTTTTTTTACTATTTGTAGAGTAAAAATAATATTTGTAGATTTAGCATGGGCTGCTCCCTTTTTTCTGCCTTTGGTGCCATCACTTTGAAAATAAAAAGGGATTTCAAAGAACTGTGCTTTAGTCCATTTTATGAATCCTCAAATAGGTTATATATGTACAATCATTTAAAACATATTTCCATATTAGTCATTAGCAATTAGTCCACAATTAGTCCATTGTGAAAGAAAAATCAAAACAAAAAAAGGGAAAAAACTACAAGAAAGGAAAAAAAATCAAAAAAGTGAAAATAGTATGCCTTGAGCTGCATTCATTCTCCATAGTTCTTTCTTTGCATATGTATAGAATTTTCTATCACAGTCTATTGGAATTGTCTTGGATCACTATTTCTGAGAAGAGCTAAGTCTATCATAGTTGATCATCGCAGTCTTGCTGTTACTGTGTACAATGTTCTCCTGGTTCTGTTCATTTCATATATCATCAGTTTATGTAAGTCTCTCCAGGCTTTTCTGAAATCAGCCTGCACATCATTCCTTAGAGAACAATATATTCCATTATATTCATATATCACAACTTATTTAACCATTCCTCAATTGATGGGCACCCATTCAATTTCCAATTTCTTGCCACCACAAAAACAGCTGCTACAAATAACCATTTCAGTATCTTTGCCAAGAAAATGGGGTCCACAAAGAGTCAGATATAATTGAACAATAACAATGGAGGATGAACATAAGAAATCTTTTGTGTTCCAGTAATGATGGTTAGGGTGGTATAGTAGCCATGTTCACAAGAGGACTGAACTAATTTGGGATAAAACCTGTGACTATGGAAAAAAGTTGAAGTAACTGGTCTTCATGTACTTTCTTTGTGCCACACACAAATCAAGATAGTGTGGTATAAAGGGCCCTAGACAATAAGGCAGAAGATGACGGATTTAGTTAAGGTACTATTATTTATAGGGAGTGACCTTTAAAAAAGTCATGTAATTTCTCTGAGTTGATCTCTCACTATGATGTCACACTGTAATAATTAAAACTATTTTATTCTGAGGTAAGCAGGACCCCAAAGCACTTTAACCAAGCCATCCATAAAACAAAGATTATAAAATTCTGGGGTAAGAATTCTAGACAACTCAGCAAACGATACTAGGAAAACTAGAAGGCAATAGGGAAGAAATGAGGTTGGGAGCAATACTTTATACCAGCAGTTCTCAGTGGTTTGCGGATCTTTAAGGGCTCATGAGACCCTTTCAGAGAATCTACCAAGTCAGAACTATTTTCATAATAATATGAAGACATTTTAATTTTTCATTTGATAAATATAGATTTAATTCACATAAACAGAAATTCTTTGGAGGAATCTGGAATAATTTTTAAGAATATATAGGGATCCTGAGTTTGAGAATCTCTGCTTAATATCATATATCCCATACCAAATTCATATTATATACCATATGTAATAGTAAACTCCAAATGGATACATGATCTAAACAGAAAAGTTAGAAAGAAATTTAAAAATTAGAGAACAAAGAAAATACATTGTACTACTATGCTTAGCATAAAATTATTGGTTTAATTTGGGACAAAGATGATCACAGAGGACAAAATAAACAATTTCAATTATATAAAATGCAAAAATTTTGCATGAACAAAATCAATGCAACTAGAATAGAAGAGGAGCAGCTAATTGGGGAAAATCTTTGTGACAAATATATTTGATAAATATCTGATATTCACATGCACACACATACACACATATTTATATATATATATATATATATATAAACAGATACACACACATATTTGAACAATTGTCATTCAAGTCTTTAAACTTGCTTCAATTTGACTTTTTAGGTGAGTTACATGAAGTGTGTGCGGATTTTTCCTACCTATTTTCCAATTTCCAAGCTAACACAGAAATTTGGATACACATGAAAACTCAGGGTTGATATTATGTGATGATGAAAAGTTTTCTAGTTGGTTTTAGACTTAAGAAGACTGATGATTCAGAAGAGACTGAGCTATAATTGAGTGTACATAAGAAAGTAGGTTTCTTTCTTCCCTTGAGGCCCTTGAGGTGAAAATTATAGAACACTCTAAGTCACTAATAAAAGAGAAATGCAAATTTAAACAATTCTGAGGTTTCTTTCCACACCCATCAGATTGAGGAATATGACTAAAGGAAAATAATAAATGTTAGTGGGACTGTGAGAAGATTTATATGGTAATGGACCATTAGAGGATCTGTGAATTGAATCAGCCTTTCTGGAAAATCATTTGGAATTGTATTTTAAAAGTCACCAAACCTAATATATCCATAGACTGTATGATGCCACATTAGAAAGTATCTAGGAATTCAAAGATAAAGGAAAGGGCCCCATAGACACAAACATATTCATTCATTTTGTAATGAATGCACATTTTGTAATAACAAAGTAGGAGGAAAATATGTAGTTGTTTATGGATTGGAAAATGCCTGAATAAATTGCATGTAAGTGAGTTTAATGGGCAGTAATTTTACCACAAGAAATTCTAAAAATTAAGAGTTAAGAAAATTGGGAAAATTTGTATGAATTAATGTTGAGAAAAGTTTGTAGAATCAAGAGAATAATTTGCACAATGGCCATAATGGAAATTAAAAAAAAGAAAAAAAAAGCACCAAACAACATAGAAAAACTTCAGAACTTTGATCAATGCAACTTGCAATGATTTCAGTGAACCATTGGCAAAGTCTGTCCCAGAGATGGTGGACTATAGGTATAGGATGAAGCATATATTGTCAGACATGACTAATGTATTGCTTTGTTTTACCTAGTGGTATTTCTGTTATCAACTAGGATTCCCTTTGTGAGAGCAGTGGAAAATCAGTGGGAAGTGATAGTTAAATAAAAAAAAAAAAAAAAAAAAAAGAAAAGAGTATCAATAAAATGTTTTAAAAAATTCCTTGAATTTCAGTTTTCCTCACTTCAAACAGGGTGAATAAGAACTGTTTTGTTTCTTTTACATGTTTGTCAAGTGAAATAATGTAGATATGAAAGTGCTCTGCAATCTCTACATTGTTTTAAATTGCATATTATTATTATTATTATTAAAGGATCCAGTTGAAAGGCAGATGTGTAATTTCCACATTTATAAATAGAGTATTTTTCTGTATTGACTTTATGACCTCTGTTTCCTTAAGATAGTTGTTGTTTGTCCAAGAAGACCAATGACATGATGGTGATTTCTTGACTTGTTCATGAATTGGATTTAAATGAGGTAGAGTTGCACAAAGTTTAGTCACATCTTCACTTATGCCTTGCCAACCTCAAGCTCAGGACTATTCCTGCCAGCTGGCTTCTCTGCTCCTATACATGTGCCACTGAACAGTGCCAGATGAAGTTCAGAAATTTTGCTGACTGGGACCCTACCTTCTAGTAACATCAACCCACTTATTCTAAAGGTCCCTTCAGGGCCTTTTTATGAGAAATAAAAGAGAAATGTCTTTGTGGAAGGGATCTTAGACTAACTCCAGAACCACAAAATCACACCATGACCTTTTTTCCTGAGCCCCTTTTCCCCCAAGACTATTCCAAGGAATCAACCAACATTTATTTAAGTGCCAGACAGATGGTACCAAACACTGGGGATACAAAAAAAAAGGCTATATCCATTTCCTCTCTTCAAGGAGTTTACAATCTAATGGGAAAGATAACATGCAAACAAATATGTACAAAACAAATATATACAGGATAGATAGAAAATAACTAATGGACAGAGAGCAGTAGAATTAAGAGAGGTCAGAGAAGGTTTCCTATAGAAAGTTGGGATTTAAAGTTAACGAGGGAGCTTAGTACACAAGAGTGAGGAGGGAGAGTTCTGGGGAAGTACAGTATCCATTATTATTATTATTATTATTATTATTTTTAAGAACCTGATGTATGGGATAACTCTTGATGTTAGGAAAATTTGTTTTTATCAGAACTAAGTCTCCTTTTTTGCAAATACAAATAGATTCTAATTCTACCTTCAGGAGCAAAGTAGAAATTATCTACTGGTTCCAGACAGTTCAGACACTTGCAAATACATTAACTATTTATCACCATTCTAGCTTCAGCCTTAAGGCTTCTTTTCTTCAAGTATGTTGTTGTTCAATCATGTCCTCTTCATGACCCAGTAGACTGTGTCTATTGAGCTTTCTTGGCAAAGGTACTGGAGTGGTTTTGCATATTTCCGTCTTTAGTAGACTTGCCCCAAATTGCACAACTAGAACATATATGAGGTTATATTTGAATTCAGATCTTCCTGACTCCAGACCCAGCACTCCACCCAGAACCACTTAGCTTCTTCCTTCAAATATGGGAGTAGATAAAGTAAAGTACTAGGCTTGAGGAGTTTGTTCCAATTTTGACTCATTGATTTACTACTTGTGTGAGCTGGAAAAACTTCTCTGAAACCTCCTTTTCCATTTCTATAAAATTGTGATAATAATTATACCTATTTCATTGGATTGCTGTGAAGATGATAATAGTTATCCCTTCTGCGTCATGGAGTTAGGGCAAGACACCCCCTAATATCTGGAAAATCCAGATAAAATTTTTTTGATCCTCCATAGAGGATCAGAGAGAGGAGAGAGAAGAAGTCTGAGTTATTAAAAGATAAAATATATTGATATTATACAATAATTTTTTATTTTTTATTAAAGCTTTTTATTTTCAAAACATATGCATGGATAATTTTTCAACATTGACTCTTACAAAACCTTGTGTTCCAAATTTCTCCTTTTCCTCCCACCTCTTCTTGAGATGGCAAGTAATCCAATATATGTTAAACATGTTAAAAATATGTTAAATCCAATATACGTATACATATATAATTATTGTGCTGCACACAAAAAATCAGATCAGAAAGGAAAAAAAATGAGAAAGAAAACAAAATGCAAGCAAACTATTGAAATACATGGGAGCCACTTGATACTGGCTGCTGGAGATTCAACCCAGAATGGGTCTCCTCTTGTGAGAGGATGATACAAGGAGACTAAGAGGTAGTTGCTGTTCTCTGACCTCTCTGACCTCTCTGACTGAGAGGCCATTGCATTGTCTGACCTCCTTCCTCTTCCCTCTGTCTCCAATTTATCTCATTCCCAGTCCACAACACCTGTGTCAGCAAAGGCTGCCCTGCAACTTCTTCAGGTGCTATGATCCACGTGGAGCCTTTCAGAGAATTGACCTGTCCCTCAACAGCAAACAGCAACAAAAAGAGTGAAAATGCTATGTTATGATCTACACTCAGTTCCCACAGTCCTCTCTCTGGGTGTAGATGGCTCTCTTTATCACAAAATCATTAGAACTGGTCTGAATTGTCTCATTGTTGAAAAGGGCCATGTCCATCAGATTTATTCTTTGTATAATCTTGTTGTTGCCTATAGAATAATTTTTAATACATATTTTATCCATTTCTGAGTTTCTAAGCTTTTTCTGTGTCATCTTCTTGCTTTCCACAAAACTCCAAAATTTTCATTTAATTTATTTTGCCAATCCATGATATATTGAAACTGTGATAGAGAAAGTAGTGATGTAGAAGGGATAACTTGTACAATGCTTTGGAAGCCTAAAGGGCTGTAGAAAGATCAGCTATTATTCTTGTTGTCTTCCAGAAGTTCTTCACTTTATTAGTGTCTTTTCTAAAATGTAGTGCCCATAATTGACACAATCCCCTAGGTGAATTCTGAATGGGACAGTATAGTGAGTTTCCTCTTAGTCCCAGGAACTGATTCTTTTAACATAGTCGATGACTAATTAATTCCTTTGGCTATCAAATCACACTGTTAATTTCTTTAAAAATCATCTATCTATTTATTTATTTATAATTTATAGACTAAAACATGCCTTTTTATAACATATAATAAAAATATGATTGTACATGAAACCACAAATCTATTATATATAACTTTCTATTCCTTTTAAATACATAATAAAGTTATTGTGTAAATTTCTTTTTTTTTCTTCCCTCCCTCCCGCTATCTACTTAAGACATTGTTGTAAGGATAAAATGAGATATTTGTAAAGTATTTTGCAAACCTTAAAAGACTGTTCACATTACTAACTAAATATACAAGCAGATATTTTTCAACTGAACAATAATTGTCTAGTGGTATTCTTCCTTCCTATCCTTTATTTTCTAATTTGATTGGACCTATATGCCAGATTTTACCTTTGATAGAAAATTTGTTAATAAAATGACAAAAAAATTTGAATACCAAATTCAGTATTGCTTGCCAACTTCCTTAAATGATCTTAGTAATGTCAGAATTTCAATCATATCCTTGCATTCCTATTCTTAAAATATTTATTCTTTTTTGAAAGTTTTATATGTTTTTAAAAAATATTTATTCTTTATTAGTTTGAATAGAACTATACCCTGAATCCCACCCTGGGCCTCTTACTCTATAAACAAAACCAGCTTATGTTGACCAATTTCTAAAGTGGCTCCTAATGTGATAGGCTGCTTCCACTGGGATTCATGGCATGAAGGACAAAATAGTCAGAATGAAAGCCAAGGGGCAGCTGGTGGGACATCCTTCAGGGTAAGAAGCTTGCTATCCTGTTATCTTGATTAAAGACACTTTATTCCTCCACTCATGAGTTTAATTTTATTTCAGCACTTGAGTCCTTGAAAATCAGTACATTTCATTTTATCAGATTGGATCCAATGTTTATAGAACAGTTTTGTGGAAATCTTTTTGCATATTTACTAACTTTGCATACATATCCAATGTGTTAATTCTTTTCCAGCTTAGTATCATTATCATTCAACACATGAGGTACTGGACGCTATTCCCCATTTATTTAGAAACCATTGGCTGCCTCAAGTTGCAGGTTTTAGGTGTTTTGTCAGTCAGAATCATGGCAATGAGGATGAAAATATGGGCAATTAGAAAGATTGTGGTAGCCTCAGCAATGTCTTACTGGTTTCTGACTTAAAATAAGAAGACCACCTTCTGAGGGTATCTGTGGTAGCTGGGATCCTGGACAGTGTTTAGGAAAGTCATGAATGTATGTCAGTCATTAAACATTTATTAATGTATTTATTATGTGCCAGACTGTGTGTGTGTGTGTGTGTGTGTGTGTGTGTAGGAATTTTGCCTGAACAGCTTGGTTGGGAATTTAGTTTATAATTGCCCTGAAGAGCTACAGTAGGACTATCTGGGTCCAATTAAAGGTTCTAGATTGAAATTAAATAATACTTGTGGAACATTTAGCATTTAACAAAATGAGATTTGCTTAAGGAAAGGAAAAGGTTTTCAGTAAGGACTCAATTTAGTTAAGCATATTCCCCTGTCTCTGAAGTATCAATGCTGGCCAGTCATCAATCATCTGGGCCCATTTGGAACTCTATTTAGCTTTTTGTGACCCAAAAGCCATGGCTTAGTCCTCAAATTAATTAAATATGAAGGACAGTTTTAATAAATAACTGGCTAAACCCATATGAGGAATATTCATTAGCCACTACAGTGGCTAATATTCAGTATAATCATGGGATGCTAGTGGTGGAAGGAATTTGAGAAGGGTAGTAGTTAGCTGGGCTGGATGGGGGGGCTGGTGAAGACCCCATTGTGGGAGGTTGAATGGGATTTCTGCAATTGACCTTCCAACCCTCAGACTTGTTAATAACACATCCCTTACAGTCAAATTACATCTTTCCTTCCAAGAGGACATAGCCCCAATTTTGGAAAGTGTTGGACTAATAGTAAGTTAACATTAATATAGTTTCTTCTATATACCAGGCAGTATACTGATCACTTTACAAATATTATCTCATTTGATCTTCATAACAACCCTGGCAAGTAGGTGTTTTTATTATCCCCATGTTACAGATGAGAAAACTGAGACAAACAGGTTAAGTGACTTATCCACACAGCTAGCATTTGAGGCTACATTTGAACTCAGATCTTCTTGACTTCAAGCTCAAAACCAGCTGCAAAAACTAGCTGTCGGTAGAAAAAAGTGAGCATCAGACTGACAGCTTTAGAATTTTAATTTAGAATTTTTAAAAATTTAATTTAGAATTATGAGCTCTACCACATTTCAATTATAGTTCTAATTCTACTGAATCTTATTTGATGGAAATAGAGATCAATTTTGCCTTCAGTCTCTGGTTCAATAAGTCACTACTTCCTTTTATCACTTTTTCTAACACATCTCTCTTCCTGTCAGGCCTGAATGCCAAAGGATATGTTTTAGAATTAGACACCTGTCACTACATGAGGGAAGTTGCATTTAAAAATGATGGTTATTTTTGAGTTTAGAAATAGTTTTAGAGGCTCCTGCAGGTTGTCTTATTATCCACTAGATGGTGGTCAAAACACAGATTTCAGTACCCACAAACTGACTCCCACAGGGTCTCAGATCAGCTTGCTTTATTTGGATCATAGATTAGAACTAAAATCCATTTTAGAAATTATCCGGCCCAATTTCCTGTATTTTATAGTTGAGGAACCTGAGATACAGAACAATGTAAGTTGTTGCTTAAAGCTGGAAAAGCAAAGCTCTGGCTTTGGAATTGGAGGGCCTTGATCCAAAACATCTTTCTAATGCTTATTATTTATGTGACTGTTATTATCTAATGCTTATTATCCTTAACCTTCGTGAGCCTCAGTTTCCTTATCTGCAAAATAATTGGATTGGACTAGATGGCCTCCAGAGTCCCTTCCAGCTCAAAATTTTAGGTTCTAACACATTGTAGATAAAGCAGGTATGTGTTTGAAAGAGAGAGGAAATCCTGAAGTCTTTTGGAAAATAAGAAAACCAGAAATCATTCTGCTTAGCAACAGAATTAGAAGCAAAGGGGAAATTTATATTTTTATATAAGGAAAAATCTTAGGTTAGTCCAAAAGTGGACATGAGCTGCTTTAGTGGATAGTATATCCACTATATAGTGGATAGTAGATTTCCTACAAGTAGAAACTGGATAAAAACTTATCAGTTTTATTGTAGGGGAGATTCTAAGTCAGGTACCATTGTACCACAAGATCTCTGGGACTCTTTCCAATTCTCATTTTTTTTGATTCTATATTTTGGGGATTGGGGCAACTGATTCATACAGAATTGAGTTTCCTCTGACAGCTAAAGGAATACAGCAAAGATTTAGATAATGATCTTCAGAAATCATCCACTCCTTTTATTTTATGGTTATAATAAGTAAATCCCAAAGAAATTGAGGACTTGCCCATAGTCACTCAGAAATAGACTAGAATTTGAACTTGGGTTCTTTGAACTCAAAATTCAATGTTCTACATAATACTACCTTTTTTTGCTTTTCCATACGTGGCCCCCAAGGATTGACTGATTTGACTAAATCAGAGAGAAATTCCACTTTTTGGACTCATGCTAGAGATATGAGGCCATAGTTACTCATCTTGTGGTTAGTCATGTCATCTTTTTTTTCTTCTAATATTTAATTTTTTCCAATTACATGTAAAAACAATGTTTAACACTTGTTTTTTTTTATATTTTGAGTTACAAAATTCTCTCCCTTCACTCCTAATTGAGGTGAGCAATTTTATGATAGGTTATACATATACAATAAAGCAAAACATATTTCTGTATTATCCATGTTGTAAATAAAAACATAGACAAAAAATTCCCAAAGGAAAAAAATGCTTTGATCTGCATTTAGACTTCATCAGTTCTTTCTCTGGAGATGGATAGCATTTTTTCTTTTTATCATAAGTCCTTTGGAATTGTCTCAGATCTTTATATTGCTGAGAATTAGCTGAGCCATTCACAGTTGATCACTGAACAATATTGCTTTTATTGTGTACAATGTTGCCCTGATTCTGCTCACTTCACTTAGTTTCAGTTCATGTAAGTTTTCCCAGGTTTTTCTGAAAGCATCACAAGAGTATACCATCACAGCCATATATTGCCTGTTCTGCCCTTCCCCAATTGATAGGCAACCTTTCAATTTCCAATTCTTTGCCACCACAAAAGTGTTATAAAGCACCATTTTAACTGAACTTTGGCCACAGTGAGCTATAAGGATTTAATATTTCCCCCCCTCCAAAAAAAAAAAAAGAAAAAAAGAATTCCATAGTCATTGCCTTTACATTTTAACTGGGGAGAGGAATACACATAACTAACTAAGAAAGTAATAAATTAGAGATTGTCTTTTTTCTTTCCTTTTAGCTACTTCTTCCTATATAACTTGAAGTATATGTGATTAGATATTGGTGCTCATTTTGGTGAGTTTACCATCAAAGCAGGGTTGATAGTCATGAGACTGATCGTAGATTTGGCTGGCATGATGGGGCACTGGTTATCAAGTGAGATAATATTTGTAAAATGTAAAATGTTCCAGGCACACAGTAAATATTTGATGTTCATTTCTTCCTTCTTTCCCCACTGGGCATCCCATGGTACTTATTCATATCTAATCTACTTAAGTAGAAGTGCTGAAGATGAATACAGAGAAGCTTGGAGAGAATTACATGAACTGATGCTAAGTGAAATGAGCAGAACCAAGAGATCATTATATACGTCAACAACGATACTGTATGAAGATGTATTCTGATGGAAGCGGATTTCTTGGACAAAGAGACCTAATTCAGTTTCAATTGATCAATGATGGACAGAAACAGCTACACCCAAAGAAAAAACACTGGGAAATGAATGTAAACTGTTTGCATTTTTGTTTTTCTTCCCGGGTTACTTCTACCTTCTGAATCCAATTCTCCCTGTGCAACAAGAAAACTGTTTGGATCCGCACACATACATTGTATCTAGGATATACTAGGACATATTCAACATATATAGGACTGCTTGCCATCTAGGGGAGGGGGTGGAGGGTGGGAGGGAAAAATCGGAACAGAAGTGAGTGCAAGGGATAATGTTGTAAAAAAAATTACCCAGGCATGGATTCTGTCAATAAAAAGTTACTATAATAAAAAAAAAAGTGCTGAAAGAAAAACTCTTTATGGCTCTCAGAAATAATAATAGTAATAATTCATTTATGTAGAGCTTTAAATTTTCTAAAATGTTTTACATACATTATCTCATAAGAGAATGGATAATTTTCTATCAAACTACAGTCCCAGAGCAGATGCTATAATAGATGAGTCACTGTTAGGGGTGGCCAACAGTTCTGAAAGCAGGGTCACTTGAACTTTCTCCCTTGTCCAGAGACAGCTATGTGGCTTGGTGATTAGAGTGCTGGATTCAAATTCAAACTCAGACATTTCCTAGCTGTATGATCGTGGGCAAGTTGCTCAATGTCAACCTTGTCTATAAAGTAGGAATAATAATAATAGCACTTCCCTCCTAAGGCTTTTATGAAGATCAAATGAGATAATATTTATAAAGTTCTTAGTCCACCACTTTGATAATACATGCTTGATCCTTTTTCTTGAAGACTATGAAAACCAGATGTAAATCAAGAGGCTGATCTCCCATTGACTCACTGTATAACTTTAGACAAGTCCCCTAATTTCTTTGGGCTTGATTTTCCCCTAGGAATAGTAGTCAACACCATTTCAGTGCCTCACTGCTTTGAGAAGATGCATGGCACGTTGTATGGAAAGATGATATTGTTGTGTTATGTAAATGAACATTTCTTCCTCTTATGATTACCATAATTATTATTCTGTCTGCCGCTTCCTGGCTGAATTAAGAACTTCTTGATTAATATGCAGACTTACTGCTGTTTGGTCTTCAGGGAAAAAACAGGAAAAAACTCTGAATTTGGGGGAAGAAAAGGGGGTCTCTGAAGGCCTCTTCCTTGCTCCTTTTCCAAAAGGGGCAAAGTGGAATTTTAAAAGTTAGAATTTAACCAGAGGTCTAAATGAGGACTTAACAGTCTTTTTTGTTCATTTGTTTCCTTGGGAGTAAGGGAATAGATCCCATCATTTCTACTGTTATCATTTAATTGAAGACTCAGGACTTACTCTATCTTTGGCTATGACCAGCCCTCATCTACCTCTCAAGTTCATCCTAATATATCACACAGACATATATATTGTTATATAAATCTATACCCATATATAAACCTAGAACTGGAAGGGCCACCTAGTCCAACTCCATTATTTTATAGACGAGAAAAGTGACCCTCAGAGAGGTTAAGTGGCTTGCCAGATAGACCTGGTCCTTTGACTGCAAACCTAAATGGGTCCAGATCAGAATTTCATTAGAATAGGGAGTTCCTGCTAGGGAAAATTCCTTCACCAGTACATATCAGCAACTCATAGTCTGAGTATTCCCATGGTCACACTTTCCAGAGGCAACATTTGAATCTAGGTTTTTGAAACTGCCAGGCAAACCTCCTATCCATTGCCATCCTTGATAATGACTAATCTATCAATCAATAAACATTTATTATAACATATTATTATTTATTATAATATATATTTATTAACACATATATGTTATGCATGTATATATATATATATATATTTATTAATAACATTATTGTTACTATGTGCCAAGAACTGTGCTAAGTCCTGGGGATTCAAAAAAGAAGCAAGAAGCAGTTCCTGCAAATAGGGTTAAGTGACTTGTCCAAGGTCACAGCTAGTAAGTGTCTGAGGCTGGATTTGAACTCAGAGAGATGACTCTTTCTGACTCTAGACTTGGTACTCTATTATCTCTTGGTACCAATCTACCAAAGTAAATACAGAAGGAAGGTAGCTCTAGCTAAGTGAATCAATGCTATACTCAAGCTGAATATTCTTTCCACGCAATGGCTAAGTAAATCTTTTGGTAGTCTCCTTTTCTTCTACAAGTGGGTAGCTTATGTGGGTAGCAATATGGGGTAGCTAGGTATTACAATGGATAGAGCCAGGAAAGCCTGTGTTAAAACATGATCTCAGACACTTGTGTGATTCTGAGAAGTCACTTAAGCTCTTTTTGCTTTAATTTCCTCATTTCAGCAAATAGTTAATGTCAATTGTGTCATATGGTGAAAAAGCTAATGTGATTCTCTTCATGCTACTTGAAGAGAAAATAATCATCATAATAATTGATGCTTTTGTGTTTTAAAGTTTTTTTATTGTATTGCTATCTTTTATTTTTACATCACAATCCATTTATGAATCTCTCTTTTTCTCTCTTTCCCTATTGCCTACTCAACAAGTCTTTCCTTGTAACAAAGATTAAAAGAGAAAGAGAAGAAGAAAAAAAGCAGTTCAATTCACCCTAGAAATATGGTATGTATAGTATTTTATATTCACAATTCCCTTCCCAGTGATAATGTGAGCCAGATGTATTTTATCAGCTTTTCTCTGGGGACAAATTTGGTCACAAAAATTAATAATAACGACAATATTTATATATTACATATAATATATATTATATAAATTATAATAATTTACTACATTCCAGGCACATATATTAGAAATATTATCTCATTTGATTTTCACAACAACTATGGCAGGTATTATCCCCATTTTACAGATGAGGAAGCTCAGGCAAACAGATTTGTCCAGGGTCACACAGCTAGTAGGTAGGTGTCTGAGACCAGATTTGAACTCAAGTTCTCTTGAGGACAGGCCTACCACTCTATCCACATAAATTGGGTTTATTATTCCTCTCATTTACACTGTCATAGTCATTGTGGATATTATTTTCCTGGTTCTGCTTATTTTAGTCTGCGTAGTTAATGTTTAACATTTGCAAAAGTGCTTTCCCTACATTATCTCATTCATTATCTCAAACTGCTAAATTGGGCTGAACTGGGTTTTTTTTCCTTCTTTTTCTCTTTTAATCTTTGTTACAAGGAAAGTTTTATTGAGTAGGAGATGGGGAGAGAGATATTCATAACTGAATGTGTGATGTAAAAATAAAAGCCATTAGTACAAGCTAAAAGAAAAAAAACCTTTAAAGCACTACCTAAGAACCAGTAGTTATTACTATGATTATTTTCTCTTTGTGTGGTTTACATTCACATGAGCTTTTTCATCCTGTGTCACAATTGACATTTGCTATGTACTAAAACTCCTAAATGGTCCCAACAATTTCCAAGTCTTCATAACAACCTTTTGAGGTGGGTGTTGTGAATAAACTGTGTCAGAAATAGTGGAAGTGATGGTACTATTGATGCCCTAGTCAGCCACATCTAGATTATTAAGTCTAGTTCTTGGGGTTGCATTTTGGGAAGAATCATAACCAAGTGATGGTGTACCCAGATGATGATGAACAGGATGTCAAGAGGACTAGAAATGTTGTGATTGGTTAAGGAAACTGGGAATGTTTAGCCTAGAGAAACAAAGGTTCCCAGATGACATAATCAAGCTAACTGGGCTTTTGGAGGGCTGTCATGTGCAAGAGGGGTTGTTCTTGCTGGGTAATATAGGAGAGAACTAGTACATGAAAATTAAATAGAGGCAGATTTTAGCTCCAGGTCCTAATGAGAAACTTCTTAAGAATCAGAGCTGTCCCCAAATAAAATGGTCTGCCTCAATAGGTAGTTAATTCCCTGTCCCTGAGGCTCTTCAATTAGAGGCTAAATTATGTAAAACTAGATGGCTCAAGGCCCCTTCTAAGCCTGAAATTCTGTAATTTTGTGCCCCTTAACTTGATTTTTCTAATTTTAGTGGAATTAGGTTTCCTCCTTCTCTTGTCTCATATTGTGCTTTTTTTTAAAGTGTCATAATAGCTATAGATTTTTGCTTCTTTTCTCTGTACTTTTTGCTCTGTTCTTTCATCCTTACCATTCATCTTGTAGATATGCGAAGATTATGGCCTCACATCCCTGCTGCTGATCTTTTCATGTGAACTATAGAGAGCTCTGTCTAGCTCTTGTTTGGGGAACCAGTTTAAGGGCAAAGTAGGGTAGAATAGGTCTGCTTTAGGTTGTTTGGAGTAGACATGGGTTTGGTTAGGTAAGTTGGTCAGACCATTAAATAATTGCCAGGGGCTCTCTTCTCTCTACCATCAGAGCAGATCTGTTCACAATTCTGCTCACAGACTTCTAGAAAATTTCCAGTTACCCTTTGGGTAGATCAAATCTCTAGGACGAGACAGCAGTGGCCTGTTGCTTTAGGAAACTTCCAAATTCTATTCCCCAAAGGCAGGTTGCAAAGAACAATTATATTGGGTTCTTAAAAATTATTCTCTAATTGTTCAATCTATTCAAGGTTCCCAGCTTTGACTGTCTTTCAAAAAGTGGGATCTGGACTGTGTATTTTTTGGTTTTGTTCCCATCCTCTCTTCTTATTATTGCAAATATCTGAATATGTCTAGGCAATCACCAAATACATATGTGTGGATTATATATTATTATACATGCTAGGCAATCACCAGATACATATGTGTGGATTAAATATTATTACACATTATTCTCCTTTACTCATTCTTTGGTCTAGCCACACTGCCCTCCTTGCCACATGACACTTTATTCCCTGGGTCTGTGACTTTGACAGGCCGTCTCTCTTTCTTGGAATGTATTCCTTCCCTACCTGCACCTCTTATATTTCTGTTTTTAGCTCAGCTCACTTCTTACATGAAACTTTTCTTGTTCTCCCCATTGCCCAGTTCCCTCACAATGTTATTTTGTATATGTTTTGTACATATGAATATAACTATCTTTCTGGTAAGTCTAGGACTGTCTTACAAATGGGTCCAAGTCGCTAAAGATCCTGGGGGCTTTTTTTTTACATGACAGCCAGCCAAAGGATCTATAGATGCACATGCTAGGGCAAAGACTATGTTAGTTTTGTATTTATATCTTCAGTGGCTAACAGTGCCTAATACATAGTAGATGATTAATAAATACTTATTGATTGCTTGATTAGGGAAGTTGTATCTTATAGCTATAGAGCCACCTTATTATGTGTAGATTTAGAATTTAGAGGAATCCTCATAAAAAATCTGAACCTCATTTTAGAGCTGAGGAAACTGAGGCAGTGAAAGATTAAATTCAATTCAGCAAACAGGTATTAAGCACCTGTTACATGCAAACACAAAGAATTTGTCACTTGCCCAAGGTCATATGAGTAATAAGGAGAGCCAATATATGTGTATATACATATATAAAATAGTTTTACATATTATATATAATATATATAATTTTTTTTCTATGATTTCATTAGTTTAAAATTAGAAAGAGTTCTTAGACAGGAACTTCCTCAGCTAATAGAATACTTCAAAACTCTGCTTAAGAACCACCTTTTACAAAAAACTTTTCCAAGTTCCCTCAGTTAATAATGATTTCTTAATTAATATTACATTGTATCTAGTTACATATTTCTTATCTTCTCTATTAGAATGGAAGCTCCTTGAGGACAGGCACTATCTTTATACTTTCCTTGTATTCCCAGCACTTAAGCACTTCAAGTGCCTGAATCTTAGGAAGCTTAATAAATGCTTATTTGATAGCTATAGTTTAGAAGTTGTTCTTCATGATATTTGTGGAAATATGTATAGAGGAATTGCACATGTTTTAACATATATTGGATCACTTGCTGATTGGGGGAAGGGAGTGAAGGAAGGGAAATAAATTAGAACACAGGAATTTGTAGGAGTGAATGTTAAAAATTATCCATGTATGTATTTTGAAAATAGAAAAAACTAATTAAAAAAAGAAGTTGTTCTGCAACTTCTGTACAATCTTAGAGTTGGCTGGGAGTGTTGAGAGATTGAGTACCTTGGCCAGAGTCACATAACCAACATATATCAGTGTGTCAGATGTATATATATGTGTATATATACATATGCACATATGTATATCTATGTACATTTACTCTATCCATCTATTTAAAACATAAGACATGCTAACACAAATTGCTGAGAGCCGAGTTGTAAAGCTATCATTTGGGCAAATGAAGTAGTCAATCCTTTAACCAATAGTCAACTCTAAGACATGATTGGAGGAGGGGTTTAGGAAGTGAAGGAGAAAGAGATGAGAACAACAGAGAGGAAGTGAAGAGGGATTCTGCAGTGAGATAAAATTTGAAAAAACACCTGGAGAGAGGAACAAAAGGCAGGTCACTATCAGTATTGCATGGCTTTTAGAGTGCTTGATTTATAGTTAGGAAGATGTGGGATTCAAATCTTGCTTTAGATACCTGATAACTGTGTTATGGTTGGCAAGTCATTTAACCTCATTTCCTTAATTAATTGCTAATTAATAGTTAATTCCTTAATGGGGAAAATCATAGCACCTACTTTACAGAATTATTGTAAGGATCGTATGAGATAATATATGTAAAATGCTTTGCAAATCTTAAAGTACTAAATAAATGCCATTATTGTCTTTCTCATCCTCTTCCTCATCTTCATTATTATAAGAGCCCTGACATGGAAAATTCTGTCTTTCTTTGGTGGTAATATTTTGGGAAGGCCCAGAATGTGCTTAAGTGAAGAAGTCAGGAGAATTGAAATTTAGGAGGAAATCAGGATATTGAACTCATATGGGATTGAACTAATGGCAGATCATAATGTTCCCACTCAGAGAAGGACAATGACTGGAGATACTATCTTCTGCAAGGTGCACTCTCTGGTAGACTAATCTGACATATGTTAACATTTGTTAGCACTTGGACAAAAACCTCTTGGTCTTTTTCACTGGATGTGGGGTGCCTATCTCTTAAAAATGATGACTTCTATTCTGCCTCATCCCAGAGATTAGACAGGAAGTGCTGTGATGGGTTAGTTGGAGGGAGGTGGAGAAATCATCAGTCCTTCTTTTTTAAAGGTCACCCTTTCCATCCTGAGAAATAGCCCCGGTAGTAGTTAAGACTTTGCATTAAATGACATATGACTGGTCTCATTAACCTGGGATCATATTTGACAGCCAAAAGGGGTCCAATTAAGTGGTTTCATGTCCACCCAGAATTTACAACTTTGTGCCAGAAATTCAGTGGTTTGATGCAGGGTGAAGAAAAAAGAGGGTATATCTGGGGTACTTTTCTTTTTTGAAGCTTTTTTGGGGGGTTGGGATGGAAGTATGCAATATATTTTTTGAGTTTGACAAATTTCACCAAAAACAAACATTTTAATATTTGAAGGATTGTAAGAAGGTTGTATATAATACCATGAATCTCAATCATATACAGTTTACTAAATTTTAAAAACATTCATTATAGAAAAATGTACTTTTATAAGGCATATAATAAATTTAGTATATTAGTTTTAAGACTATGTTTCTTGTCTAGGTCTCCTGAACCTATTCTGTTCTTTTCTGTATATCAGTGATTTTTCTTTATAGAGCTCACACCATGACAAGTCTAGCAAGAAACTCTGAGGACTTAATTTCCATGGGGCCCTCTAAATTTAATTTTATTCCACAACTACTGGACAGTATGGCTGATTCCAGCCTCAGGGCAACTAGGTAACATACTGGATAGAAAATATGACTTAGAGTAAGGAAAACCTGAATCCCAGTCCTACCTTATTTACTGTGGGACCCTGGGCAAATCAGTAAAGGTTGGACTTGATGTTTCTAAAGTCCCATGATCCTATATCCTCTTCACTTTCCCCAGCAATATAGAAATAGAGGTCCAGCATAAACTCACCGCCCCTTACAGAAAAACAACACACAGCCCATGGATCTTGCTGAAGCTGTTGTTCTCTCTTAAATATAGGAAAGTACTGCCTTCTCTATTTGGTCCCAGGGGCTACTCAGATTTGGAACTGTGGAATTTTTTAATTCCAGTAGTTGGCAGCCTACGGACCTCCTGGTCTCTTCTTTAGAAGTAGCTACATGTCCTTCTGAGCTTCTCCCCCACTTGGAAAATCAACTTTCCCCCCTCAAAAACAGCGATCAATTTCTAATTAGTCAGAGGCTCAGCAGGGAATTTTGGGGCTTGAAGCCTCCTACATACTAATGAAGCCTGGAGCTGCCTATGAAAGAAAATTCATCTCAAATGAAATCATTTGTAAAGATCTATGTTTATCACTTTTGATTAAAGGTGGTTTATTGATTATAAACCCAGGATGGTTTATTTAGGAATTCTTCAGGTGGTCTTCCTCACTGGTTCCTCAAATGC
The DNA here is from genome assembly GCF_902635505.1 of Sarcophilus harrisii. NCBI lineage: Eukaryota > Metazoa > Chordata > Mammalia > Dasyuromorphia > Dasyuridae > Sarcophilus > Sarcophilus harrisii. The sequence goes on along the minus strand of NC_045429.1, from coordinate 386,362,533 downwards.
AGAGGGAAAGGATTCCTTTGTCCTTCTTCCCAAAGGTTAGAGAGAGGAGTCACATCTGAGTGGGCAATGTAATAGTGTAGCTTCAACCTACCTTTACAATCTTATTCCATATTATTTCCCTTTGTACACACTGTATGTGCCAGATAAATTAAATTGCTAACTGTTTCTTAAGTAGCTAGGTAATGTAGTAGCTAGAATTATGGGTCTGAGGTCAAGAAGACCCCTCTTCCTAAGTTCAAATTCAGGCTCAGATACTTGCTAGCTGTGTGACTCTGGGCAAGTCACTTAATCCTATTTGCCTCAGTTTCGTCATCTATAAAATGAGTCGGAGAAAGAAACAGCAAACTACTACAGTATCTTTGCCAAGAAAACCCCAAATGGGATCATGAAATCAGATGTGACTGAACTGATTGAACAAAGCAACAGCTGTTTCTTGCTCTTATCCTTGACTTCTTTCTCCCCTCCCACAATTCCTCTAGGCTGTTCCCCTTGCATAGAAAGCACTTTTTCATATCTCTACTTGCTGAAATCCTTCTCTCCCTCCAAATTTTTGGTGAGATATCCTGATGTATGTTGACATGATATGAGAGGATGTGTCAGGGTAATAGGCTGTATATGGTGCTGCTCTACAGAATAAACTATAAACCACATAAGGTAGGTACAGGGAGGCTGGTTCAGGGGACAGAGTGACAAGTACCGTGGCAAGGGGAGAGCTCCAAACAGTAGATGCCAGATCCAGACCTTGGCACAGTTCCTCTGAGTCATGGCAATGTAAATGACCCTATGGTCTTTCATTAAGTGATTGGGCAATGCCACGGAATATTGAAGATGGCTCCCAAGCAAGTCTAAGGGAGTTTCGCTGCCGTGTGAAAAGAATCAAGTTCATTCATTGTAATAACCCTTTTAGGAAGGACCAAGGACCAAGGACCAAGGACCTTGCTTTGTAGAGGGAAAAACTGAGGTAACAAGGAGTAAAGCAATGCTTTTGCAATTGTGGTGTTAAATGGCTCTTCAAGTAGTCAAGCTGTTCTGATCAAGAGCAACCTTGACTCATCACTTCAGAGAGGGGAGACTCCAGGAAGCTGAGTAGGCGGCATCTTTTATTGATTTGCAGGTCTTGATAAGATGCAAAAGACTTTTCTAGAAACCCAAGGAAACATCTTTTGAAAAGCATTAATTGAATGGGTAATAAAAATGTGTCCCCAGGGAACTCCATGTGATAGGTTTTTTCCTTCTTTTCCTCTGATTTCTTGCTGAGTCTGGCATGCCAGGGGAGAGAGGAATAGATATTTATTTTTTTGCTAATTAGTGGCTGATCCAGAAGGTCAGTTCCAGTGCCATATTATTGCAGAGAATCATCCAGAAATTGAAAATAGCTGAAAAGTTTGGGACTAAAGGGAGGACATGAGGGTATCTGGCTTTTTACAGGGGAGAGGTCATTGTTGATTAGATTTGGTGTTAGATTGTACTTGGGACTTAAAGATTCTATCTTTCACAGGAAAGCTTTCTCAATCCCTTTTAATTCCATAATTATACATACATATATATTTACATCTCTCTCTCTATAACTATATGGCAGGCATATATATATATATACACATACATATGTCTATCATAAATATGTCATGTATATCATTTACATATATATTTGTATATAGCTGGCTTTGTATATATTTGTATGTTATCTTTCCCATTAGATTGAGGCCAGGTGTGATGACCGCATTAGCACCCTGGATACCTTAGAATCAGCCTGAGTCAGGATAAGCAAAAGTCCTTGATCTTTATTCTTTGTCTTTAGAGGTAGGATTGAATTGGATGGAAGCAGAATCTCTACAACCTGCCTTCTTCCTTGTCTCCTGCCCAGAAGTGACCCTGGCTAGTCTTACTCCGCCCCCTAGTCCTTCCTACAATTCTCTGTATACACCAATTATCAAGCCAGCACAGGATAATGGGAAGGGCCATTTTCCAAGCATATGCTAATAGAGTATTGTCCAATTGGTAATTAGCCTTAAGTGCTCGGTTGTCCCACCTCAGTGCATTGACTCAAGAGTTTCAGCTCTTTATAGGCAGGGATTGTCTTTTGCTTTTTATTATATTTCTAGCATTTAAGATTATGCCTGTCAAATAGTGAATGATTAATAAATGTTCACTGATTGATTGATAACTGGGTTTGATTTATTCATGAGTCTTCTAGTTCTGGTTATTGAAATTTACACCATGGCAGACAGTATGAAAAATGTGATGAAATTTGTAGTTACGAGATCTGCATCCTAATTTGGATTTAGGCACTATCTCTGTGTCCCTGGATAAGACATATTACCTTGGTTTCAGTTTTCTCATCTGTAAGACGAGGGGGAACCTCCCTCATAAAGTTGTAAGGTTTAGTTCAAGTGCTGACTCCTGCATGAGGTCAGTCTTGGTACCTTCGGTACCTGACTTAGTCCTGGCTTGTGATTGTAGGTGAGGAGGAACAAATATACACCAGTGAATACTATTAATATACCATTTTACAGATGAGGAAACCAAGTACTCTCAGCTGGTAGATTGAAAGGGGTGAGCTGAAACTTGCAGCTGTAGGAGGGACTGCAAGGAGCAAGCATGTTTGCAATAATAACATTGCAATAATAACATGGTCATGGCGGAGGGTTAGAAAGAATACCTGAAGTCAGTCTCTGAGATAAAACAAAAAATAACAGCACAAAAAAACCTGAAGCCTGAATTATTCTCCACACCCTGGGATGAGAGTCCAATTTTAATTTAGGCTAATAAAAAAGAAATAAGCAAATAAATAAGCAAAAGATAAAGAACCCAACCATAGACAGAGAAGAATTAAGTTCAAATTCAGGAGACAGTAAAGTTAAAACAGTTACTTCTATCTCAAAGAAAACACAAAATGGTCATAAGCCCCCCAAAAAGAAAAAAATAAAGCTTGGAAAACTTAAAAAGGACTTTAAAAAGGTCCTTTAGAAAAGGACCTCAAATAAGAGAGATTGAGGAAAAATTAGGGGAAAAAAAGAGTTGCCAACTTTCCCCCACAGTTTGGTCTAAGAAAGACAAAACAGTATTAGGCCGTAGGAGGGATTTATTTTTCTTAAACGGGTGGCATGCATGTGGAGCTGCAGATTAAACTGAATCCTTGAAAGGGTGAAGTGAGAGGGATTATAAAGTCATAAAGCAAGGAGGTGCTCCTGACTCAGAATGTTGGCAAGCTTAATCTGATCTTGTAGTTGCTGACACAGCAAGAGGATTTGGGGTTCACTCAGAGAGCATTGTAGAGGATATGTCATTCCAGAAGGGCTGATTGGCCAGTTCTTCAGGTGACAAGGGGCTCAAGTGGGTCCCACAAAGTAATGCAAGAAAATCAAGAAAATATGAAAAGAAAGTCAGCCAATTAGAAAAAGAACTCCAAAAACTTACAGAAGAAAATAACATTAAAAATTAGAATTGAGTAAAGGGAATCTAATGACTCTAGAAGACATCAAGAAATAATAAAATCAAAAGGATGAAAAAATAAGAGAATGTGAAAACATCTCAGTAGAAAAACAACTGGACTGGAGAACAAATTGAGGAGACACAATATAAGAATTCCTGGACTACCTAAAAAAGTTATGTTAAAAAAGAAAATCTTGATACTATAATTCAAGAGGCTATTAAGGAAAATTGCCCTAAACTTTCAGAGTGAGAGGTTAAAACAAAGCGGAAAAAAACCCCTACCAATTACCCCACTTTATGGAGATCACAAAATGCAAACTCACAGATCACAGCTAAGTTTCAAGCTCCCAGATCTAGGAGAAAATACTATAAACAATTAGAAAAAAAAATTAAAACTGTGGAGCTACATTCAGGATGACAAAATTTAGCAGCTTTTACATTAAAAGACAGAAGAGCATAAAACAATATATTATAAAGATCAAAGGAACTGGGCTTGCAATCAAGAATAATTTACCCAATAAAAGCAGGGTATAATCATTTATGGAAAAAATGGATATTTAAAGAGCTAAAGGACTTTCAGATTATTTATGAGGAAAGGACCAAAAATGGATGGAAAATTTGACCTACTAGATACAGGAGAAACACAAGAATGTAAACATTAAAGACCAATTATAAAGGACTTAATAAGGTCAAAATCTTTACTTATATGGGAAAAATGTTATCTGTAATGGTTAAGATCTTGTCATTACTTGGGTAATTTGGGGAAAAAACAGACGTTAGGAGGTTGAGTATGATGGGGTATCCTAAAAAATAAAATTAAATAGAGGCAAAATGGAGCAATCATTTTATATAAATGAAGCATGAATAGAAGAAATATTTCAATGAATGTAGGAGAGGGTGGAGGACTGGTAGTGCTAGAACCTTATTCTTCTTAGAACTGGTTAAAGAGTGAATAACATACATCTAGAATATAAAAGTTTTCTTAATTTACGGAGAAATAGGAGGGTGATGGGATAGGATAAGGAAGAGACTTTTAGAAAGATGTGCAGATTAAGAAATAGAGAATAAGGGGAAAGAATAAATAAGAGATTCTTAAAAGAAAGAAGAGGATAAGGGAGGGATTCTTAGAAGGGGGTACAGATTAGAGAGACAATAATTAGAAATCAGTTAGCTGTTTGAGGAGGAATAAAAAAAAGAGAAAGATAAACAGTGTTGAAAAACAGAATGAAGGAAAATGTCCAACTAGTGATTATACCTTTGAATGTGAATGGGATGAACTCATTCATAAAATGGAAATTATTAACAGAATGGATTAAAAGCCAGAATCTGAAAATATGTGATTTATAAGAAACATCTTTAAAAATGAGAGATATACATAGAACAAACATAAAGAGCTGGAGTAGAATTTTTTTATGCTTCAACTGATGCAAAATAAAAAAGCAGTGGTAGCAATCATGATCTCAAAGTTAAAGGTAAAATATATTTAATTAAAAGAGAGAAACAGGGAAACTATAATAAAAGGCACCCTAGAAAATGAAGTAGTAGCAATACTAAACTATATGTACCAAATGTTACTGAATCCATATTTTTAAAAGAAAATAATACTGAGGGACTTCAATCTTCCCTTCTCAGATACTAGATAAATCTAACCAAAACTAAATAAGAAAGAAGTGAAGGAAATGAATAGAATCTTACATATTAGATATAATGTATATCTGGAGAAAATTGAATGACTAGAAAGGAAGATAACTTTTCTTCTTCAGTGGTACATGGTTTGTTTACAAAAATTGACAATATATTAAGGTGTAAAAATTTTATTGTTAAATGTAGAAAAGCAGAAATATTGAATGTATCCCTTTCAAAACATAATGTAATAAAATTGTATTTAATAAGGATCCATGGAAACACAGATTAAAAATTAATTGGAGACTAAATAAATATAATTTTAAAGAAAGAATCTTAAAGAAAGAGTGTGTTAAAGAACAAGTCATAAAAACAACCAATAATTTTATCAAAGAGAATTATGATCATGAAATTACAAATAAAAACCTATGGGACGCAGCAAAATCATCAGAGGAAAATTTGTATCTCTAAATGCTTACACCAATAAAATAGAGAAAGAGCAGATCAGTGAATTGGGCATGTAATTTTAAAAAATTTAGAAAAAGAACAAATTAAAAATCCCCAATTAAAAACAAAATTGCAAATCCTAACAATTAAAGTTAAGATGGATAAATTGAATATAAGAAAACCATTGAATTAATAAATAAAATTACTGGTTTTATGAAACAATAAGATTGATAAACCATTGTTTAATATGAGAAAGAGAGAGAGAGAGAGAGAGAGAGAGAGAGAGAGAGAAAGAGAGAGAGAGAGAGAGAGAGAGGAAGAACCAGATTACTAGTATCAAAAAATAAAAGGGTGAATATATTACTGATGAAGATGAAATCAAAGCAATTTTAGGAGCTATTTTGCCCAATTATATGCCAATAAATTTAAAAGTTAAAATGAAATGGAAGAATATTTGCAAAAATAAAAACTGCCTAGATTAACAGAAGAGGAAATAGAATATCTAAATAAACCTATTTTAGGAAAAGCAATTGAATAGGCCATAAATAAACTTCCTAAGAAAAAAGCATCAGGACCAGATGGATTTACGAGTCAATTCTACCAAACATTTAAAGATCAACTAATTTCGATATTAAATAAATTATTTCGAATGATATGCAAAGAGAGTCCCACCAAACCCCCTTTATGATGCTGATTATTTGATCAAATATGGTGCTGATACCTAAATCAGGAAGAACAAAAATGTAGAAAGAAAATTATAGATCTATTTCATTAATGAATATGGATGCAAACCCCCCCCCCAAAAACCCTAAATAAAATACTAGCTTGCAGATTACAACAATATATCACAAAGATTATATGTGATGGTCAAGTGGGATTTATACCAGGAATGCACGGATGGTTTAATATAAGGAAACCTATTAACCTAATTGATTATATTAATAATGAAAGTAACAAAAATCATGACTATATATAATATAAAATAATTAAATAAGTTAAAAAAAAGAAGTGCTAGCAAAAACAATAAGAGAACAAAAAAACATTGAAGGAATCAGAATGGGAAATGAGGTAATAAAATTATCTCTGTAGACAATATGATGATATACTTAGAAAATTCTAGAGATTCAGCTAAAAAGTTAGTTGAAACAATAATGTCAGCAAAGAAGTAGGATATAAAATAAACTCTCATAAGTCCTCAGTATTTCTATATATCACAACAAAGCCTTGTAAGAAGAAATAGTAAAAAATGTCCCATTTAAAATAACTATAGACTTTATAAAATATCTAGGGGAATACCTGTCAAGATAAATCCAAGAACTACATGAACATAATTGTAAAACATTTTTATCTGACTAAATTCAGGTATAAATAATTAGAGAAATATTAATTGTTCATAGGTGAGATGAGTCAATATAATAAAAATATCAATTCTACCTAATCTATTCAATGCTATTACAATTAAATTACCAAAAAAATTTATTGAACTAGAAAAATAATAATAAAATTCATTTAAGATAACAAAAATTCAAGAATATAAAAGAATTAATGAAAAAAATTGTAAAGGAAAAAGATTTAGCAGTACCAGATCTTAAACTATATTATAAGGCAGTAATTATCAAAACTACTATTGGCTAAGAAACAGAAAGGTGGATCAGTTTAAGAGAGTAGACATATAATACATAAAATAAATGATTATAGTAATTTTGTATTTGACAAATATAAAGATTTAAGCTTTGGAGAGAAGAACATACTATTTGATAAAAATTGTTGGGAAAACTGGAAAACAATCTGGCAGAAAATGGAAATAGAACAATATCTTATTTAGTTTACCAAGATAAGGTCAAAATAGATTTATGACTTAGATATAAAGGGAGATATCATAAGAAATCTAAAACAACATGGAACACATTATCTATTAGTTCTGGATAAAAGGAGAATTTATGAATAAATGAGATACAGAGCATTATGAAATATAAAATTGATATTTTTGATCACATTAAATAAAAGGTTTTTATATAAATAAAACTAATGTAGACAATTTTAGAAGGAAACCAGAAAATTGGGGAAATTTTTTACAAACAGTTTCTTGGATAAAGGTTTCATAGCTCAAATATATAGAGAACATTGTCAAATGTGTAAAAATATGACTCATACTTATATATGTATAAAATATGACTCATAAAAATATGAGTCATTCTCCAATGAATAAATGGTCAAAGGATATGAATAGGCAGTTTTTCAATGAAGAAATCAAAACTATACAGTCATATAAAATGTTCTAAATCATTATTGATTAGAGAAATTCATATTAAAACAACTTTGAAATAATTGTTTCAAACTTATCAGACTGGGTAAAAAGAAGAAAAAATGACTAATATTGGAGGGAATATAGAAAAATTGGGACATTAATACATTGTTGGTGGAACTGTGAACTGATCCAACCATTTTGGAGAGCAATCTGAAATTATGCTAGAAGAGTTATAAAACTGTGTATACTCTTTGACCCAACAATATCACTGTTAAGTCTGTTTCCTAAGGTTATCAAGAAAAAAAGAAAAAGAAACTATATGTTCTTCTTCTTCTTTTTTTTTTAAATAGCTTTTTATTTACAAGTTATATGCATGGGTAATTTTATAGCACTGACAATTGCCAAACCTTTTGTTGATATTTTTCCCCTTCTTTCCCCCACCCCCTCCCCTAGATGGCAGGATGACCAGTAAATGTTAAATATATCAAAGTATAAATTAAGTACACAATAAGTATACATGACCAAACCGTTATTTTGCTGTACAAAAAGAATCGGACTCTGAAATATTGTACAATTAGCCTGTGAAGGAAATCCAAAATGCAGGTGGGCATAAATATAGGGATTGGGAATTCAATGTAATGGTTCTTAGTCATCTCCCAGAGTTCTTTTGCTGGGTGTAGCTGGTTCAGTTCATTACTACTCCATTGGAATTGATTTGGTTGATCTCATTGCTGAGGATGGCCAAGTCCATCAGAATTGATCATCATATAGTATTGTTGTTGAAGTATATAAGGATCACCTGGTCCTGCTCGTTTCACTCAGCATCAGTTTGTGTAAGTCTTTCCAGGCCTTTATGAAATCATCCTGTTGGTCATTTCTTACAGAACAATAATATTCTATAATACTCATATACCACAATTTATTCAGCCATTCTCCAACTGATGGGCATCCACTCAGTTTCCAGTTTCTGGCCACTACAAAGAGGACTGCCACAAACATTCATACAAATACAGGTCCCTTTCCCTTCTTTAGTATCTCTTTGGGATATAAGCCCAGTAGAAACACTGCTGGATCAAAGGGTATGCACAGTTGGATAACTTTTTGGGCATAGTTCCAAATTGTTCTCCAGAATGGTTGGATATATTCACAATTCCACCAACAATGTATCAGTGTCCCTGTTTTCCCATATCCCCTCCGACATTCCGCATTATCTTTCCCTGCCATTCTAGCCAGTCTGAAGGTGTGTAGTGGTATCTCAGAGTTGTCTTAATTTGCATTTCTCTGATTAATAATGACTTGGAGCATCTTTTCATATGGCTAGAAATAGTAGCAACTATATGATCTAAAATATTTACAGCAGTTATCTCTGTAGTGGTAAAGAACCAAAAATTGAAGGGATGCCCATCAATTGCAGAATGGCCAAATAAGTTGTAGTACATGATTGTGATGGGATACCAATGTGCTGTAAGAAATGATGACATAGAAACACATGTGAAATAATGAAAATTGAAATGAGTAGAACCAAAAAAACATTATATATAGTAATAACAATATTGTTCAAAGAATAACTATGGACAATCAAGTTATTCTGAGTTTTATTATAAATACGCAGATCAACTATAAAGGACCTATGAAGGAAGATGTATATACCTCCAGAGAAAAAATTGATAAACAGAAGTATGTTTACTGTGGTTTTACATATATTTATAAATCTGTATCAAATAGTAGCCTTTTATAATATAGGGTAAGAAGGGAGGGAAGGAGGGAGACAAATCAGAACTTAAAATATAACAAAAAAATTAAATGTAAAAAAATCAGTCAATAAGCTTTTATTAAGAACCTACTATTTGTCAGATATTATGCTAAACTGTGGGCAGCTGGTCAGCACATTGGACAGAGAGTATTGGGTATGGAATTAGAAATCTGGCCTCATATACTTACTAATGGTGTGACCCTGGGCAAATTACTTAATCCTATTTGCCTCAGTTTCTCATCTGTAAAATGAGCTGGAGGAAGGACATGGAAAACAATGCAAATATCTTTGCCAAGAAAGCCCCAAATAGGGTCAAGAAGAGTTAGACACAATTGAAAACAACTGAACAAAATGCTAAATCCTGGGCATACAAAGAAAGACAAAAGATAGTCTCTGGTCTCAAGAAGCTCACAGTTTAGTGGGGCAGACAATATAGAAACAACTTTGTTAAAATTATATGTGTAGGATAAATAGTAAATAATCATTCTAAGGAAGGTACTAGTACTAAGGGAGATTAGGAAAAATTTCTTTAGAATGTGAAAACCAATTCTATGTATGGGGAATAGTCAGTAAAAACTCTTGGCATCTGGAGAGGAAAGTCCTTGAGAGGAAGAGCAAGGAGAACAATTTTACTAGACTTAAGAATATATTGGAGTACATAAGGTGTAAGAAAACTGGAAAAGTAGGAGGGGAATAGGTTTTGAGAGGCTTTGAATGACAAATAGAGGATTTTATATTTGATTCTGAAGATGGTTGGGAGTCTTTGGAGTTTATTGAGTAGGGAAGTGAGAGGGTCAGTGTACTTTGGAAAGATCAATTTGACAGTTGAGTGGAGGATGAACTAGAGCAGGAAGATATATGAGATAGGGAGACTAATAGCAGGTTATTAAAACAATCCAGGAATGAGGTGATGGGTTCTATATTAGGATAGTTGCAATGCCAGTAGAGAGAAAATAGTATACATGAGAGATTTCTGATGGTGACAAAGGGCTAGAGGAAAGAGGAAAACATAGAACTGAATTGTTTTAATAGGAGGGTGAAGGAGGACAGTATAGAAACGATAGGAGTGATGATCTGGGAAAGAACTGGGGACTGGAGGTCATGGTGATGAAGAACATGCTTTGGGGTTGAAAAACAAAGGTAGAAGTAGAATGATAACTGACTGATTAAAAAAGGGAATTCGTAGTTTAGTAAACATGGAAGTGATATATTTGTGGATAATAGCAAGCTCAAGGGTATGACTTTATCTGTGTTGATGGGTCATGGGAAATGAGTAAGTTGACTTGGTAAAAACTAAAAAAGTTTTTGATGACTATTGCTTAAATGATATTCAGACTTAAGGAAGTCTGAGGAGGCAATAGAGAAAGGGGGTCAGTTAGAAAAAAAAGACAATCCTAGGTTGGGCACTTGTGCTGATTGTCAGCTACCTGGCTGGGTATGGGGAAGTGATAGACCTAAACTGCCATGCAAGAACTCATCATCCTTCTCCTGTAAAGGAGATGTTACAAATCACAGTACTGTGGAAAATTTCTACTCCATATTATCTTCCATCCAGCTGTCTAATTGATCTTCTTAAAGCACACATCTGATCATGTCACTCTCCTATTCATTAATGTGTGCCCATCTGTGCCAGGATATGCTCTTGTTTGTGTATACACACATATATGTATATATGTACATATATATAATATGTGGATCTTTTTGTTATTTAACTTTTTTATTATTTGATTAAATATATTTGCTTTGAACTAATGTGTCTTTTCTGGTTGGCTTGTATAAAAATAAACTTTTGTAATGGCAAAGTACTTTGAACCCCAAGTAACTTTGTAAGGGTTCATGAGCTCCATATAGAGAGAAATAAAATGATGTGGAAAATATTTAATTGGCTAGATGGAATGTGCTACAATAAGTAGCATTAATAAATAAAATTTTTGTCAATGTGTTTCTAGCCCTCTTCAGGAAAGAGGAACCCCATGACCTTCTGCTGGTATGGGCTTTGTTGGTGAAGGGTGACTGATTATATTATCCTAGTTTGGTCAAAATATACTTCAAGACTATTCAATTCTCATGGATATCATTTCATATTCATCTAATTTCCTGATGTGAATTTACTTTCCCAGCAGATATTTTTTCTACCAAGAAAAGTTTTTTTTTCTGACTGGCTGGCATAAGTCTTCTAGTATTCTTGCCAATTCCATAGCTTATTTTCCACTGAAAGGAAATAAATTGGCATTCTGACTCTTATAACAGCTTTGTAGGAGCATGGCTAGTATGAGTCAATTGACCAAGGGCTCATTATTTCTAGGCAAACTACAACAGCAGGAGGATCAACAATAACAAACATTTATTAAAGATCCACTGGGCAAAAAAAAGAATTAGATACTGAGAGAAATACAAAGTTTATGTAAGATATAGTCCTTGACCTCAAGGACCTCATAATCTAGAAAGAAATCAAATTTTCATATCTGCTAATTGGAATGCCTACTGTGGGAGGAACATCGTCCTAATCCCAGTCCATTAAATACTTAAGACAATTCCCTGTCCCCATTTAGTCTTTTCTTGGGGTCCTAGGATCACAGAATTAAATTAAGAAAGGGAGTTTAGAGGCTGTCACATCCCTACTCCTCATTTTAGAGATGAGATTATGGGACCTCAGAGAGGTTAAGTGATGACCTCCTCCCGAACTAGTCTTATTATATTTGTGTGGCTCTGTCATCCTCCAGAGTTTGGGAAACTCCTACTATAGACACAATGAACTTGCTTCATCTCTGACTATGACAGATAAGTCTTGTCTTTATCATTCAAGACACTCTTAGCCAAATAGTACAGTGGACAGAGCTCTGGGTCTGGAGTGAAGAATTCTCAAGTTCATATCTGGCCTGGATACTTACTAGCTGGAAAAGTCACATCACCTTTGTTTTTCAGTCTCAGTTTCCTTAACTGTAAAATGGGGGATAACACTTCTTAAGGTTATTATGAGCATTGAATGAGATTTTATATATATATTTAATAATAACTTTTTCCCCAAAATGCATGCAAAGATAGTTTTCAACATTCACCCTTGCAAAACCTTGTGTTCCAATTTTTTTTCCTTTACTTTCCCCCTCACTCCCTCCCCTAAGGCAGCAAGTAATCCAATATATGTTAAATAGGTGCAATTCTTCTGAACATATTTCCACATTTCTCATGCTGCACAAGAAAAATCAGATCAAAAAGCAAAACAAACAAACAAACAAAAAAAAACAACCCACAAAAAAAAAAACCCCAAAGGGAAAAAAAATCCAGCAAACAATGAAAAGGTGAAAATACTATGTTGTAATTCACATTCAGTCCCCATAATTTTCTCTGGATGCAGATGACTCTCTCTCCATCACAAGACTGTACAATGTTCTCCTGGTTCTGCTCATTTCACTCAGCATCAGTTCATGTAAGTCTCTCCAGGCCTCTTTGAAATCTTCCTGCTGATCATTTCTTATAACACAATAATATTCCATAACATTCATACACCACAACTTATTCAACCATTTTCTAATCAATGGGCATCCACTCAGTTTCCAATTCCTTGCCTCTACAAAAAGGGCTGCCACAAACATTTCTGCACATGTGGGTCCCTTTCCTTCCTTTTTGATCTCTTTGGGATATAGACCCAGTAGAAACACTGCTGGGTAAAAGAGTATGTACAATTTGATAGCCCTTTGGGCATAGTTCCAAATTGCTGAGATAACATTATTCATTTATTTATTAACATAATACTTTTTTAATTGAAGTTTTTAATTTTTTGATTTTTAGTTTTTGCTGAGGTAATTGAGATTAAGTGACTTGCCTAGGGTCACACAGCCAGGAAGTATTAAGTGTTTAAGGTCATATTTGAACTCAGATCCTTCTGACTTCAGGGCTAGTGAAGTTTTTATTTTCAAAACATATGCAAGGATAATTTTTTTTAACATTGACCCTTGCAAAACCTTGTGTTTCAATCCCCGCCCCCCACCCTTCTCCTTCCTTCCTTCCTTAGATGGCATGTAATCCAATATATGTTAAACATATGTTAAATCCCAAATAGGCATATATATTTATACAAATTATCTTACTGAATAAGAAAAATCAGATCAAAAAAGGAAAAAAAATGAGTAAGAAAACAAAATGTAAGTGAACAAAAACAAAAAGAATGAGAATACTATGTTGTGTTCCACACTCAGTTCCCACAGTCCTATCTCTGGGTGTCAATGGCTCTCATCATCACAAGAATCATGAGATAATATTTTAAAAAGACTTATTAAAAATATTTTAAAAATATTTAAAATTAAAAAAAATATTTTAAAAAGCACATATGAGGTGCATAATAAATGCTTATTTCCTTCCTTTCTTTCTTCCTAGCCCAAACAGTAAATTTGCTATCAGGTATTCCTCCTCTCGTGGTATACAGCGTGATGGCGGGCCCAGCCATCTCTGAGTGGTTGCTCTTTCTGCCTCAGTATCTCTAGCAGTTACTGATCCCTATTCTCCTCAGGTCTGCCCTTTTATAGTTCTATAGCTCTCAGAACACCACTTCTGAGCTTTCAGCTCCAGTTTTCTCTCAGGCTTCCAGCTTTGTAGTGGGCAGGATTTAGTGAGTGGAGCAATAGGTAAAGGAAGCTTCCACCTTCCTAAACCTGGCTGCATTAAGAAATATTCTAGAGAAACCAACAAAATGGCAGATATGAAGTGTAAATGGATGAAATGATCCACAGGAGTCATTCCTTGCACTACTGTAGTTTTATTTATTATCTAGTCCTAGTGGACTGTGTCAAAACTTGGCTGCTGAGCCAGAATTATCAGTGACTTCAGGCATATAAAAAAAATAAGTGACTGTATTTTTCAGATCCTTGTTTATGGCTATAAAGTATGTTGTCTATTTAAAGCTGAATTCTGAGAGTTATGAGGAGAAAGGACAAGTGCCATGTTTCCTATAGGGTCACTTCCCTACTTCTATCTTAGATTAATTGAGAATGCTGTGATGGATTGCACAAGAGTGGGGGGTCACCCTATGAGCTCCGAGATGTCAAGGATTTGACAGCTGTGGTATCTTTGGAGTGGCAGTGGATGACAGCAGGAGAATTACCCCTATCCTCAAGATGTTTGGCTCTCTTGGGTTGTTTTGTCTGACGGCTTTCACCAGCAAAGTGAACAATGCAGTGTTGAGATGAAATGTAGAAGACCTAATTAAGAATATTGCAAAATGTATTATGTCCTAATGAAATTTATATATTAGCTTCCAGACCTATTGTAAACAAAATTGTGAGTTTTTTCCAAATTCTCATCATTCTGTTAATTTGTGTTGTAACCTTTTTATATTTAGAATTCCTTTTCTGTGTAAGAAAAAACGCCATTGGACTAAACCCTGCCTCAATTACTACTTAGCCTTAGTCACAATGCATAAAAAGGCCTATTGCATCCAGGGCCATCGCCAGTGGTCCAGATCTATCTCTGACCACTGGACCCAGATGGGTCTGGAGGGGGAAATGAGGCACTTAAATTCCTCATTTAAATCCAATTCATTTGCATGTCATGGTATCACCTCCTTGATGTCTTGGTCCTCTTAGAGAACAACAACCTCTGGGGATACAAGAAGAAAAGTGAGAGTTTCTACTCATAAGGAGCTCACTTCTAAAGGGGGAGACAATACATATGAAAGATTCAATTTACAAGTTAAATGATTAAGTCTTTGGAACTTTGGAAGCAGCCAATGCAGATGGGGATCTTCTTCTTTTTCTTCTTCCTCCTCCTCTTCTTCTTCTTCTTCTTTCTTCTTTCTTCTTCTTCTTTCTTCCTCTTCTTTCTTCCTCTTCTTTCTTCTTCTTCTTTCTTCCTCTTCCTCTTCCTCTTCTTCTTTTTGAGTAGAAACTCTCACTTTTTAATCTTGATAAAAATCATATCAGTCTCTGATACTGAACCATTTGACAGTGCTATGGACTTTGGTGGCAAGGGGTCTTCAGGAGCTGTGACTATAGCATCTGCAGGAGCAGTTGCCAGGCTATATCTATCCAGGATATCTATTTATATCTGTCAGGGTACTGGGCTGGAAGAATAGCTGTTCCAAGGCTCTTAGGTCCAGGGTCTCCATCAGGTTCTGAGTATGGTCAAAGAGGTGGTGGTGGGAGTTACTTTCACAGATGCTGTCTGGGAGGTTTGGGCTGGCAGCAGGACTGGGGTTAGGGGTGGGATTCTACCATTCCTATGGACCTTGTGTCCATCTGACTGATGATGGCGGTTGGTCAGCAGTTTTCACTAGTGATAATGAGGAATGCCGGTCCTTCCTTCACAATGGTTTTGCTCCTGAAAGTTTGTGGTGGGGGCTAGACTGGAAGGTCTAGTTGTCTGAGGGTCGGAGAGCATTGTTATTCCCAAAACATTTGGGCTTCCTGGTATACCTCTTTCAGGGTCTGGGAAGGATGGTGGCTAAGGTGATAGTGATAGTTTGCTTGGTATGTCTCCTATGTCTCCAATGTCTCCTCAGGGAGCCTTGCTGCATTAGTTAAGTTGGCTTACCTGCATGGTGTATGATTGATTTACACTGTGCATTGGATAGATCTTTACTCCCATTTTTGGTGAGATCCAGCAGGAAGCCGTAACTCAAACTATAATTAGCATTGTCCTTGGGATATAAACATGGGTCTTTGTTAGTGAGCTGACAAATGTGAGAAATGGGAGTCTAGTTTCCCTACTTAGAGGAAGGCTCCCCATGCAATGCACATAATTCAGAACTTCAATGGCTGGCTATAGAACAATATCAAACTGAAATAGAAATGGGATCACTAAACCCTACATAAGGATGCTCGTGGGCCATATACTGACTTAGAAAATCACATATTAACATTATTTAAGCTTTATTGTATTTTAATTTATTTTGTCATTAGGGATTACATAGCATAGTACATAGTTTCAGGCTTGGAGAACAGCAGGACCTGAATTCAAATCCTAATTCAGACATTTGCTAGCTCTGTGACCCTAGGCAAGTCACTTAATCTCTGTTTGCCTCAATGGGGACAATAATAGTATTTAACTTCTCAGGGTTGTTGTGAGGATCAAGAGAAAATAATTATAAAGCACTTAGCACAATGTCTGGGCACTTTGGAGGTACTATATTAATATTAGCTATGGTTATTATTTGGGCAGTTAGTGGTGCCATAGTGCACAGAGCACTGTACCTGAAGGCAGGAAGACTCACCTTCCTGAATTCAAATCTGGCCTTACTGGCCACTTAAATGTCACTTAACCCTATTTGCCTCAGTTTCCTCATCGGTAAATGAACTTGGGAAGGAAATGGCAAACCACTCCAGAATCTTTACCAAGAAAATCCCAAATAGAGTCGTGAATAGTTGGACACGATTATACAATTATTATTATTATTGTTGTTGTTAAATATTTTCCAATTATATTTTAATCTGGTTTCCCTGAAACTCCTTTTATGTAGAATATGGAATCATATAGGACTCCAGATGCTATGGTCCCAGTTGTGGTCCTTTATGCTAGATTTATCATCATAAAATGTACATTGGTTACCTATTTGCATGTTGTTAACAATTAATTAACCAATGAGTATTTATTAACTATTTATGGTGGGAAAAATCTATACTTTGCATTTTAGGCACAAATTTGCCAGAAAGAATTTATATTAATTTAGAGTGTTCTAAATCTAAGCATTTCTGCTTGGGGAGAGAACCAAAGATGAAGAGAATTATCCCCAATTATGCTCACAAATATCTCACAATCTCAGACATTTTGGAGTTATAATTATAGCATTCCTGGACAGTAGACAAATTACACAAGGAGTTAAAACATGGTCATAACATTCGGGGTAAAGTTAAGTTAGGATTTTAGTTCATCAAATAGGACAATAATCTCTTAACTTTCATATACCCTTGAAGAATAATCTTCTAAAAATCATTTAATCCCTTTATGACCACTTTCTTTGAGTATTTTTCTTCCCAGATGGTCAAAGGTAAACTCAAGAAATATTTCCATTAATTGAAGTAATCCAATAGACTTATTCCTTCTGATCATTACCCTAATCCTTTCAGGGTGAAGCATTCAAGGACTGTTTGTCCTTGTCTAGATACCACCCTAATTATTTCAGAGAGGAATGCTCTTTGGGCTAATCAGAGAGAGCTAAGCAGAACTTCGTTTTGGAATCGATAGAAAAACCCTGATAAGGGTTTCTCAGATTGGTCCAAAGGCTTTAGAAAACTAGAATATTTTTATATGCTTTATTAATATTTCTAAAAGAGGGAACAATGGGGGCTTTTGTTTGCTTTTTACAATACTATGTGTCATGCAGCATGGTGTAATGCTTGGTCTTTTGGGTTTGGAATCAAGAGGCCATGATGTCAGTCCTTGCCTCCTACACTTTTACTAGTTGTGCACTCAGAAAAAGTGAGTCATTTAACCTCTATATGCTTTAAATAAACCCACTGAATTCATGTACTGTGCTGTAGGCAAGTTGCAATCTGCAAGGAAAGGGGAGTTTCCCATGTTGTCAAAATCACAGGTCCTTCATAGTGTGAAGATTAAAAATGGTCCTGTATCATATTTATTGATCCTATTTACAAGTAATTTGTTTTGCCCAGTAGTCGCTTTTGAGCTGTAACTGCTCAAGTCATTATTCATTGTCTCTGAACTCAGTTCAGAGTTCAGGTGATCTGTTATGGGTTACATTTTGAAACCCATCTATTCTTGTCTCAAGGAATTTTGCTAACCTTGGGAAATGTGTGAACAGAAAGGGAATCAGGTCTGATATCTTTATGCCATCCTTCAAGGATGTCTAGTTTGTTGTCCAAAAATCTAGGCCATTGTCTCACACTTGGAATCAAATAAAGAACACTTCTTATTCCATGAAAAAATAAAAGGAGATGGGGGGTGGACATCATTGCTAGCCCCTATTACCAAATTTCCAAGCAATCTGGGGATTCCCAGTGCTTCAGCTCTGTAACCAGTCATGCTACCCTTAATTTCATGATGTTGTCTACTCTGTTCTGTTCTTTGTTCTTTACTCCTGAAAACTTATAAAAGGTGAACTGTCCTTTTCCTTGGGGCCTTTGACAATAACGAAGGCAATCCATTGACCCATTTATTGACAGGTAGCATGTTCCTGCTAATAAATATTACCTTGCTTGGAGATCTGCCTTAGTTTGCCCTTTCATTTATATCTCGATTGTGAAAATAAATTTGTGTTTTTGTGCTAGCAAATGTGAAGAGTGAGAGATGGAAAACTAGCAAATTCTTGTCATCCAAAAGTTTCTAATCCAAAAATGAACTGCCCTAATGCTCAGCTTCTTAAACTGTGGTCATGAACTCATATAGAGTATTGCAACTGAATGGGGGTCATGAAATTATGATTTATTATCAGTAAATGTTTGGTTTGTATACCTATACCTATATACCTGGGCTCATGTAAAAATTTTGTGAGTAAAAAGGGTCATGAGTGAATGGAGCAGCTAAGTGGCACAGTAGAAAGAGCACTCAGGAGGACCTGAGTTCAAATCTGGTCTCAGACACTTAACTTCCTAGCTGTGTGACCCCGGGCAAGTCACTTAACCCCAATTGCCTCAGCCAAAAAAAAAAAAAAAAAAAAAAAAAGGAAAAAAAAAGGGTCATGAGTGGAAAAAATTTAAGAAGCCCTTGTCTAATGGGCTAAAGACCTGGCTGATAGGATCCATTTCTTATGAAGTGGAAAGAGACAAAAGAAATTGTAAAATAAAGCCTTTTTCTGGAATTTGGATTGGATTGTCTGGAAATGTAGGTAAATCTCTTATCCCTGATTTCTGTTTGCCCATCAATAGCTAAAAATGGTGTTTAGAGCTATCATTTTTAAAAAATTATTTTGGATTTGCTGTACATCATTGACCAGAGAATTCAAAATACTTAGGAAAGGCTGTACTTAAAACAGGGAACTAAAACCATTTTATTGCTAAGTTCATGGAGTCACATAGAAGTAAAGGCACATATTAGTCCAAGATCACTGAATAATTGGGTGAAGAGGAAAGAGTTGAGAGAAACTGGGATTCCAGGTTCTCAGCCCATCAAAAAGGGAAGCATTGAATAGCATTAAATGTGATCATGGAGACTCATTTCAGTGCTTACCTTTACTCCAGCAAATGAGCACTGAGCTCCCTTCTGTTTGTAGTAGGTGGGCTTTTGTGGGTTTGAAGCCATTTCCAAAAAAGCATATGATAAACCTGCTGTTGGAGCTATTCTCTGGCTCTCTCAAGAGGAGAGGTCCCCTGGTGTGGGGTGGGTTGCTGTGTGGGTGTCCCTGCTAAGCATGGTCATTCATTTCAATCCCATTAGCTCATACATTATTATAAAGTAGCTGTGGTGATTTGAACTGAGCTAGGGAAGAGTTTCTATGCATTGTACTTCTGTGTTAGGCCTGTTCTAGTTAATAAGAGCTATTAATGTTTTGAGAAAGGTATGAGAGCATTTTAAAAGTTGGTAGATGGCTATTTTTATTCCTCATTTTGTTAGTTTTTATGCCTGCAGAGAACTTTACAATAATAGTAAAATAATAATACCAAGAGCTTGCTTTTACTCTCAAAGCATTTTGACATCTCTTATCTCATTTTTAGTCATATTAGTCTGCAGTCCCCTATACTTGATCTAGGACATTACCACATGTTTCAGTTTCCAAAAGACTAAAGCCTTGGTGGGACAGAATTTGTCGCATAACACAGAGGGATAATTGGGATTAAAACTCTGAATTATTATTTTTTTTATTTAATAGCCTTTTATTTACAGGATATATACATGGGTAACTTTACAGCATTAACAACTGCCAAACCTCTTGTTCCAATTTTTCACCTCTTACCCCCCCCCACCCCCTCCCCTAGATGGCAGGATGACCAGTAGATGTTAAATATATTAAAATATAAATTAGATACACAATAAGTATACCTGACCAAAACGTTATTTTGCTGTAGAAAAAGAATCAGACTCTGAAATATTGTACAATTAGCTTGTGAAGGAAATCAAAAATGCAGGTGTGCATAAATATAGGGATTGGGAATTCAATGTAATGGTTTTTAGTCATCTCCCAGAGTTCTTTTTCTGGGCATAGCTAGTTCAGTTCATTACTGCTCCATTAGAAATGATTTGGTTGATCTCGTTGCTGAGGATGGCCTGATCCATCAGAAATGGTCATCATATAGTATTGTTGTTGAAGTATATAATGATCTCCTGGTCCTGCTCATTTCACTCAGCATCAGTTCGTGTAAGTCTCTCCAGGCCTTTCTGAAATTATCCTGTTGGTCATTTCTTACAGAACAGTAATATTCCATAATTTTCATATGCCACAATTTATTCAACCATTCTCCAACTGATGGACATCCATTCAGTTTCCAGTTGATCAAAGGATATGAACAGACAATTCTCAGATAATGGTCAAAGGATATGAACAGACAATTCTCAGATGAAGAAATTGAAACTATTTCTAGTCATATGAAAAGATGCTCCAAGTCATTATTAATCAGAGAAATGCAAATTAAGACAACTCTAAGATACCACTACACACCTGTCAGATTGGCTAAGATGACAGGAAAAAATAATGATGATTGTTGGAGGGGATGCGGGAAAACTGGGTCATTGATGCATTGTTGGTGGAGTTGTGAATGAATCCAACCATTTTGGAGAGTAGTTTGGAACTATGCTCAAAAAGTTATCAAACTGTGCATACCCTTTGATCCAGCAGTGTTACTACTGGGATTATATCCCAAAGAGATTATAAAGAAGGGAAAGGGACCTGTATGTGCACGAATGTTTGTGGCAGCCCTTTTTGTAGTGGCTAAAAACTCTGAATTATTAACTTTAAACTGACTAAAGATCAAGGCAGCAAAGAGGCAAGGGAAGGTGTCTGAAAGGTATTAAATACATCAAAATAAATATACATTTTTCTATACTCTCAATGAAATCCTTCAATATAGAGGTGATTTTTAAAAAATCTTCCTACCTATCTGACTGTTCCCTATCAATCTCCTTTACTGTATATTCATCCAGATTATACATAATATATAAAGTGTGGCCACTGGGCAAAATATAGTCTGAGCAACCTTCTCCCTTTCCATATTTTAACCTTGTTCAAATTTTGGGAAGTGAGCTCAGCCAGAATATAGACAGACTGCAGATTAGTCCCATCATCTAAGGACTAAGATCTGAGAACTAATTTTATTATCCCAATGATGGTGTAATGCTAAAAAGTTGAGATGACACTTATCTACCAATTGAGATTATCTTTCACTTATATTTAAGTTGGTTTACTACAATCTATAAAAACTGGTTGAAGCTTGGATTTGGTGACTGATCCCCATTTCTTGATACCTTGGGATGCCAATGAATTTCTTTTGTCCTATTTACTGAATTTCCTTTTAATTAACCAGGGCAAAGCCTGAACCAGATTTTTTTCTTTTCTTTTTTTTTCCCAGAATTTTTCTTTAAACAATTTTGGTGAACACAAAGGAATTTTTTGCTTGCATGTCTCTCTCACTGAGTGAGTCCAACAGTGGGCATATAGCTTTTTGTTTGATTGTGGGTCTGAATGGGCTCTCTCAGAGGTTATTTAGCCACGATGTGACTGGAGGATTAAACTCCTCAACTAAAGAAGGATAAGAATAAATAGATCTCAAACCCAAAATTGATTCTTTCTCATTTGTACATGAAGTAAAGGAAAGATATATAGGAAGAAGGCAAAGTGGAGTAGCTCCTAGTCTTGCTTGATACCAGGTTACCAACAGAAAGACAAGGACTAGTGGATATTATTATGGAATTGGGGCAGAGTAAGCATCCTGCTAACTTCTCATTAGGTAAGCTGTTAAAAGCTGATCTACTGTGAGGAACTCTCTTTAAATCTTCCCTAAGAGTGAGACCTATTCCAGAATGTCCAAGAGAAGATATTTTACTACAAGGGACATCTGGGACTCATGATGAAATGCGCTGATTAAATGAGCTGGAGTCAGTCCCTGTATGAGAGGATGAGGTTCCTTTTAAACTAAGCTTGTCACCTGTGAAGGACTATTCCCACTTCCCAGTGATATTGTTAAGCGGGAAGAGCTGAAATCATTAAAATTTCTATCAATTGGGATTAATTTCTTTACATATAAATTGCTCTATTTTTGCCTATTTTTGCATGTTGGAACTTGCATTTGGTGTCTAAGACTCTACTCTAACTGCTTGATATTTTGAAGTACCATTTATTTTCTGAGTTTGCCTTTAATTGATTAGTGTAAGACCAAAATCTAATAATAGTTGGGGTTCTACAAGGTTCTGTTCTCTGTCCTGTGTTCTCCTTTCATCTCCCTCTATACTATTTCACTTGGTCATCTCATTAGCTCTCATGGTTTCAGTTATTATCCTTATACAGATGACTTTCAGATCTATTTGTCCAGCCTTATACCCTTTTCTGATCTCTAGGCTCACATTTCCAATTATTTTTTAGATTTTGTATCTTCTATAGACATCTTAAATTCAACATGTCAAAAATAGAATTAATTATCTTTTTCAGACAATGAGGTGGCTCAGTGGATAGACTGTCAGAGCTGGAGTCAGGAAATGCAGTCTCAGACACTTTCTAACTGTGTGACCCTCAGTAAGGGACTTAACCTTGGTTGTCTCAGTTTCCTATCTGTGAAGTGAACTAGAGAAAGAAATGGCAAACCATTCCAATATATTTGCCAAGAAAAGCCCAAAAGGGATTATGAAGTGGTGGACATGACTAAAAAACAACTAAACAACAACAAAGCTTTTCCCCTAACTCTCTTCTCTTCTTAACTTTTCTTTTGCTGTTGTGGGTACTATTATACTCCCAGTTGCCCAGACTAGCAAACTAGCCATCATCCTTGATTCTTAAGTCTCTCTTTATCTCATTCCTTCATATTGAAGTAGTCAAGGAATCTCCTTGACTCCTCTCTTTCTCCATCACTCCATTCCTTCTCTTACTTACATGTCCAGCTGATTTTCCTAAAATGTGGACCTGACCCCTTTCTCATTATGTAAACTCCACTGGTTCCCTATTATCTCCAGGATCAACGTGAATCCTCTATTTGCTGTTCAAAGCCTTTCATAAACTTGTTCCCCTGTTATACTTTCAGATTTACACCTTACTCCCCACTATGTAATCTGCAATCCAATGACACTGTCCTCCTTGCTGTTCCTTAAACATAGCACTCCCATCTCTAATGGTTGTTTCCCATGTCTGGAATGCTCTCTCTCCTATACCTTCCTTTTGGCTTTTCTGGCTTTTTTCAAGTCTCAGATAAAGTCTCACCTTTTACAAGAAACTTTTTTCAGTCCTCCTTAATCTTAGTACCTTTCCTCTAAGATTACACTCAATTTATTCAGTATTCATCTTTGAAGATTGTCCTCTCTTTGAGCTCTTTGTCTTTCTTTGTATTCCTAGTGCTCAGCATAGTGTCTGGAATATAGTAAGCATTTGATAAATGCTCAGTGATTGATTGGTTATTCAATAATTTCTGAATGTGAAAAATAGATGGACATTTTGGGTTTCCACAATTATGAAAATTAAATTAGAAAACTGAAACCCACAAGGATATCAAGGAATAATCAAGGGTAGAGGTTTCTCTTCCTCCAAAAGAATGTAAGCTCCTTGGGGGCAGGGACTGACTTTTGTAATAAAAGGTGGTCCTCTGAGATTTGAAAAGCATCTTTTATTCTTTATCTAACCCTCCAGGGAGCAGGGAATGGCCATATAATGAGAGGTGGAAATTTATGTCATATAACTTCTGTAAGAACCAATTAATGGGAAATCAGGGGAGGGATACCCCCTTTTTTTCTTTTTACTAACTTAATTTCCACATCTTTTTCTAACCCCTCAAATTTGACTAATTTTTACATCTCACTTCATAAAAGTCTATTAACCTCTGCACAGATCTCCTTACATAGGATGGATAATCAATCCTTGAATTCTCTGCTAATTCTTCTGATAGGGCTGTATTTGGGGTGAAAGTCCCATTATAACACATATTCTTCCTCTTCCTGCCAATAACCATTCTAGAGTCATTCTAATTCCCCAAAGCCATTCTGCTAGTGGCATCTAATTATTCTGCTATTCCCTTCACTTCTTCTCTGGTACAACTTATTCAATAATATTTACTCATCAGAGTGGGAATGACTCAAATCCAGAACTAAATTTCTAGCTTTGAATTCATCAATTACTATCTTGACGTAATTCTTCCTGATTCAATCTTTCTTACTTCATCAAATGCCAGGTAAATGCCCACTCAGTTCCTGGGCAAAGCAGGTTTGAGAGTGCTGTCTCCACAGTACCCCCCAAGGTCGGGGTATGCTCATCCCTGAGAAATTGCCAGAACTACAGTCATACATGCCATTATAGTCCCTAATTTTTGGAATCTTTCACCCTGCCATGAGAGACAAGCTGATTAATCTCTAGAGTAAAGGGGCTAGTATAGTCTGATTTATTCCCTTACAGAAGGGAAAAGTAGAACATAGCACTGAAATTATCTCCAGGAATGTTATTTTGGGAACAGGAGGATTTCACTCTCATGTTTTTTCCATACTCAAAGGAGTAACCTATAGTACAGATATAGAAATTGCTTTTTATTCAGACTCTTTACAGAATACATTACCAATTCTACTTAAGTATTGGTGTCTATCACTTACCTTAAGTCCTTAACTTGATTCCAAAGCTTTCTAAGAGATCTATACCTATTACCAAATTACTCTTTGATCTGCATTTTCTAAATGTCCAGTCCTTGTAGCAAACCAAATATTATTCCAAATTGGACAGTTCCATAAATCCTCTTTTTCTCTATCTGGACATAAACATTTATTGTCTCTACTTATCTATGGCTAGTCAAGCCTCTATAATTCAACAAATGTCAAACTGAATTGTTTGTGGGATATCTTTCCCAATAATATTAACCCAAATCTTAATCTGATGTCTTCATCCTAAGCCCCAAATACTATTGCAGTAGGGGAGTAGCATTAATAACCTTCCCCCATTACAGGATTGATGGACTCCTTACAAGGAACCCACTCAGACACTGGTAATTTGGGGTCCATTCACCAACCAGTTCTAGTTCCTTCCCAAACAAATGGAGCTCAAAGTCCTTTGGGGTATGGAGCAATAATCTCATCTTCTGAAACTACTTCCTGCTGAGAAATGGGCATTGAGCTGGTTCATCCTACAGAGTCCCATTTGGAGGGGCTTGAGCTGACTGAAGATCTAGTGAATTGAGTCAGATCTCTGAAATTGGTCAATATAGCGTCTGCTGCCGATCATTTGAAAATGAATTGCTCAGAGCCTAGAGGAAAACAAATCTAGGAGGAACTAGGGAGAAAGAGCAAGTACAAAGAGCAGAACCCTCATTCTTGAGAGGTGTGCTTATACTTTCCCTGAAGATTCTGCAAATAGGTAGTTAAGCATCATCTTTTCTTTTTTTTTTTTTTAAATAGGGATTGCATTATAAACCAAAAGCAATTCTGAGAAAATGGGGAATCCCTCAAAATAACAGGTAATTCACAAAATCCTTCATTAATGTCTTATTTACCTGTCAAAAGCAAGATATTGAGATAGAAAGATTAACCCAAACTTCTAGAAGAGAATGTAGAAGGCATATGTGTAAAGCCTCTCTGCTTTTTATTATTATTATTTTTAATAAAGATATTCCTCCTCTTTCCAAGATCTGTTGTTGGATGGACTGGGAAAGGCCCCTAGATTGGCCAGTAGCTTTTCAATATAAATTATGCAACCCCCCCACTATACACACTATACAAACAAATATATACATTACAAATTGACCACTTTCTCTAATGACAGAAATCTGCGATAAGAGGAAAAAGCAGGAGCCTGATTATTATAGCTAAAATTCCCACCTTATAGTCAACTCAGGAATGCATTTGTGTAATTTAATGCTATTTCTCTCAAATGGTGGTTTACCAACTTAATTCAGATAATCATTCCCAAATTCAAAACTCAAAATAGTATAATTTCAAGAGATTTCACCTTCATAGCAAGTTTCACTAATCAGAGATTTTAGATCCTATTCTATGTGCCTGCAGATCACAGCCAAAATCAGACTGTCAGATTGAAATTCTGTTCTATTATATTCATTAAACAATGAGACCATGATGCACTTAATAACTAAAATATATCAGATTCCTAAATATAGGAAATACAAAAAAGAACCAGGGTGAAAGGATCCTTATTAGGATCAGAGAATTTGCAATTTACCAGAAATCTAAAAAACTTCTCTTAGAAGTTCTTTAAATTGCTAAATGGTAGAACCTTTGTTACAACATCACAAATGACTTTGCCTTAAAACAACCACAGTCTTGAAAAATAAAAACAAACATTCAGTTATGAACACTGTGTAAATGTAAGCTATTCTTTTAAACAATAGAAGCAATTAATGTTAAAATAATTTTACTTACTTTAAACATTAATGTTTCCAATTCTTATTAGCCATTCTTGCTCTGACTTTTTAAAAAATCTACTTCAAAGATCATTCCATTTGACCATGAAAATGAAACCTGCCTTCTTTCTTTCATTGGTCGTTGGTTTTCCTCATCTCATATGCCTTCAGTAACATTCACATCTTTTCTCTCCATCTTCCCCTTGTCCCATTCCAATCCCACAATGATTTTTAATTTCTTTACGTGAACTGATTATCCTGCACTACTTCCTCTCATCACTATTTGTTTATTGATAGTAAATTTATGGGTAGAAGCAACAGGCCAGACATGGAGAGAAACTCTTCCAATTAGCACATGACCTTCTTATCCAGGGAGATTCTTAAATTTTTTTTTTTTTATGTTTTCAAGTGATTTATTTTGATGCAATTCTATTTGATTTAAAAGCCAAACATTTCTATTCAAGAGTGAAAGATGACAGATTTAAGACAAGTCAAAATCATAGCATGTCTCTTTGAAAGATATCACATTTAATATAAATTTTTCTTGAAACTATTGTGTTCATTTTTAAGTAGAGAAGTTTTCTATGTAGACATAAAATACTCTATATTTGAAACTATTTTACATATTTGTTGTATATATTTATTGCACTTGAGTGAGCCATGAATTAATAGCAATAATAGTAATAATAAAAATGATAACTAACATTTATATAACCATCATGGTTTACAAAGAATTTTATAAATATCATCTCAATTGATCCTCACAACACCTAGGGAAGTGATTGCTATTTTGATTCAATTTGAGGGAACTGGGGCAGACAAAGAATAAGTGATCTGTGCAGGGCCACTATTCAGGGTCTGAAGTTAGATTTCAACTGAAGTCTTCCCGACTTCAGATTCAGCATTCTATCTACTGTTCACTTAGCAGCCAACTAAATCATATGTTTTGCCATAACAAATATAAGTAGTATCAACGTTAGGGCAGTTTCCGGTGATTTGTTGAACTGAATTGGTGGGGAGTTGTTCTTTACAGCCTCAGGACTTTGCTGGCACATCCTTTTTGCTTCTCACCAATATCATGTTTTTGTGTTTACCAATTTTTTTAAAATAACTTTTTATTGACAGAACCTATCCCAGGGTAATTTTTTACAACATTATCCCTTGCACTCACTTCCGTTCCAATTTTTCCCCTCCCTCCCTCCACCCCCTCCTCGAGATGGCAAGCAGTCCTATACATGTTAAATAGGTTACAGTAGATCTTGGATACTATATATGTGTGCAGAACTGAACAGTTCTCTTGTTGCTCAGGGAGAACTGGATTCAGAAGGTATAAATAACCCGGGAAGAAGAACAAAAAAATGCAAACAGTTTATACTCATTTCCCAGTGTTCCTTCTTTGGGTGTAGCTGCTTCTGTCCATCCTTGATCAATTGAAACCGAGTTAGATCTTCTCTTTGTCGAAGAAATCCACTTCTATCAGAATACATCCTCATACAGTATCGTTGTTGAGGTATATAATGATCTCTTGGTTCTGCTCATTTCACTCAGCATCAGTTCATGTAAGTCTTGCCAATCCTCTCTGTATTCATCCTGTTGGTCATTTCTTACAGAACAATAATATTCCATAACATTCATATACCACAATTTACTCAACCATTCTCCAATTAATGGGCATCCATTCATTTTCCAGTTTCTAGCCACTACAAAGAGGGCTGCCACAAACATTTTGGCACATACAGGTCCCTTTCCCTTCTTTAGTATCTCTTTGGGGTATAAGCCAGTAGTAGCACTGCTGGATCAAAGGGTATGCACTATCTTGTTGATTGTCTAGATTTAATAAAATGAGAAAAATGCGGATTAGACTTAAAAGTTTGTCTTGTATTTGCATATTCAGTAAACATCCTGGATGAATTAGTATTTCAAGCTTTTTTTTTTTTTTTTTTTTCCCCAGCGATGTCTAATTTTTTGTGATCTTATTAGAGATTTTTTTTTAAAGCAAAGATACTGGAGTGTTTGTCATTTCCCTCCCCAGTTCATTTTACAGATGAGGAAATTGAGGCAAATTGTGTTAAATGACTTGCCCAGAGTCACACAGCTACTAAAATACCTGAGGTCAAATTTGAATCCAGGGAGATGAGTCTCCCTGATTCCAGGCCCAGCATTCTATGTACACTATGGCAGAAGCTAGCTGCTCTAGGGGCCTATTAGACTATAAGTCACTGTAATCAGCTATAGCTACTTTAAAAAAGTTTTTCTTGATGCTCCTTTTTCTCTTTTGCATTAGTATAATTTGCTCTTACTCCCCAAACCACACAGAACTCTTTGTAATTAATACACATAATTAAGCAAAACAAATCAACACATTGGTCATTTCTAAAAAACGTTTGCCTTATTCCATGTCTTTTAGTCCACCATCTTTCTGTGGGAAAGAAATGTCTTAGCATCCGTCTTCTGAAGTCCTAATTAGTTATTCCATTAAACTGGGTTCGGAAGTTGTTCCGATTTGTTTTCCCTGGGCAAATTATTTAATATCACTGGGTCCTAATTTCATCACTTATAAAATATAGTTGGAGTAGATAGCCTCTGAAGTTTTTTCTAGCTCTAATCTATAACTCCATGATCCCTAAAGTAACTTCCACCTCTAAAAAGCTAATGATTCCATAATGATTTTAGGAAGCTAAGTGACAGGAGGTGTGTCCATTTCATTCGTAGAAGTGAGAAATAATATTGCTGGAAAAACAGAGATGACTCAATGCCCTTCAGTAAACTCTGGGGGGAAACAACAGAAAAGTCAGAGGAACAAGTTCAATTAGAAAAAGCTGAGAAAATCGATGAATAAAATGAGAAATTCTTTAAGTGCATTTCAGAACAGATAACTGTAGGCAGCCAGGGAGTCAAGTGAGTGGGAAGAAAGTGACAGGTTTAAATGAGGCTAATCTGAGTAATAGCAAAAATTCTTTCTTGAGGTTCACTAAAGAATCTGCCAGACATGTGGTGGGGACACATGCATGCATTTCCTGAGTGATAAGAGAGGACAGGAGCTAGAAGGAAAAAACAGAAATCACCTATTTACAATTGGAGCAGGAATATGCAAATGTCACATAAATAATATGCAAATGACCCATCAGCTTTCTTATATTTTACACATATTTGGCCCCAGGGAAAATCCTAGACAAGATTTATGGATCAGTGTGAGCACAGAACAGCACAGAAGGTTGAGAATGTATATGTGCAAGCAGCAGGTTGTTGTGGAAAATACTGGATGAAATATCAAAAAAAGTTCAATATCAGTTATCTTCAAAGAAATAAAGGATTCTACAGGGCAGAGGAGAGGAAGGAGTTCATTCTAGGTAGTGTAGAAGCTGGGAGAGAAGAGATGGAATGAGGAACAGAAAGGAAGCCAGCTGGACCATGAAGTTTAGAAAGTAATGCATAATATTCTTAATGAGCAACTTTTGAAAGGCTTTAAAAGGTTTTTTCATAATCCCTTTCATTAGTCTAACATATACTGTATATAAGATAGGCTCTTACTGTGTACATAGATTTTATTTATTTTTGACTTTGGAATGTTTTATTTGCCTGTCACATCATATTTAAGAATTATTTTTCATTTGGTGACATAATGAGCAAAGCTTAAAGACTCATTAATAGGAACTGGCAACATCATCATCATCATTATTATCATCATCCATCATCATCAATCACCTTTGTAAAAGAAAGAGAGTCTTCTTAGAATAAGCAACTATGTTCAAATCTCACTTCTTTATATCTACTACTTATGTCCCTCTGGTCCAGCCATTTAACCTCTTCAATAACAACAACAATAATAATAATAATAGCAGTTTGCATTTAAAAAAATCAATATTTTATTTTTCCAGCTACATGTAAAGATAGTTTTCAATATTCACTTGTGTAAGAGTTTGAGTTCCAAATTTTTTTTATTTCTCTCTTCTTTCTGTCTCCCCTCCCCAAGACAGCAAGCAATCTGATATAGGTTACACATATACAATCATTTAAAACATATTTCCATATCAGTCAGCACATGGGCTTTAAAAGGCCTTTACATACTCCCTTCCCTAGAGTCTAATATGTGTATTGTGCGCTTAGTAGGGACTGATTATGGAAAGTATACTATGCACATAGTAGGCATTAATTAGAATTAGAATAATTGTAAATGATACATTTTAAAGAGGAGAGCCTGAAGGCAGAGACACCAGTTTAAAAGTCTATTATGATCACTCAGGTAAGAGACAATGCGTCCTCCCCAAATATGGTAGCAGTGAGAATAGAAATGAAGAATCTGAAAGATACTTAGGAGGTAGGATTGACAGGATACATCAACTGATTGGATTTGGAAGCTGAGGGAAAGGCAAGAGGCAATTACCAAATTGACTCTGAAATTTCCAGTCTGGCAGTACAATAAGTGAGGAAGGACATTGAGAACAGACTGAAACAGTTTCTGAAAGATTTCCTCACTTGTGCTTTGGACTCAATTTGCATTGTACTATATATTGATTTACACATATTTTATTTTATTGTTTTTGCTTTGCCTTGTAAAAAGGTCCTTCAATTGAAATATTGGTGGGCATTCCCTCTCCCTCCTTCCTTTAACTAGTCTATAAACTCCTTCAGGGTAAGCATTATTCCTTTCATTTCTTGTTTTCTCCAATGGGGACCACTTAATTGGATGCTGTGCAGGGAGAGAAGGCAGAGTGAACATGCCCTTAGCAGCAATCTGTCTTGCTAAAATATGGTCAAAATATAGATAACTTGGAATGCTGAGACTTCTCTTTCCCATTCTTTCTTTCACACTCTCCAAATTATGAACTGGCCTAAAACTAAACCTAAAATGGTTTGATAATTATGGGCTTTCCAGGGCTCTTCTCTCTGAATCCATGTCCTATTATATTGCTCCAGGGGCAGAATATGATCCAGGTCATAAGAATCCTTGTGGCATGGAATGTAGAACTCCACTGAGGAATAGGGTAGCCCTTCATAATTATGTTCCTGGTTTTCCAGTTTTTTAGACTTTATTCCTCTCTGTATCCTACTTGTTATTCTTCGCACAGGACACTGTCTCTGGATGCTATGCCTTTTCACTGAATGTCCCCCATGATAGGAATGCTCTCTCTCTTTCTTCTCCTCTGCTTCTTGGCTTTTTGCAAGACATTGTTCAGATCTCACCTTCTGCAGGAAGCATATTGCTTCCTCTCTATTGCTATCGCCTTCCCCTCTGGGACTACCTTCCATTCTCACTCTATATATTTTATTTTTGAAATTTTTTACAGCTTCATTAAACTATTTAAAATATTTTTGTTATCCATAGCATCTTCTTCAGAATTTCTTCAATACTGCATTTTTTATTGATTAATTCATCAACTGTGTATGTATATATACAGAAATACAGACACGTGTCTGTATTGGTTTGTATGTATGAGAGAGATACCCCTATATATAGCCATGTGTGTATATGTAAGTATGTATATACTTACAAATATACTATTGTTTTCTTTGAGGTAAATATTTAATTTTTAAAATTAATTAATTAATTTTTAAACTCCTCCTCCCCCCATAGTATTTTATTTTTTTCCAATTACATGCAAAGTTAGGCTTTAACATTCACTTTTATAAGATTTTAAATTCCAATTTTTGTACCCTCTCCCTTTTTTCCCCAAGACAGCAACCAATCTGATATAGGTTATATATAGACAATACTATTAAATATATTTCCACATTAGTTGTGAAAGAACAAAAGGGAAAAACCACATGAAGGAAAAAACAACAAAAAAGTAGAAAAGATATTCTTTAATCTTGTTCAAGACTCCATATTTTTTCCTCTGAACACGTTTTGCATCATGAGTCTTTTTAAATTATCTTGGATCACTGTATTGCTGAGAAGAGCTAAGTCTATGATAGCTGATTATCACACAATAATTACTGTCTACAATGTTCTCCTGGTTCTGCTCACTTTACTCCATATCAGTTCAAGTAAGTCTTCCAGGTTTTTCTGAAATCTGCCTATTTACCGTTTCTTATAGCACAAGAGTATTCCATTACATTCATATACCAAACTTAGTCAACCATTGCCCAATTGATAGTCATCCTCTCAATTTCCCATTTTTTTTTTTTTTTTTTGCTGCCATAAAAAAGAGCTGCTAAAAGTATTTTTGTACTTGTGGATTTTTTCCCTCATTTGTATGATCTCTTTGAGATACAGACCCAGTGATAGTATTTCTGAATCAAAGAGTATGCACAGTTTTTTAATCCTTTGGGTATAGTTCCAAACTGTTTTCCAGAATGGCTGGATCAATTTGAAACTCCATCAATAATGTGTTAGTGTTTCAATTTTTCCACATTTTCCTCCAACATTTATAATTTTCTTTTCTGTCATATTAGCCAATCTGATGGAAGTGACATTGTTTTAATTTGCATTTCTCTAATCAATCTATTATTATAGTTATTTCCTTGTCTCTCTCCTTCCTCCCTCCTTCCCTCCTTTTCTTCCTTCCATCCACCTTTCTCTCCATCTATCTCTTCCTCCCTCCTTTTTTTCCCTTCCTCATTCCAGGTAGTTTTCCAAAATGGTTGGCTTTACAGCTCCTTGCCAACCATTTTCAGTGACTAGGAAAATGGACATGTGAAGGTCCTTGCTGCTTGGGATCCTAAATAGCCTATTCCCAGCTAAAAGACTGTGGCCACTTGTGTCAGGTTCCATTCCAGCTGCCTCATCAGCCTTGTGTTCTTCGGCATCCAAGCTCAGTCTCCAGACTATCTATGGCACATCCTGAGAGAGTGGGAGGTGGGTTTATCAGTTCCTGTTATTCACTGTCTGATGGTTTTGAAGAAAGATCCAAAAGACACATACTTCTTGGGGGGCGGGGGAGAAAACCAGTTATTTAATGTCATTCTGAGGTAATTTGAACTTCTCCAGGGAGTAACATGTCTAAAGGAGGATGAGAAAGTATGGTGAGGGATCTCAAAACTATATTCTAGGAGATTCTACTGAAGGAACTAGGAGTGCTTATCCTGAATAAAAGATTTGGTGGAATGGGATATGATATCCATTGTCAGAGATTTAAAGGCATTCAAAGGGCAATAAGTAGTATTGTACTTATTCTGCTTGATGCAGAATTAAGAACTTATTTGTAGTACAGAAGAAGTACAGGAAAGGAGATTTTAATCCGAAATATGAGATAGATTCCTAATGATTACAGTTATCCCAAATGAAATGAACTTTATCATTGATGGGGATTAATTCCCCATCAATAGACATTTCTTTCTCCTCCTTTTCCTTCTCTTTCCCCCTTTCCCTTCCCCTATCCTCTTTCTCTTTCCATTTCCCTTCCTCTTTTTCTTTTCCTTCACCTACCCTATTCTCCCCTCCTTTTCCCTTTCCCCCCCTCCCTTTCCCTTTTCCCACCTTCCCCTATTCTTTTCTCTTTCCCCTCCCATTCTCCTGTGATTTTCCCCTTCCTCTGTAATTTTCCCCTTCCTCTTTGCCTATTCCCTCTCCTTCCCCTATCATCTTCCCTTTTCTCTTCCCCTTCCTCTTTTCCTTTTCCTTCCCCTATCCTTTTCCCTTTTGCTATCATCTTCCCTTTCCCTTTTCCCTTCCCCTTCCCGTGTCCTTTTCCTCTTCTCCTTCCCCCCTTCCTCTGTCATTTTCCTCTTTTTCTTCCCCTTCTTCTCCTTTTTGTTTCTTCCCCTTCTCCTGTTTCCCCATCTTCTTCCTCTTTCCCTATTCCTTCTCCTTCCCCTATCATCTTCCCCTTTCTCTTCTCTTTTCCCTTCCCCTTTACCTTCTCATTCCCTATCCTCTTCCCAGCAGAGGTCAGATGACCACTTTTCAGCACAGTACCTTTCTTGGACTATTAAACCAGCCTCCTAATTGGTCCCACTATCTCCAGTTTCTGTCCTTTCCAATCCTTGCTCCACCTAACTGTCAAAATCATCTTCCTTTAGCACAGGTCTGAGCATGTCACCAATCTCTCAAGAACCTCCAGCAGCTTGCAATTGCCTCTCAGATGAAACAAAAACTCCTTCTTCTTTGCTACTGAAAGCTCTTCCAATCTGGAGTCAGACTGGAAGTCAGACTATCTTTCTAGGCTTTAGAATATAAAAGGGCAGGAACCATTTCATTCTTTGTACTTTTATCCTCAGTACCTAAGATAGTGCCTCCTACATAATAGGTTCTTAATAAATGCTTGTTGATTGTGAATTGCTTATTGTGCATTAATTCCTTCCAGTCAAAATGATTTTCTCCATATGAAACTTTTAATCTCCATCTTCTTTATTCAGCTTGTTTTTTTATGCCTGGAATGTATCATCTACCTTGGAGAGAGTCCCAAGCTTTCTTCAAATTTCAGCTCAAAAGCCCCCTTTCAGCAGGAAGATTCTGCTGAAGCCTCTAGTTTTTAGTACTCTCACACACTCCTGGAAGTGGATTTATATTTCCCTTGTATAAATTGTGTTCTGGCTTATCTGTTTATGTTATTTCCTCCTTGAGAGCAGGGATTAATTTGGTTTTCTTTTTATATCTCCAGTGCCTAGTATAGTGCTTAGAAACATAGTAGTAACCTAATAAATCTTTGTTGAATGAATGAATGAAGGATGATGGGCTAATCACAATCTCTCTGTGGCTCTATTTCTTCATCTTTAAAATGAGATAATACTATTTTTAGTGAATTCTTCACAGGACAATTGCAAGGGTCAATAAACATATATATGTGCATATAGAATTCATATGTACTATATATTTATGCATATTTATATACATATAATTATGAATATCAAATGATATAATATGAATAATCTTTTAAGCACTATTTGAAAGTCAATTATTATTATTATTTATAGTAAACATAACAAATGGACCATAAAACTAAATGACTCAAGAAATTATGGATGATTCTTGGGAGACCAGAATAATGGAAACTAGAGTCGGGTAAAGTCAGGAAATTTAAAAGAGTAGAGAGAGCATCCCAGATCTGAAAAACTAGTGCTGCTGTTGCTGATGATGGTGGGGTACATAGGAAACCCAGAGAAGGCATCTGCAAAAGTTTGCTTATCAAATAAGAAATTTATATAATCCTTCTAGTTTGTTAATAATGGGAAAAATAATTGGAGCAAGACCTAGTAGACTTGGGGTCCATCTTGGCTTTGTTACTAATTAGCCATGTGAGCTTGAGCATTCCTATAATCTCTCTGAGAAATACTTTTCCTCATATATCAAATGGACCTGCTTTGCTTACTTAGCTCACATGCCTTCTGTGATGCAGGCAGCATAACATAATGGATAAAGAATGATATAATGGACGTGGAGTCAGTGGTCCTGAGTTCAAATTCTGACATTTGTGTTTCTGAAGTCCCTAGAAACTCAAAATGTATAACTCTAGATTTGATGAGATAATCAATATGAAGACCCTTAGAAAACTATAAAGTTTCATTTAAAAAGGAAGGTATTATAATATAGGAATATTTGCTTTAAGAAAATCCAGAATGTAAAAATCCCAAGTTAGAAAACTGATACATTAATTGCAGACTATTTACATTATAAAGGGATTATTCACTTTACAAAAGATTTAATCAAAGGTCTCATTTGAATAATAAGCTCCACTAGTGCATGTAAAATATAATTTGTTTTATAAAAATTCAGTTTAGTCATATTTTTTCAATAGTATACCAGCTGATATGGTTAGGTGCCCAGATTTGGGCCATTATGGTTATTGATATAATTTTTTTATCTTTGTGTTCAGTCCAATATGATATTTATCTCTTCCACATTTCAACTTTTCTCATAAAATATATGAGTTGGCATAAGAAATTAAATGGGAATTTTGAGGGAAGTTTTGTAGAAGCTTCAGACAACATGCAAAGGCCAGCAGATGACACAGAATCTATGACCAAGTATTTAACCCACATTTTACGATAAGGTACTCTAAACACTCTATAAAAGATAAAGACAAAATTCAGAATTCTTCTCAGAAAAATTTACCCATGCTTTCCAGATCATGTGGGCGTCAAGTCCTTTTACCTTCATGATGTAGAAGAGATAATTGTATATATAACCTTGATTTGATTTCCCTCACTGCAGAGGAAGCGGAGGCCAGGATCAGAAAAAAAAATGAAACAAGCTGGTTGTGCAGAGGACATATGGCTAGCTACAAAACAAACCTGTAAGGAGTAAGTGTGAGACAGATAGGACCAATGGGGACCAAGGATCTGGCTATTTCAGCTCACAACCATAAGGATGTGGCACAATGTGAGAGAGGATTTTTTTTCCTTATTCAATCTCATTTATAAATTCTACTCAAGCAGGTCATTAAATATCCCTGAGCGCTAGGTACCTGGGGATTAGAGCATAAAGAAGAAAGGCAGATTACTGGCTTGATGTCAGGTATTTTTACTACTGGTGTGATTTGAGAAATGCCAGGAATGTTCATCAGTTAAATTAAAAAAATATATATATTTATATATATTCAATATTGTCCCATTCAATTAGTGGGACAATAAACACCCAGGATGAGTTATTGCTAGGGAATCTACACCCTATCTAGAGCATCCTCATCTTGTCCAAGAGATGGTAGAAAGGAAGAGGGACATACCTGGCTTCTTTTGGTACATACCTGGGTGATATACTATACATACCTAGAAATTCATTTTTTTCCTTGAGGCAATTAAAGTGACTTGCTCAGGCTCACAAACTAGAATGTGCTAAGTGTGTCTGTGGCTGGATTTGAATTCAGAAACTCCTGACTTTGGGGTCAGTGCGTCATCTAGCTTTTAAACAGCTAATATTCCTGAGAGGACTGAGGCAAGATTCAGTGATATGTGACTGGAAAGGATCCTTAATTTCATTTTTATAGATGAGAAACTGAATCCCTGAAAGGAAAGAACTTGCTCAAAGTTCCATAACTATTAAAGCTCTCTGATTCTAAATTAAGTATTCTTTCCAGTGGATGGATCTGTGATCTCAGTGATGTACTTGTACTGAAAATTAGGCTAACTCAGTGACCCTTTGTTCCCAAACCTGATTTTCAGTCAGTGAAGGGAAAAGGTATCAGTCTGCAGCTTTTTATTACCAAATATTCCTCATGTAATAAGTCAGTTCCCTACTTGTTTGTACCTGGAAATTGTCACTTACTTCTACATTGAGGAGGAACTGAGATTCAACACCTTTTGCTGACATGGATCTATCTGAATTGTTTTTATCTCTTGATCAAAGTTATCAATAAAAGCTCGTCCCATTTTGAAGCCATTGCTGATCCCCAATGATCAGCCTATCAATGTGTTGCTACCTTAACATACTTTAATAAATTCTTTTAAATCTCTTTGTCCTGTGTTCTGTGTTCTTAATCTGAAGTTGAATTTGAACTTAGGTCTTCCATGACTTTAGGCTCAGCACTCTATTGCAACACATAACTACCTGACACATAGTAGGTGTTTAAATATTTAATTGACTGACCTTTCATAGCTTGGTGATCCTATTTTTTCTTTTCTTTTTTAAAATTATAACTTTTTATTGATAGAACTCATGCCTGGGTAATTTTTTACATTATCCTTTGCACCCACTTCTGTTCTGACTTTTCCCCTCCCTCCCTCCACCCCCTCCCCCAGATGGCAAGCAGTCTTATACATGTTAAATATGTTATAGTATATCCTAGATACAAAATATGTGTGCAGAACCAAACAGTTCTTTTGTTGCACAGGGAGAATTGGATTCAGAAGGTAAATATAACCCGGGAAGAAAAAAAAGATGCAAACAGTTTACACTCATTTCCCAGTGTTCCTTCTTTGGGTGTAGCTGCTTCTGGCCATCACTGATCAATTGAAACTGAGTTAGATCTTCTCTTTGTCAAAGAAATCCACTTCCATCAGAATACATCCTCATACAGTATCGTTGTTGACGTATATAATGATCTCCTGGCTCTGCTCATTTCACTCAGCATCAGTTCATGTAAGTCTCTCCAGGCCTTTTTGAAATCTTCCTGTTGGTCATTTCTTACAGAACAATAATATTCCATAACATTCATATACCACAATTTATTCAGCCATTCTCCAGTTGATGGGCATCCACTCAGTTTCAAATTTCTGGCCACTACAAACAGGGCTGCCACAAACATTTTGGCACATACAGGTTCCTTTCCCTTCTTTAGTATCTCTTTGGAATATAAGCCCAGTAATAACACTGCTGGGTCAAAGGGTATGCACAGTACCCTTGATAACTTTTTGGCCATAGTTCCAGATTGCTCTCCAGAATGTTTGGATGTATTCACAATTCCACCAACAATGCATCAGTGTCCCTGTTTTCCCGCATCCCCTCCAACATTCATCATTATTTTTTTCTGTCATCTTAGCCAATCTGACAGGTATGTAGTGGTATCTCAGAGTTGTCTTAATTTGTATTTTTCTGATCAATAGTGATTTGAAATACCCTTTCATATGAGTAGAAATAGTTTCAATTTCATCATCTGAAAATTGTCTGTTCATATCCTTTGACCATTTATCAATTGGAGAATGATCCTGTTTTTTCTTGCATAATATGGGTATAATAATAATTGTTCTATTTACTGGTTTATTGTATTATGCATTAAATCACTATATAATTATAAGTTAATCATTATTATTATTGACTTAGGACTATTTCCTCCTCTACCATCATTACAAAAAAATCATTTTTCCTTTCAAATCAATTCTCACCACTAATGATTTCCTTAGCCCTGACAAAAAAAAACAAAAAAACAAAACTAGAAATAGCACTTCTTTATTTCCCCCTCTCTCTTTCTTCTTCTTCTTTTTCTTTTTCTTCTTTTCTTCTTTTTCATATTCTACTCTTCTACTTTTCTTCTTCTCTTTCTTCTCTTTTTTCTTATCTCTTTCATTTTCTTTTCTTTTTCTCTCTTCTTCTCCTCTCTCTGTCTCTGCCTCTTCCTGTTTGTCTATCTCTCTCCCCCTCTCCAATTGTGAATTGTATGTATGTTTGTGATTTATGGTTCATTTTAATAGTGTAGTATCTCTAGAATATCATGGACATTGCATGATCCATTGTTCTTGGATAGGACTTAACTTGCTTTGGCCTTGGGTGGCCACCACTTTCCTGGTTAAGCCTCAGATTCCTCATCCACTAAATAGAGGGATTGGAATAGGTACTCTGTTGCAATTTTCACCTTTGTTGATGATAATAATCAGAATGATTAAAAAACAAAAATGAAAACAAAAGAAGCTCCTAGCTGGCAGGAGATGAAAGCAGGATGGTCATTTTAGAATCTGAATCTGAGAAATTCCATGCTGTCTCAGCAGTGGTTGGCCCAGTCTTAATTTTGAGTAGTGAGGGTTTAAAAATAAATTTTACTAGTTCAATGACTCTGGGATTTCATTGATATATACATTCTTTTCATGATTCAGGTTGTAATTCATCCACAAGTACTTATCCTATTTGGTTCCTCTCCAAGTCCTCCCATAAATGCACAATAAGGGAAAACCTAATACTCTATGGGCCTTTTTCATATGGTCCTGAAATTTTTTGGACCAACAGCATATTGTTAAGCATAAAGAGTTAAGGATCTTGGGATGCATTTTAATAGTGTCTTTAACATTCCAGTATAGCCACTAGTACGCTGGTAAGTATTTAACAACTGGTTCTCCAAAAAAAAAAAAGTATGCATATAAATTGGGACAGATTCGTTGTAAATTTTATTTATGTAAAAGCTGTGTAGTACACAATTTACAAATAGTAATAAAATATATTATTGTCAATTCCATATAGCTGATTGATTTTCACAGAATGTTTTCATTCATTTTTGCTAAATTCTTGTATCTGTGGTCAATTTATGATTATAATTCAATCATGAGTTCACAAATGGAGTTGTATTCCAATATACTAACTCTTCTCAATGAATTTATTATCATTAAAATTGACATATGATCAACTTTTGAACTATATCTCATCTCCATATAAATTATATTCATCATATTGAAACTTTTTGCTTCAGCATTATTAATGGCAATATATTTTTATTTTTCTGTATAGTTTCAGGGAATAGAACATCATCTGATTCTACATTATTGTTTATAAGACCCTAGAAATTATTCAAATCAATTTCATGTTTTAAAATTTCACTTAAATGACATGATTTTTTAAAAAATCACCAATTATATTGTCATTTTTATAATGCCAAGAAATAATATAAACAAATCAAAATAATGTAAAATACTTTCAATAAAAGATATAAAGTTCATATGTTGACTATTTTCTAGTAAGATATCCCAGGAAAAAGATTATATTTATTACTTTTATTAAATGAAATGTCTTCAAACTTATGTGATTTAATCAAATTTTCATCTTGAGCTTCATACTTTGCAGGACAAATCTTTAAATTTTCCAAAGCTCTTGTGGTGCTTTTGATTAATTTTTATGCTTTCTGAATGTTAGTAATGTTGACTGGAAGGCAGTTGAAAATAATAAATATTCTTCAAGAATGTTAATCATTAAAACTATGCCTTGCAAGAAATAAATGCTAGCTGATTAATCTCTTTTCTAATCCAGAACAAGAAGAATGAGGAAAATGCATCTATAATTCAGCATACATATGCTATACATCAGTAACAGTCACTACAAGCTGTTCTTCTCATTCCCAGTACTTGACCAATTTTAATAATTTCAGTTTCAAGTTCTTTAGCTGTAATTTCTAACTCATTTTGATTTTTATTAGATTGTATTAAGTAGAATACATTTTATCTAGAAATATTTTAAACTATTAATTTGTTTTATTTGATACTGAATTGTTTAGTAATTATTGCAAATTGATGATTTAAACAATGCCAAGTGATTATTTTAGGAAAATTTTCTAACAACCCTATCTACCCTAAATTTTCTTCATAGTATTGTAATACCACCATCAGAATAATATTCAGGATAGAGAGTATTAAGGGATGTAAAATGTATAATTTAGATTACAATTAACTTTTTTTTTTTGCATATACAAAACAAATGCAACCAAGATTAGGAGGAAAGCAAAAAACTGAGGGGAAATTTTTTGCAGCAAGCTTTTCTGATAAAGTCCTTATTTATCAAATATATGGAGAACTGAGTCAAATTTATAAGATTATGAGTCATTCCCCAATTGGCAAATGGTCAAAAAATATGAATTGGCAATTTTCAGATGAAGAAATCAAAGCTATCTATAGTCATATGAAAAAATGCTCTAAATCACTACTGATTCAGAAATGCAAATTAAAATAACTCTGAGGTATCAGTTCACATCTATCAGATTGGCTAATAAGATATAAAAGGAAAATGACAAATGTTGGAGGGGATGTGGGAAAATTGGGACATAATTCACTGTTGGTAGAGTTATCAACTGATCCAACTATTCTGGAGGACAATCTGGAACTATGCCCAAAAGGCCATAAAACTTTGTATGTCCTTTGACCCAGAAATACAACTATTATGTCTGTGTCCCAAAGAGATTTTTTTAAAAAGAGGAAATGCATACAAAAATATTCATAGCAGATATTTTTGTGGTGTCCAAAATCAGAGATTAGAGGGATGTCCATCAATGGTGGAATGATTGAACAAGATGTGATATATAACTGCAATTGAATGCTATTGTGCTGTAAGAAATAATGAGCAAGATGCTTTCATAAAAACCCAGAAAGATTTACAAGAAATGATGTAAAATGAAATGAGCAGAATAGTAAGAATAATAGTGTAATGATGATCAACTGTGAATGACTTAACTATTTTCAGCAATACCATGGTACGTGAAAATTCCAAAGGACTTACGGTGAAAAAATGCTAGACATCTCCAAAGGAAGAACTAATGAAGTCTGAAGGCAGATCAAAGCATACTTTAAGATTTTTCTTTATTTTTTTTGTTCTGTGTTTTCTTTTACAACATGACTAATATGAAACTATGTTTTGTGGCACATATATAATCTATATAAAATTGCTTCTGAATGAGGGGGGAGAAGAGGGAGGGAGAGAATTTAGAATTCAAAATTTAGAAAAAAAGAAAACTAAAATTGTTTTTATATGTAATTGGAAAATAAATAAAATACTAAAAAAGCACAAATTCACAATTATGTTCACTATCAAATATTCATTATGAAAGCCATGGTCATTTAAATTAGACAATAATGTATAAGAATACATTATTCTCATAATGTATTGACATTATGACTGACACAAATTCCTTTAAAACAATAAATAAATAGCATTATTGGTGCAGAAGGTGACTGAATTGCTCAGTGCTTGGGTTTAACAACTAATTTACAAAAATTCTTGAAAATTTAACCAGTTTTTGAGTCTCTAATGAGTTGGTCCCAGCACATCACAACAATGAATAGCATGAATAGCACTTTCTTCTTCTTCTTCCTTCTTCCTCTTCTTCTTCTTCCTCCTCCTCCTCTTCCTTCTCCTTTTCCTCCTCTTCCTCTTCCTCCCCCTCCTCCTTTTCCTTTTCCTCCTCTTCCTCCTCCTCCTTTTTTTTGATATTATATTTGAACTCAGGAAGATGAGTATTCCTGCTATATGTATATATATTCAGAATACCCTGAGCTACCTAGCTATCCAGATAGGTACTTAATAAGTGCTTATTATTTTATTATTTTTTCCTTCCTATGTTCTAAGAACCTTATCACCTTACTGACAATGAGGTGATAGTAAGCTCCTTGAATTTTTGCTTCTTCCTATATTCCCTGTGCTTAGTACAGTGTCTGATAAATAGAACATTTTTAATAATTGATTGATTGATTTGGGCCTAATGGCACTCTTAGAAATTAGTCACTAAGTTATAAAATAGTTGCAATAACAAAAACTTATATTTCTGTATCATTTTAAGGTGATTTTTACGTAGCAACTTGGTAAGAATTATTGAGATCAATGAGATGTTATAAGGGAACCACTTTGTATATTTGAAAGAGTTTTAGGAATAGTTAATATATTTGGAACTGGATAAGGCTGGATAGGGTCACCTTCTCTCACCGTACTCTCTTTCAGTGCTGGAATCTGGCATTAAGGGAGACCTCATCCCTTAGTATATCCATTGAATTATAGCCAAAGAGAACATGCCTTCTTACCACTCAGTAGGGACTCTGATTGAGTCCATGATTGAGAGGAATCACATGGCCATGTAATTGAGAGGAATCACAATATATTTGGATGAACCTGCTCTGAAACATTGAGGGAATTGCCCCTCTCACACAAGATGGAATTATCCTATATTTTTTACTTTCTCTGGACTTTGTAGCCACTGAAGGGCTGCCTTCCCATTCTGGAACATCCCTCCACCATGCCTTGACCCTTTCTCCTATTGATGAATTCCTTCTTGTGTTTCCATTGGAGATGGGCCCAGCTGGCCATTCCTCTCCTGGCTGTACTTCTGACTCTGGTCTTCCTTTTTCGAAACTCTCTGTTTTTCTATTCCCTTTTTAGTTTATTTTCCCTCGGCTCTTTAAGACAGGGACTGTCTATTTTGTGTTTGTTTTGTATTTATATTTTCAAACCCAAGTTAGAGTCAGTAATTTTATTTCTTTATTTCAGTAGTTAGGGTTAAATGACTTGCCCAAAGTCACACAGCTAGTAAGTGTCTAAGACCTCATTTGAACTTGGGTCCTCATGACTTCCAGAATCAGTGCACTATCCATTTTATGGCCTAGATATCTCAACCTATAATTATTTTAATATAAGGGAAAAAAGTCAAAAACCATTAGTTAGTAAGCCAGTATTAAGTACCTACTACATGTCAGGTACTGTGCTAAGTACTGGAACTACAAGAAAAAAACATTAAAAAGAAAGATAGTTCCTGCCCTGGAGGAGCTTACAATATAAAGAGGGGAAAATAGCATTTAAAAGGAAGTTGAAAAGGAGAGAGGTGCTCATCTTGGGGATAGGGGGAAATGACATGATGGCAAAGTA
This sequence comes from Sarcophilus harrisii, assembly GCF_902635505.1. Lineage (NCBI taxonomy): Eukaryota > Metazoa > Chordata > Mammalia > Dasyuromorphia > Dasyuridae > Sarcophilus > Sarcophilus harrisii. Next base: position 386,317,699 of record NC_045429.1, on the reverse strand, counting down.
GAAGTCCAGTGGTGGGTAGCCAGGTGGGAAATGAAGAGATGGTTGATTTGGGTGATCTATTTAAGCAGAGATTCTAAGTGGATCTTTCCATCCCTACTCTCTCCAAATGGAGATAGGAGTCTTAGGGGCCAGGGAGTACTGCTGAGGTGTGAGTTCCAGGACCGAAATGATTTTGCAAGCATTTTGATTGTAGGTATTAAAAAGGATAGGAAGTGTCAAAGAATAGGAAGGCATTCTGGTCTTGGGATTGTGAAAGAACTGTAACATTTTCAGCCAAAATTCCCAGGTAACTCGTCAACTATTCATCTCCATGACAGCTGGTATTCTCTCCTGTGGAAAATCATAGAATTCAACCCATACCTGAAAAAACACCTGTCTCTTGAAATTTTGACCTTTTACTCTTGATTCTTCTCTCTCCAGATAAGCACAACAAATTCAATCTATTTTCTGTATGATAGTCTTTAAATTCTTGGAGACAACTATCATTTCCACTCTCAATCTTCTTCTTTTTTTTTTTTTCTATACAGGTTACATAAATAATTTTGTTACTTTCTTCTCTTGTGTATAACATCTTTCAACCCGAAGTCCAATTATTAAAATTGTATCCTGCTTATTTTAGAGGTGACACCATAATACCATCCATGTTCCTGTCCTTAAAGAAAAGGGGAAAAGATTCAATGGAGTTGACAGCAATTCAAGGTTTGCTCCCTGGTTCCATTTCCCAAAGGTTGGCTCTGGCTTATCAAGGAGTGCTGGGAAAATTTAGAAGCTAATTTCTGAATGAAGAAGAACTTTAATTCAAGTGGGATGAGAGGATGAAGGGGAAGGAGAGACGAAGGCGAGGAGAGCAGAGTTTCTCATCAAGCAGCCAAAACCATGGCAGAAAATCAGTTACAAACACCCCCTTGCAATCTGTTCCCTCCATCGTTCCTCTGACATGTTCTATTGATAGGCACCGGGCACGTGTTCCACCTCAAGAAGAAAAAAAAAATCAGAGCATTTCTGAAAAAACTCTTTAATGGTTGAGGATGCCTGTGACTTGAGGCATCAGTTCAGGGCTAGAAGATGCTAGGAGTTATTTTGTACTTACTACATTCTGCAACAAGAAGCATATATACTAACATCAATGGCCAAATGGCTTCTCTCCTGATCCACATGAATGCATGTACCTTTAGAGTATCTTGATCTTCTCTTTGCCTTCCTGTCTCTGTCATGAAAAATGGATCTCCCAAGTCTCTATAGTAGTCAATTTAACAATTCATTTCAACAAATATTCAACAAATTCATCTAGATTGGCCAAGCTCTTTGTCAATCCTACATGACCAGTTAATTCCCAAGACTTTTTATTTCAATTTCTACAATTTCTCTCTCATTCATATACTTGTTGCTCTCAGCTTCCATGAATAGTAGTCAATACAATTCATTTCAACAAATATTCAATAAACTCTTTGTCAAGTCTACATGTTCAGTTAGTTCCCAAGACTTTATTTCAATTTCTATAATCTCTCTCTTATTCACATCCTTGCCATTACTGCCATGGTTGCTTGAGGTCAGCTCTTTATCTCTTCTTGTCTAGATTATTATAATAGCTTTTTAATTGATTTCTCATTCCCTCTTACCCCAACTGTCCTTTACACTAAGTCTATCTACACTAAGTTATCAAAGTCATCTTCCCAGCTCTGATCATACCATCCCTCTTCTTAAAACTTTCTCCACTGCCTTCTGAATAAAGTATAAACTCCTGTTCCATTCTGGCTCCATTCTCTCTCTCCTGAATCCTATTGTTTTCCCCTTACACTTTATATCAAGGTTTTTTTTTTACCTCTTGTGTGCTGTGAATCCATTTAATAATGTGGTGAAAGCCAAAGACATATATTGAGGAAGGAATAAGCATTTATGAAGTGCCTACTGTGTGCTGGGCCCTTTACTAAGTGATTTACAGAAAGCTTCTTGGAATAATGTTTTTAAATAATTGAAAGAAAAGTTCAATTGAATTTGGGAGTTAATAAAAATAAAAATATAATTTTTTTTCTCATTGTAGTTCACAAATACCTTGAAATCTATCCAGATTTTGGGGGAGGAGGAAATCTGGGGATCTCAGGTTAAAAATCCTTCTACATGTTGTAGCCAAAGAAAACAGCTCTTTTTCTTTGTCATTATCAATAAAATTCCAATCAGTATGCATTTGAATACACCATACACTACGAAAGGAATGTACTCCCATAGCCCCAGTCTCCATTTATTAAAGTCCCTCCCTTCTCTCCCCCCCCCCCCCCAAGCCTTTTAAGGCTTGACCTATGAGCCACCTACTCTAAGCAAGTTTTATTTGACTCCATCTTCTATTTATCTAGGACAGGTAGCTGGTGGAGTGAATGGAGTACCAAGTTTGGAGTTATGAAAATTCATCTTACTGAGTTCAAATCTGGCTTCAGACACTTACTAACCCTGTGACCTTGGTCAAGTCAATTAATCCTGTTTGCCTCAGTTCTTCTTTTATAAAATGGGCTAGAGAAAGAAATGGCAAACCATTGCAATATTTTTGCCAAGAAAACCCCAAATGAGGTCCCAAAGAGTCAGACTAAACAGTAAAAAATCAGTTTATCTGAAAGTGATCACTCCTTCAAACTTCTATACAATTTCTTCTCACTGTTTTCATTCTCCCTTAGACTGTAATTATTTTTGTATACATTTTCCTAGACTATTATATAGTAAGTCCATTGCTAGTTAGCAATATTAGCAATAATTGCTAATAGCTAACATTTATATAGGGCTTATTATGTGCCAGGTACTATGCTAAGTGCTTTACAATTTTTATCTCATTTACTTCTCATAAGAACTTTGGGAGATAGGAACTATTATTATCCCCATTTTATAGATGAGGAAACAAACAGATCAAGTGACTTGTACAGGATTTCAGAGCTAGTAACTCCAGGCCACTGGAGTGTATTATGGTACTATCAAGTAGTCCATATACAGATTAGCTTCAGGAGCAAATCTATGTTTTTAGTGCCTAGCTCAGGGCCTTTATGTATGTAAACACACAGAGCATCTGTCATTTCATTTCCTGCTCCTACAGTGATTTAAGAGATTTTAAGGAGGTATATGTCACTCAAACAATCAGCAATTATTAAGTATAAATATAAATATGCTATTATTGTGAACACAAGTACAAAGAATGAAACAATTCCTATTCAAAATGAGCTCATATTCTAATGGCAGAGACGAGTGTGTGTGTGTGTGTGTGTGTGTGTTATTCTCTGTTCTCAGAGGATCAAAATGATATCACTATATTTAGAGTCAAATTATAATGGTCTGATTGTGGCTGATCAGACCAATACGAGCTTGGAATGCTCTGCTACAAGTTGGACACAAATAATCCCTATGAGCATTTGGAGTGGACTCTCTAACTTTGCATAATTGCATTTCTTCTGAGCTATTTCAATTCTGCTTTGCTCATAAAGCACAGTACCTTTTCTTATGGGGTCTCGCCATCCTGGACAGTCCCATGCCAGGGTCTCCCATGTCATACAATCAATTCTAAAGTTCTTGAGAGACTTTGAGATTGTCCTTGCACCACTTTTTCTGACTGCCTTGTGAGTGCTTGCTTTGTGTGAGTTCTCCATAAAATAGGTTTTTTTGTTTGTTTGTTTGTTTGTTTGTTTGTTTGTTTTTTTGGCAAGTGTGCATTTGGCATTTGAACAATGTGGCCAGCCCAGCAGAGTTACACTCTTTGCAGTAGAGTTTGAATGCATGGCTGTTTAGTTCAAGAATTTCATATGGTTGGTGTGGTACTGGCTGATGGACTACCTATGTTTTCTTGGTGTTGTTAGGCTAAATTAGCACAAGCAGCAGAGAATTGATCCATACTTTATTGCATCTTAGTGTATGCGCATCTATCTGTCTGCCTGTCTGTCTGTCTATCTGCCTATCCATCCATCCATCCATCTATCTATCTACATAGCTATATATCTCTATCTTTCCATCTATCTATCTATCTACTTACCTACCTACCTACCTATCTCTATCTTTCCATCTTTCCTTCTTTCCTTCTTCCTTTCTTCCTTTCTTCCTTCCTTCCTTCCTTCCTTCCTTCCTTCCTTCCTTCCTTCCTCCCTCCCTCCCTCCCTCCCTCCCTTTCTTTCTTTCTTTCTTTCTTTCTTTCTTTCTTTCTTTCTTTCTTTCTATCTCTATCTTTCCAAATTTCCATCTTTCTACCTATTATCTATCTATCTACCTACCTACCCATCTATCATCTATCATCTACCTACCTACCTATCTATCTCTCTTTCCATCTTTCCATCTATCATCCATCTATCTATCTATCTGTCTATCTATCTATCTATCTATCTACACAGCTATCTATCTACCAATCTATCTAGCTACCTACCTACTTGTCTGTCTGTCTGTCTATCTATCTATCTACACATCTATCTATCTATATAGTGCCTCTAACCCTAATCCTAAAAGCACTTCTGAATCCAAATCCAACTCCAACTCTAAACCACATCATAAACGAAAATTGAATAAATGCTACTTTACAAAGTAGTTAAATATAAGGTTATTTTGGGAAATAGGGAATTAGCAATTGGGGGAATCAGATAAGTTTTCATGTAGAAGATGGTACCTCTGCACAGTGAAGTTTCATAGATTATTATTTAAATGGAGCCCCTAAACTATATGGGTTGTTTCAGAAAACCACATATAAAGATTATCTATGTTCTACTTTGCTTTTATTTGTTTTATTAAATATTTCCCAATTACATTTTAATCTAGTTTGAGCCTCATTTTTATTGTGTAGCTAGTGTGCCCCATTTTTGGTATTTCTGACATATTAAACTTTTCGGTTAGTTCAAAGGCACTGGAATCTGAAATTATCATTTTTCAATAGAAATTTAATTCTGCCTTCAAGGATATTTCTTTCCTTTGCACCCATTTTTTTTTGAATTTTCTTTGCTTTCAGCTCGTTTCTCCTCTGATACCCATTTCCCACCCCATAATTGATAGTAAAAGCAACAAAGACAATTCAATTCAACAAGCTTTATCTGTCAGCATTTAGGTGGCACAAGGTTAGAGTGCTGACCTTGGAAGATCTGAGTTCAAATCTGGCCTCAGAAACTTACTAGTTGTATGACTCCTTGGACCCACTCAATCTATGTCTATAAAATGGGTATAGAAATAGACCACCTTTCAGTGTTCTTAGGAGGACTAAATGGGATTATATGTGCAAAATGCTTGCCATAGTGCCTTGCCCATAGTAGGTGCTTAATAAATAAAACATTTAGACTGAAGGAATGTCCTCAGATTTAGCTGTAGAAGATGTCTCAGAAGGCCCAGCAGAACCAAGAAGACTTGAAATATATGGTCATGTTTCTGATCCTTCTGGAGACAGTTATTCTCTATTGCCTGAAAGCAGAAGAGTGACCCAGGAGCCTCTGCAGTAGACTGGTAAAGAGATAAATGTTATCGTAGTGCCTCCCTCACAGGAGCTCAGACTCTATAATCAGACAGAGAAAAATGATAAGGTTTTATGCCTTTCCCAGTGGCTTGTATTCTGCCAAGAACCTGCCGGAAGTGATGCTGTCCAGGGTCTCCTCACCTTGTTCTCTGCAGCTGGAAACCACAGATTTGGATCCAGGGAGAGAAAAATGTTCTAAATTTTCCATTTCTGCCCCTACTCCATTTTCAGAGGGTCACTTCTGTTTCTCCCACACCCCCAACATTCTGGCCCCTAAAGCTTTACTGCCCAGATTCCTAACTCTATGCTCCCAATCTTTCCTTCTGAGTTCCTGAATCTCCCATGAGCTGACCTTCCTGCAATTCATTCTGGGCCTGATTCATAGTTTTTGTCAGCCCTCCTTCTGCTCTGCTGTAATTCTCATTTTCCTACCTCTGGCTCCCTAATCTCCTCCTCAGCCCACAATGTACTGTTGCCACCCACATCCCTCTGATACCAAGCCATCACACCAATCTCTAAACAGGCAAAAACCCACCATCCTTTTCAACAGCCCCTTCTAGGAGAGGGAGTTGAATGGAGTCTGCTTTTTCATTAGGGGTATATTTCTGGCCCAGACGTTGCCAAAAATGGTGTAGGGGAGGAGGGACCCTTTGGGGGAAACATCCAGGATTTTACCTGTCAATGATGAATCATATCGGATACAATCACATAGTACTGGGGTTGGGAGAAGGTTTGGGAAGCAAAAAGAAAAGGGAAACAGAGAAACAGACAGAGAGAGACAGAGGGACAGAGACGATGATTACAGACAGGGAGATAGAGACAGAGAAGCAGAGAAATAGACATACAGAGACATACAGAGACAGGGATAGAGAAGCTCTGAATCATCAGACTCCGTTGAGTAACTCAGAACATCCTGCAATTTGAGAATCAGATCCATTCTGTTATTTCCTTCGATTAAACTTCTGTTTTCTCTCAGCCCGCCGGAATCATCTATGGGTTATTTAATTCCAAATGTAATAAAAAATCCATTGAGTTGCACACTAATATAATATGAGGTCATGAAGCTGAATGGCTGCCTAGGGAACCTGTTTGGAATCTAGAGGACTTTATCATTTTTATGTATGCTGGCTCCCTGTTCATATTTTGACTTGGAGCATTGTGTTGGGAGAAACTCAGGCTAATTCAAGGATGCTTTCAGGAAAAAGAGGAGGCTAGAGAGGAAGAAAAATGCAGAATGGGCCAGTGCATTGTGAGGGTCTCAACCATGAAAACTTCATTTCTGACTTGATTCTTTCTATGCTTTATTTTCTTTTTTATGTTTATATTTATTATAGCTTTTTATTTATAAAACATATGCATGGGTAATTTTTCAACACTGACCCTTGCAAAACCTTCTGTTCCAAATTTTCCCCTCCTTCCTCCCATCCTCTCCCCTAGATGGCAGGTATTCTAATACATGTTAAAATATATGTTAATTCCAATATATGTATATATAGCCATACAGTTATCATGCTGCACAAGAAAAATCGGATCTAGAAAGGAAAAAAAAACCTGAGAAGGAAAACAAAAATGCAAACAAACAACAACAGAAACAGTGAAAATGCTATGTTGTTATCCACACTCAGTTCCCACAGACCTCTCCGTGGGTTTAGATGGCTTTCTTTATTACTGAACAATTGGAACTGGTCTGAATCAATTCATTATTGAAGAAAGCCACATTATGGATTTATTTTCACCTCCTAGATAGCTTTCCACAATGGACAGGGCAGTTCCTCCCAGGCTCTCTTTCCCTTCTGATTCTCGAGTCTCTAACCCTGATTACCATTTCTTTCTTTCTTTTTTTTTTTTTTCAATATTGATGTAAACTTTTTTTGTCCAATTGTCTCATTTTATCATTTTTTTATAAAAGTTTTATATTTTTCAAAATACAAGTAAAGATAGTTTTTAATGTTCACTCTTACAAAACCCTGAGTTCCAAAATTTTGTTCCTTCTTTCCCCCTCCCCTAGACAGCAAATAATCCAATATAGGTTAAACATGTGCAGTTCTTCTAAATATATTTCCACATTTGTATATTGTGCAAGAAAAATCAGACCTGATTGCTGTTTCTTAAGGAACCCCCAATCATATGTTCATTTTCCAGGGACCATTTTAAGGTATAATCTTGTCCCTCTGGAATATAAACCTTTTGAGGGCAGTCATTATCTTCTTTTTTTGTACTTGAATCTTTAGGGTTTATCATTGTTCCTGGCATATAGTAAGCACTTAATAAGTAAGTGCTCTTTTTGCCTCTGTCTTTTTCCTACCTTCTTCTCTAGAAAAAGAATACTTAACATAGAGTCTGCAAACTTATTTTTAAAAAAATATATTTTAATAAGTATTTCAATATGCTTAGTTCCCTTTGGAATCCTATATATTTTATTTTGTGCATTTAGGCACATTGTCAGACTACCAAAGGGGTTCATGGAGGGGTATGCAGTTTTCAGCAGGTGAAAAATTTACACATTGAGATAAGCAAATGTTAAAAGTTAGAGCTGGATTTATTATTTGTTGATTATTTACACTTGAGAAAAGGTTCATGAAAATAATACATATTAAACTTAAAGTGTTCATATGAATATTTTTTTTCTTGGAGAACCAGTTGATATAAACATTTACCAACAGCTTCTGGGTCTATGATTCCAAAAAATGTTAAGAACTCTGATCTACAATAACCCTACTGATTCAGTTAAGACAGAGTCTAACACATTCTGCAGTTTCTCAGATCTACCTTTCAGAATTCTTCTTAAATAGCGTCTCATCCTTGCTGAAGGACCTCAGAGCTGGCTCTTTAACCTTTCATTAAAAGACAACTGCTTTAATGGTAAAAGAGGATACCAATAATGAGGAAAATGGAGTGATATCTATCCTTGCTAAATGAAATCCTATTAATTTTTCAGTGCTTACCTCATGTCCCCTCAAATTCAAGCCCACAAACATTTATTATAATTCTGCTAGATACCAGAAAGTAAGCTAATTTCTCAAGATCCCAAAGTCTGATCTCACAGAGCAGTCCAGTGTGATGAGACTTATAGACAAATAAAGTATAAAAGTGAGATAGATCTTGACCTCAAGGAATTTACATGCTAGTAAGGGACTATAATATATATAGTGGAGCTATGGATAGAGAGTTGAGTCAGGAACACCTGAGTTCAAATCAGGCCTCAGACACTTATTAGTTATGTGACCCTGGGCAAGTCACTTAGCATTTAACTATTTGCCTCAGTTTCCACATCTATAAAATGAGCTAAAGAAGGAAATGGGCAATGACTTCAGTATCTTTGTTAGGAAAACCCCAAAATGAGGGCAAGAAGAGTCAGACTTGACTGAAAACAGCAATAATAAGGCAGGGGAGGAAGTTTTGATGTACGTAGTTACAGCTTTTGTACTTTCCCTCACTCATTGTAGAATTTAGTAGGATAGTTGAATTTGCACTCAAGAACTTCCTTTTTTCCCTTCCCTCAGTAGCAAAAATTAGAACGATACAATCTGAGAGCAGAGTGAAAAAAATGAGTGGATTAAGGTCCCAGGGTTGGGCAGGACAGGGTGAGAGGATCCCGGTTCCTAGTATGGAGTAGTATCAGGTCACCAAGTCCTTGGTAGCTAAATGAGCCATAAGAAGAGAGGGCCTTTGTTGAACTTAAGTGGGCTTTTGTTAAATTTCTCATATTGACAGGATTATCTACTACATACAATCTGGAGCCCAAGTCATAGACGTCAACCTTCGGTTATTACTTTCTGAGGCAAGTATACCTTGCTTTGAGTCCTTTCTCATAAAATGTCCCATCTTCCCTCCCTTGTTAATTGAGAATTATTTAGGAATTTTCCCTGCTTAGTAAATGCCACAATAAAGCTACTTCCCTTGAATGGAAGATGGATTTGAGTTTGTGAATTCATTACAGATGACTCTGACTTCTTGGAACCTCATCAAGGTGACAAAGATGCTTTTGTTCTGATGTCTATAGATGAAGCATGGTTTGGGGCCAGCTACATATAGTGAAATAGGTGAGTTTTAACTCACTTTCATTTATATATTTACTCACTTGCTTTCAGTATAATTTATCCCATTAACCAAGATGGTAGGGCTTATCTAACCCAGGCATATAGCATCTAAAAATATTATTTTGCAAAGGGATCCATTGGCTTTACCAGGCTATAGGTAGATGATGGCACATGAATGGAGCACTAGATTTGGAATCAAGAAGATTGGGATTCAAATCAGACATTCCCTACCTAGGGGGTCCTGGGTTAGTCATGTAACTTTTCTGTACTTCAATTTCTTTTTCTATAAAAAAGATAGTAACAAACAGTACCTACCTGCCAAAGTTGTTGTGAGTATTAAATGAATCAACATATGTAAAGCACTTTGCAAACCTTAAAGTGCCATAAAAATGCTAGCTATTATTATGATTACCTTCCTGGATATTTACTTCTTGCTCAAGAAACAATAATCAAATCAACTGACCATTGCTTCTGGGAAGGGCGTGACAGTCAATTGCCTTATGGTTCCTCTCTTTATTCTGGTGACTTCCTATACCAAAGTTCCTTTCTTAGCAATGATTCTTATTTTCTCCCTGTTAGAATGTTTGTCCTTTGTCCTGAAGAAGACTAATGACATAGGGAAGGTATAGTCTTGACTTGCCAGTGAATTGGAGTTAGATGAAGCTAGGGGGTATAAAGTCATCAACTTCACTCTCTCCTCCATACTCTTCTGAGTACAATGGCAAAGACAAAATTCAAGATGACTGGGGATGACCCAGTATTTCCACACTGGCTACAGCGCCTAGTATGTAGCAGACACTTAATAAATGTACGTTGAGTGAGTGATTGATTTGTACCCATATTTTTCTTTCCTCAGATCTAACATTCTCTTCTCTATATTCAGAACAAAAAACAACTTATGGGAAACTGAATAGTGATCCTCATGAGAGACACAGGCAGCATAGAGAAGTAAATGAAGCTGGGGGCCAAGAGATCTTGGTTTAAGTCTGAGGCTGTTTCTCCATCTATAAAAAGGGGTGCAATACTTGCACTTCTTCCTACACTATGCCACAAAGCATAGGAGAGTGCTTTGCAGTCTTTAATGAATTGTTGAAATGTGAGTTATTCTCATTTTGTCTACTGTATGCTTATGTCTATGGATATATTTATGAATATCTATATATTGTGCATTGTACAAAGAGAGAAACACACACAGTGAGACAGACAGATGCTCACGAAGCCCATATGTTTCTTGCAGTAATTTAAAGAGGTGAAGGCTGTGCTTCCTATTTGACAAGCAGTAAAATTTAATTGGGCCAGAAATATTCCCTTGTTCCTGCTTTGGCAAGACAACTTTTGGCTGTCATGCAGCATTTGTAACCCCTGGAAGGGATGAGCAGGGTTCTAAGGTATGGATGCTTTGATAAAGAGCAGAACATTTTTCTTCCTGCCAATTATGGATTGCCAAGATGGGGGGAGGCTCAGCTGTCTTGATCTGAATCATTCTGTCTTTCCCATTGGTCTTGGGTGCTCATTCATTCACTAAACATTTATTGAGCTCCTGTTGTATATGTCATAACTCCTCTTAAGACCTGGCTAGGGAACACATCTGGTATTGGGAAGTTCCCAGGGTGAGGAAACTCCTCCCAATGCAGTTGGTATTTTTTAGTCTTAGTTGCCTTTAGTCTTTAGAGTTGCCTAAAACTCTCAGAGATTTAACGATTTGCTGAGGGGTCACAAAGACAATTTGTGCCAAATATATGTTTTCTAGAAAGACTATTTTATAGAGAACTCAGGGCAAGATCTTACAAGGTAGTCAGAAAAAGCATCACAAGGACATTCTCAAGAACTTTAGAATTGATTGTATGACATGGAAGATGCTGGCACAGAAACACCCAGTATGGTGGGTTCTCATCAGAGAAAGTGGGCAAAGCAAAACTGAATCAGCTCAGAAAAAATACAAGATGCACAAGCAAAATAACTATGGATATGTATATATATTGTATTTAACATATGTTTTAACATATTTAAGATGTATTGATCTACCTGCCATCTAGGGGAGATAGTGGCGGGGAAGGAGGGGAAAAGTTAGAACAAAAAGTTTTGCAAGAGTCAATGCTGAAAAATTACCCATGCGTATATCTTGCAAATAAAAAGCTATAATAATAAAAAAAAAACCAAAAAACCCCCAAAACAAAAACAAACAAAAAAGAAATACAAGATGCACAAAGTTAGAGAAGCTACTACAAAAGTTCATAGGCATTATTTATGCTAAACTTGTGGCCAAGCATACTGAGCCCATATTGGTCTGATAAGCCACATAGGACACACTTTACATTGACTATAACACAATGATGTCCTTTTAGTCCTTTTCAAGAGTGAAGGACAATAGCTAATCAATCAGCCTTAAATAGGACTTAAATCTAATTCTGTTTAGCTTCAAGGATGTCTCTATCCACTGTACTATATTTCCTTGCTATGCACGATGTAGAGAGAAAATAGAGGCAATATATTGTTGTAGAAAGTACAAAATTTGGAGTCAAAGGACTTTGCTCTCATCCTGACCTACCCAGTGACCTTATGAAAGTAACTGAGCTGTGCTGAGCTGAAGGATTTTGGCTAGATTCAATAATTCAATTCAATTCAATAAATATTTATTAGGCACCTAGCATGTGCCAGCACTGGATCATCTCTCAGATCATGGTAGATCCTAAAATGATACAGTGACTGTCTTTAATGGCTTCTAATGAATTTAAGAGTCATTTAGGGATTTTTTTGTTTAGTTGGGATGAACAGTTACTTGACTTGTTCATGGTCACACAATTAATTGGCATTAGTCAGGAATTCAAATCTTATGACTCTTGATTCATATTCAGAGTTCATTATCATGAATTGCTAGAGAAGTATATAGTTAGGGGAGTAGAAGTTAATTAGAACTTTTGTTATCTGGTGAAAGGGGTTGAGATCTGATCTGGTTAGCAATATGGATTATGGAGAAAGGTAATATTTCTGAATTTCTGGGCTAATCAATCCATCAATATATTGATAAGAAATTTGTAAATGCCTACTGTGTGCTAGTTAATGTACTAGGTTCTGAGCTACAAAGGCAAAAATGTAACAAACTCTGTTCTTAAGTTCACTGGAAGGAATATAGACCCAGAAGTCAGAAGACTGTTTAAATTCCATCTCTGAGACTTACTATCTGTGTGACTTTGGGCATATCACTCCATTATGCCTCAGTTTCTTCATTTGTTACGTGAAAGGGTTGGACTAGGTGGTCTTTGAGATCACTTCCAGCTCTGGAGTTTATTTGGGGTTGCAATGTTGCCTCTGAGAGGCAGCCAAAATGAAGAAGATAGACTCTCTGAGTGGGCCATTTTGGTCCTGATACAATAATAACATTGTAAAGACAATTTTGAAAGACTTAAGGACCCTGATCAACACAATGACCAACTATGATCCCAGAAGATCAATAATGAAACAATCTATCCAACTCATAACCCAGAGGGGAGGATCCCAGGATGACTGCAGGATGCAGAATAAAACATATTTTTTGGACACGGACAATGAAGAAATGTGTTGCTTGAATATGTATATTTACTTTTTTCTCTTTTTTTAAAATTAAAGCTTTTAATTTACAAAACATATGCATGGGTAATTTTTCAACATTGACTCTTGCAAAACCCTCTGTTCCAAATTTTCCCCTCCTTCCCTTCACCCCCCTCCTAGATGGCAGGTAATCCAATACATGCTAAATATGTTCAAATATATGTTAAATCCAATATATTTATACATATTTATACAGTTATCTTGCACAAGAAAAATTGGATCAAGAAGGAAAAAAAACTTAGAAAGAAAACAAAATTCAAGCAAAAAAAAAAACAACAACAGAAAGAGTAAAAATGCTATGTTGTGGTCTATACTCAGTTCCCACTGGATGTAGATGGCTCTCTTCCTCACAAGATTATTGGAACTGATCTGAATCATGTCGTCCACCAGAATTGATCATCATATAATATTGCTGTTGCTGTGTACAGTGATCTCCTAGTTCTGGTCATTTCACTTAGCATCAGTTCAATGCATGAACATTACAAGAGTTCAGTAGAGATGGAGAACATGAAAGGGGAAGAAAATAGATATTTTAAAAATTAAAAATATTAATTTCATTTAAAAAAACCCTAAAAATCCCCTCCCCTCCAACTTTTCTCGATGTTTCTGGCTTTTGGCTTTAATTGAAATCTGGCTCCTCTTGACAGTGAAACTTTGGCCATTCTTTCCAGTACCAAATACATCTTCATTCATGACTATACCCCTACTTCCTCTCAGTCACTGGATGTGGTAGTGGAATTGGAATAATCATTGTTTCTCATGATCATTTCCAGACCCTTCCTCATTTCTCCTTCCTTTCTTCCTTCCCTCCCTCTCTCACACAGTCTTTTTCTCCATCACAACTCCTGCCTTTATATCAGGGGACTTCAACATAAATATTGATATTCCCTCAGAATTCTCCAAGTCCTTAGTTTTTCAGTCTACTCAATTCCCATGATCTACTTTTATGCTCCACCTCAGCGACACACAGAGATGGTCATACCCTTGATTGTTCCATCATTTATAAATGTTCATGAAATATGAAATTCCTTTAACTTGTCATAATCTTTCATGATCCCATCTTTTTCTCTACCTTACAACCCTATCTCTGGTCCTCATCTTTACTGTGACCTCTAATACCTTCATTTGTAAGTTCTCCAAGACATCACCTTTGTAATAGCTACATTTGCTTCCCTTCCCTATCTTGATATCTTGGGGAAACATTTCTATTCTAGTCCCTTATCACCTTGTGTTATCATGCCCTGCCAATCCCAGCCTTGGAACCATCTTCCACCTTCGCCAATTCACATACTGATTGATGAACAGAGTTGGAGAAAGTCATGAAATTGTACTGCCTGGTCCCCTACAGATAATATTGGGTCATTACAGTAAGTCAATATTTTTTATACCTCCCTAATCAACATTATCTCCCTTTTCATAGCAGCCATTCTAAACTTGTGTTCTTCCTCAAGCTTCTAATGGGATATCCTACTCCCACTCTCTCGGCTGAAGATCTGGTCTCATTCTTCATTGAAAAAGTTGAGGCAATCCAACCAGAGCTCCCTCTTCTTCCCACTTCCCCATCTGATATCACACAGACAAATTTCCCTATTATTTCCTCCTTCATCCTTATCTCAAATGAAAAAGTAGCCCTTCCTTGTCAAGGCAAACTCCTCTATGTGATCAAAACTCCCTTGATCTCAGACTCTCCCATGTTTTTTAGCAGAATGCCACCACTATCATCCTCATTCTCCCACTAATGTTCACTCTTTATCTACTGGTTGCCTGATGACTAGAAACATACTCATGTCTTCTCCAACCTAAAAACAAAACAAAACAAAACAAAAAATCTCACTTGATCTTACCATCCCCACTAGCTCCTTTCCTTTCTGGCTAAAGTCCTTCAAAAAGCCATCTTTCATTAATGCTTTCATCCTTTTTAGCCCTTTGCAACCTGGTTCTGATCTCATCTGCCTCTTCAAAGTTGGTAAAGACTTAATTGCCAATGGATTGTTCTTAATCTAATTAAGAATTAGACCTCTGCAATGTTTGATATGATTGATCACCTAGTTACTCTTATCATCTCTGGTTTATTGTGACACTTCTCTCTTCCACATATCCAATTTGTTGCCAAGTTTCATCTTTACTTTTATGACATTTCTTCTATGTTCCTCTTCATTCTTATATGGACATTGCCTCGGTACAGGCCCAAATCACTTTATACCTGGACTAATGCTATAAGCTTCTGACTGGTCTCCTTACTTTAAATCTCTTCCCACTCTCAGCCATCTTTCCATTAAGCCTGGGGAACAAGATTAACATGGAAATTGGGTTATATTTGACAAAATAAAAATACAATAAAATCTAGATCATATTGCATTTTTAAACTGAGTCAATATATAGTCTCCAAGCATCCTTATGTTCAGATAAGTGGTACCCATTTCTATTTGCCTTTGATATTACTGGTTACAGCATTCAGATCCAACTATCAACTAAACAGTTTGATAGAATTCCTTGGGATATCAGAAGTCACAGAGCTCAAAAGGAGACAGGGCTATTCTCCCCTCTCTTGTTTTCCTGCTTAAACTCTCAATCGTCATTAAATAGAGAAGAAAAAAAAAAGGTGTTCCCCAGGCATGGGGGAGTATTGCATGGAGCAAGCTGTGTGTCTGACAATTCTGCTGTGGGACAGAGGTATCATACAGGCCCCTCCCAAAATGTGATTGGGAACTATTTTGCAAAATAAATAAATAAATAAAGACAACCTAGTAAATCATGGGAACAGGCAGCTAGGTGGCACAGGGGTAGGGCTTAGAGTCGGGAGAACCTGAATTGAAATCTGGCTTTAGATATTTACTAGCTGTTGTGACCCTAGGCAAGTCACTTAACCCTGTCAGCCTCAGTTTCCTCATTTGTAAAATGAGCTGGAGAAGGAAATGGCAAACTACTTCAGTATCTCTTCAAAGAAAACACCAAATGGGATCACAAAGAGTTGGACATGACTAAAATAAATAACAAAACATATATAATGTTACTATGTAGTCTTCTAAGGCAATATGCTGCTGCAGGGATCTTCACAGAGGTATTTGAGTTTGACACTTCTCCTGCAGACAATTCTCAGATCCAGGTTAGGTTGGGTTTTGCTTCTGTTTATTAACCTGGTCCAGGAGGCATTTAAATGAAGACTAGTTTAGGTAGAGAAGGGCTTGTGACAGGCACTAGGTTAAGGTAGGTCTTCTCATTTTTTTTTAACTGTCTCATTGGTACAATCTTTCAATCTATATGAAAGACACAAAAAGTGCTCCTTAGAGACTTGAATTAGTCTCTAATTAATGCAAGACAGAAGCTCACACTGGAGATGGAGTATGTCCAAATCTATCTGGGATCTAGAGTCTGAGTCTGTTTTTCTGCAAATTTACTGCAAATCGCAACTGTCTTTTATCCTGCTCACTCAGAACAATTTTTTGTAAAAACTAAAGATTCCTTAGAGACTATTTTCCTTCACTTACTTTCTTTAGTTGGTTCTCTATATTCTTGCCCAAACTTACCTTACTAACTTTATATTTATCATTATTCACCTTCATGAACTTCATGGATTCCATTTAGGCTGGCCTATTTCCTATGTCCTCCAAAGTGTCTTGCTCACAGTAAATGCTTAATAAATGCTTATTGATAGATTGGTTTAACTCTGAACCTTGCCTATACTGTATCTCCACATCCTCTCTTTTGTTTATCAGAACACTAATCCTCAAAGTCCAGCTCAATCCCTGACCATAGCCATCTGCCTCCCATAATAGTTATTTATATTTATAGTGTGCTTTAAGGTTTCCAAAAGAGCTTTATTTCATCCTCACAATAACCCCGGGAGGTAGGTATGATTATTATCCATTTTGTAGACAAGGAAACTGAGGTTGAGAGAGGTTAAGGGATGTGCTCAGGAACACACAGTGAGTATCTAAGTCAGGATTTGAACTTCTGTTTTCCTGACTCCAAGTCTAGTGCTCCATCCCCTGTACTATGTTGCTGCTTTATAATTCATAATGCACTTTTGTCTCTTAAACATCTGCAGCCTGACATTGACCTGAATGCTTTGATCTGGCTAGAGCAGAGGGATATAGGTGGACTGTGGTAGAGCTCTGGGTCTGGAGTCAGGAAGACGAGTTCAAATCCAGTCTCACACACTTATTAGCTATGTAACTGTGGCAAATCACTTAATACTATTTGACTCAGTTTCCTCATTTGCCAAATGAACTGGAGAAGGAAATAATTAGCTGTTACAGTATCATGGCAAGAAAATCCCACATGAGGTCACAAAGAGTTGGATGTGACTGAAATGATTAAACAACAACAAAAGAGCAGAGGGGCCATGTTGAGGAGTATGAGGGACAAATGATTGGGGGAGGGACAGAGTGGTCTGGAAAGGTATTTTAATAATCTGATATCAGGCTACCTTTCCTGGCTTATTTTATATGATTCCCCTTCTTGTAATCTCCATGTTGGCCAAAACTGGCCTATTTAGCAAACTCAGTATTCCCCCTCCCACAGTTGGGATTATGCAGAGGTTATCCATCATTCCTGGAATGCGTTTCCTCTTCATTTCTTAGAATCCCTGAACTCACATGATATCTTCTACAAGGAGTCTTTACCAATTCCCTTAATTGTTGGAGCATAGGCTCCCCTCCCCACCCCCACGTCCACCTTACTTTCTCCCTCTCTTTTTCCCTCCTTCCCTCTCTCTTTCTCTCCCTCCCTCCATCCTTCTTTCTCTCCCTCCCTCCCTCTCACATTCTCCCTTCTTCCTTCTGTCTCCCTTCCTCTCCCTCCCTCCCACTCCCTTTCCTCCCCCATCCCTCTCCTCCTGTGTCTGGCTATCTGTCTCTCTTTGTATCTGTCTCTCTGTGTCTGTTTCTCTTTCTTTCTCTCTGTGTTTCTGTCTCTGTAAGTCTGCTTCTCCTTCTCTGGCTATCTCTCTCTGTTTCTCTCTCTATTTCTCTGTCTTTGTCTTTCTCTTTGTGTGTCTCTCTGTCATTGTCTTTCCTCTTTCTATGTGTTTGTCTTTCTCTTTCTCTGTGTACTCTCTGTCTCTAACTTTTTCTTTGTATGTGTCTCTCTGTCTCGTATTTCTTTCTCTCTCTGTCTTTGCCTCTTTTTTTTTCTGGCTATCTCTCTGTCTCTGTTTCTTTCTCTGTGTGTCTTTCTTTGTCTGTGCCCATGTTTGTCGCTCCCTTTCCCCTTTCTCTCCCTTCTCTCCACTCTCTTCCCTCAGATGATCACCTATAAATATTTATCATTTTATGTCTTATATCCTCTCTCTCTTTCAGCCTGGCCATTGTAGAGTATACATTCTGTTTCTCTATCTCTGTCTCTGTCTCTGTCTCTGTCTCTCTCTCTCTCTGTCTCTCTCTCTCTCTTTCTCTCTCTCCCCCTTTCTTTTCCTTCTCTCCACTCCCTTCCCTGAGATGATCACTTATAAATATTTATTCATCTTATGCCTTATATCCCCTCCCCCATTTCAGCCTGGCCACAGTACAGTATAAATTCCTTGAAGGCAGGGATGGTTTTTTATTTTTGTTTGTATATCCCCAGTACCTAGCACCAGTGTACAGATAGCCTTGTTGTGTATACCCAAGAAACCATTTTATAAATGATAGAGCCTTAGTAAATGCTTGTTGGATGGGATTTAATTGGAAAACCTGAAGGGACTCAAAAACATTAAGAAGAATTTAAATATATCCAGAGAACTTTACAATTGACAATGAGTTTTCATATATATTATTTCATTTGACCTTTGTACTAAGCTGATGTCTTTACTTTCTGATAGAACTAATGGAAATATTTCTAGTTCTAAAAAATTTTCAACTGTAACTGATGTGCTGATTAGTACTAAAGAATATATTAGGAAAACTGTAGACAGGAAGTCAGCAAACCCAGACTGAAATCCAATAGCTACTTATTTACTAGATATAGGGGTAGTAACTAGGTGGTACAAAGGATAGTATCTTTGGCCTGCAGTCAGGAAAACCTGAGCTCAAAACTGGCCTCACATACTTACTGGGCAAGTTACTTACTCCTGCTTACCTCAGTTTTTTCATCTGTAAAATGAGTTGGAAAAGGAAATGGCGAACCACTCCAGTATCTTTGCTAAGAAAATCTTAAATGGGGTTATGAAGAGTTGAACTTGATTGAACAACTAAAAAAAGAAGAAGGAGAAGAAGATGGGACTTTTAAGAGGCAGTATAGGAGAAGGGGAAGAGTGAAAGAGAGAAAGAGAGAAACACACAGAGATATGCACAGAGAAAGAGACAGAGAAAGGAGAAAGGGAGAAAGAGAAAGGGAAAGACAGAGAAAGAAGAAAGGAAGAGAGAGATAGAGGGAGAGAGACACAGAGAGAGACAGAGATATAGACAGAGATAGAGACAGTGAGATACAGAGAGGGAGAGATACAGAGAGACAAAGAGACACACAGAGAGAGATAAAGATAGAGAAAGGAGAAAGGGAGACAGAAAGAGAGAAAGAGAGAGGGAGAGAGAAGAAAGAGAAAGAGACGGAGAGACAGAGAAAGGGAGGGAAGGAAAGAGAAAGGGAGAGAGTATTTCTTATCCCAGTGAAACCACTGGACCAGTCCCTTTACCTGATCCCAAGACTTATATGTTCTCTTGTTCTCTAGACAGTCAGGTAGGATGGTGTTCTCTCCCAGCCTCTAATTACATTGAAAACTTTACCAAACCAGCTAATTAGTGATATAAAGGGGATGATCAAGGGAATTCTATGATCTTCTGGATTTGGGCACCATCCAAGGAGCTGGGCATTCATATATTAGCTCCCTGGGATGGTTCCTTGCTCTGGTCTTTTGTTAAAGGATGTGCTAAGTTAGTGAAAATAATTGGCTGAGACTCAAGGGGAGACACTCAAAAGAGAGGAAATTGTTTCTCTTCAAATTGTTCTTATCATCAATCATTGTCCATACAGTTATAGCCATAGGGACTCTTGAGGATCAACAGCAGCTTCTGGTCATACATAGCTTTTAGCAAGGCACCAAAAGCATGCATCTAACCTCACAGAATTGTTTCATGGATGTGCTGTAGTCCAGCAGATATAAGGGGTCCTCTGATTACTCCAATCTAATCCACTCCAATAAACAACATTTACTATGTGCAAGGTACTGTGCTAAGTGCTGAAGATACATTTAATATATATATGTATATATATATATATATAATATGCACACACATATATGTATACACACACATATATTAAAAGGACAGTTTTTGCCCTCAAGGAGTTTACAATCTAATGGAGAGAGACAATACACAAAAAGAGGCAGAAAGACATATGAGTGGGAAGGTGGAGTATGGGAACATTTTATTTTGTGGAGTTGAAACCAGGCAGAGCATTAGGTGCAGAGAAAAGTTATTGCTCTGTTACTCTTATCAATGCTTCCTATAGAGGTGTCCCCCCTCAACTAATACTTTTGGATTGGGTCTCTTAGAGGAGGTACTGACATAGCCATAGCATGCAAAAATTCACTGAGGAAGAAGATAATAGATACAATATCCTCTATTTATCAATTGCCTTCCCTTGGAATGGCATGCTGGAGAAACCCAGAGATATGTCTATATTGGAGAAATTTCTTGGGAGACAAACACTATAATACACTTTTCTTTTTTTTTTATTAAAGCCTTTTATTTTCAAAACATATTCATAGATATTTTTTTCAACATTGACCCTTGCAAAACCTTCTGTTCCAAAATTTTCCCTCTCCCCCACCTTCTCCCCTAGATGGCAAGTAATCCAACATATGTTAAACATGTTATATTTTCAATATATGTATACATATTTATATAATTATTGTGCTGCACAAGAAAAATCAGATCAAAAAGGGAAAAAAATGAGAAAAAAAACAAAATGCAAGCAAACAACAACAAAAAGAGTGAAAATGCTGTGTTGTGATCTAAGCTCAGTTCCCAAAGTCCTCTCTCTGGGTGTAGATGATTCTCTTCATCACAAGATATTGGAACTGGCCTGGATCATCTCACCGTTAAAGAGAGCCATGTCATTCAGAATTGATCATGGTATAATCTTCTTGTTGTCATGTACAATGATCTTCTGGTTCTGCTCATTTCACTTAGCATTAGTGCATGTAAGTCTCTCCAGGCCTCTCTGAAGTCATCCTGCTGATCATTTCTTACAGAACAATAATATCCCATAACATTCAT
This sequence comes from Sarcophilus harrisii, assembly GCF_902635505.1. NCBI lineage: Eukaryota > Metazoa > Chordata > Mammalia > Dasyuromorphia > Dasyuridae > Sarcophilus > Sarcophilus harrisii. Next base: position 386,296,421 of record NC_045429.1, on the reverse strand, counting down.
ATACCATAATTTATCAGCCATTCTCCAACTTATGGGCATCCATCCAGTTTTCAGTTTCTTGCCACTACAAAAAGGGCTGCCACAAACATTTTTGCACATGTGGGTCCCTTTCCCTCCTTTATGATCTCTTTGGTATATAAACCCAGTAAGGGTATGCACAATTTTATACCCTTTGGACATAGTTCCAAATTGATCTCCAGAATGGTTAGATCAGTTCACAACACCACCAACAATATAGCAGTGTCCCAGTTTTTCCACATCCCCTCCAGCATTTGTCCTTATTCTTTCCTGTTGTGTTAGCCAATCTGAGAAGTATACGGTGGTTATAATACACTATAATACTCCTCTTGAAGAGGAGAAGCTTGCTTGGGTGTTCAAGCACTCTGGATTCAGTTAAATTCTTCCAGAATCAACAGGGTGTTATAAAGCCTTAATTCATCATCAGAATTCGCCATCTATCCTCCTTAGTCTAGATAAATGCTGTCCCAAGATATCATGTCTACCAGGTAGAGAATTCCCTTGTACCCAGACAGTTGCCTTCCCCAGAAGCTATAGTCAAAAGCCTTGACTGAAAGCAAGAGGCAGGTCCATTCCACATCCATATTCAGAATTCCTCTGTTGGAGGCACAGAAGTCTTCTCTAGATGCACATTGCCACTTTCTGGGCAGCTGGGTGGTGAAGTGGATAGAATATTGGACAGGGATCCAGGAAGATTCATCTTTTGGAGTTCAAATCTAGCCTCAAACATTTATTAGTTTGTGACCCTGGGTAAGACACTTCACCCTGTTTACCTCAGCTTCCTCATCTGTAAAATGAGCTGGAGAAGGAAATGGCAAACCTCTCCAGTATCTCCACCAAGAGAAGTCCAAATAGGGTCACACAACTGAATAACAAAAAGTAATCAGTTGTAAATCATTTTAGGTTTTATTATCTTCATTGAATTCTAGCCCATTTACTAACTTTCTCTAGCTTCAAATAGGGTGGTTGCTAATTGTGTTTTAAGTCCCTGCTGGTTTTTATTTTTAGTGTTCTTTGTTAAGCTTGAGCTTTCTTCCATCTGTGGGACTGATGGATAATCTGATCTTCTTGCCTCCTCTTGGATGATCTTTGTGTGTATTTAAATTTGGTTGAGAGAAATATGATCATCAGTCAACAAGTACTACCTCCCATTGTACTAGTTATAAGAAGTCTAGATGTTGGACTTACTCTCCAAAGTAGAAACCAGAGACTTTGTTATGCATACTTAGGGGTTGGAGGTGGGAGAAGGGAGTTCCATCATTCAAGCATGTCCTAGATGATCCTAAAGACTGGTTTCTTATTGACTAGTCTCTGTAACACATAAAACATCAATTCCTTGTAACCATTGTGCTTCTTATGATTAATAAATGTAAGAAGACTTTCTGTTATAAATTCTTCTTGTTAACAGTTATCCCTTTAATATAGGAGATTCTACTCTTTAGAGGGACCTGTTCTAGAGATCTCTGAAAACAAAAATCCTTTGTTCTCAATGCAAACTACTTTATATAACTGCTTAAAGCTCTCATTTTTTTTCTGATTTAATGAGTCAGAAAGTCTCTATTATGTGCTATTACGTCTTTAACATTGTATTTAACACATTAAACTCAGAACTTACATTTTTTGTTGTAAATGTCATGGATCCCTTTGACAGTCTAGTAAAATCTGTTAATCCCTTATCAGAATGTTTGTTATTTGCACTCATAATTGAAGGAAATACTAATTTTGAGTTAATAAAAATAAAGATGTAATTTTTTTCTTCCATTTACAAATTCATGGACCTGAATTCTCCCTAGATTCAGGTTAAGAATTCTTGGTTTGGGTGCAGCTAGGTGGCAAGGTAGATAGAGCACTGTCCCTGATGTCAGAAGGATCTGAGTTTAAATTTGGTCTTAGATGTGTACTAATTGTGTGACTCTGGGCAAATCACTTAACCCTGATTGCTTCCAAAAACAAATCACAAACAAATAAAAAATAATTCTTAGTTTTGAGTTTCTGATTTTTCCAGCCAAGGAGAATTGCTAATCTTTCTGACCAATAGAAGGGTTTATTTAAAATTGAATTGTCTGTTGGCATCAGGAGCTAAGAATTGAGGTTGAAGCAGGAACCATGAAGCAGTTGAGTTCATCTTGGGTTGTTATATGACAATTCAGTATTTAAAATAACCAGTCTTGAACTGCTGAATCTGAAAGAGTTTTCTGTAAGCTAATATATAGGGAGGTTGCAAGTGCAAATCTTTCAAGGCAGCTGGCTAATCCATGTGCAAGGAAAACCCACTTCAGGAGCAGCTTGGGTCTTTAATTAGGAACATTGGCACTAATTAAAGATCTGCTAGGAACTGGTAATGCCAATGTTTCTCTCTGAATTATTGTTAACAGATTGCCTCATGCTTCTTAAGAGGGTAGAGCTACCACGTTGGCCCCTTCCCCCTCAGAACAGAGGATTGAAAATGGCAAATTTAGAGAGAAAGAGAGACAGAGAAAGACACACACACACACACACACACACACACAGAAAGAGAGACAGAGAAACAGAGAGACACACACACATACACAGACACACACACAGACACACAGAGAGACAGAGACAGTAAGAGAGAGCAAAGGAGAGCAAGAGAGAGCAAGAGAGAGGCAACAGGAATGAGTGAAATATTCAGAATGTGGTGTCAGGGTGAGCTCTTACTATGAATTGTAAGATTTATGGCTCCACTGGAAGGGAGAATGAATGCAGATCTCTTTCTATTTCTAAGTAAAGGCATGTGTAAAATCATTATAACCCTAGACTCTGAAGATTTTGGGCATTTGTGATACCAATTATATTCTGGATCATTGTGGAGGGTCTAGGTGGGGAGTCTGGAAGTCCAAAGTCCTTGGATTGCCTTTGACACATACTGCTTGTGTGACTATGAGTAAGTCACTTAACCTAAATTAATTCTCCAATACTTTTAGTAGTGGACGGTGCAATTTCCATAGCTGATTTATGTATATCAATAAAATCAAAGGGGAGCAGGTGAAGAAAGGGAGGAGAAGATAGAGGAAGAAAATAATTTGTAATTCCAGTGAAATCTATTAAAAGAAATGCTTTTAAAGAAAGCTGTTTCATCTGGGGTTCACCAGTGCACTATAGCAATTTTAACAATTCCTTTTTAATGATACAATAACTTTTTGTAGCCTTTAATGATAGTATGTCTAATCCTAAGATTTTCATAGAAAATATTTGCATATAATGACTTCTAGACAAGCTTTGGTCATTTTGCATGTGGCTGCATATATGGGAAGGACATGTGACTTTGGAATGGTAGAGAGAAGCACCATTGGGCACAATAATAAATTTCCTATCATCTTAAGGGATGAAATTGACTGCAGAGTTTCTTGAAAAAGACTGAAAAAACTGCAGAATGTAGGGGAACCTGATTCTTCAACAAGTTTTGAATTTCTGGCTTGCTTTCCTAGAGATTCTGGAGAGAGAATTTTTCCTTCCGATGAGATCGGGGGCTCTTTCTCGGTGTGAGCTGTGATCTCATTTCACCCCCAGCTAAAGAACTCATTCACTCTTATGCATTTTCTAGTATATTCTAATCTATAGAACCCCAACTTCTGTTGTTGGGTAAACAGGTTTAATCTCTATTTATTTTTGGAGATTGTCTTTTGTGTAACTGATATTTGGTGGTGGGAAGGAGCCAAAGTTGTGAGTGTAAGCTGAGAAGAAGCTGCCTTCTTCTTTAGAGGAAAGTGGTTTTGTCCTAAGCTTATTATGCCCCTAGACTAACAATATTGGAGGGAGAAAGATGGATAGAATTCTAGCTCAATACCCTTGGAAATAGGTGACTGAAGTAGCCAGACATGCCCCTTCTCCTGCTTTTTTCAAGGGAGAACCTGGTCTGAAACTGCAGAGGTCTAGAATTTTCCTGGAATCAAAGAACCAGAACTCTGATAGCCACACATGAATGGCTTTTGTCGGTTCAGCACATATTAGCAGGCTGTGAATTTAGATTAATATAGGAGTCAATTTATAAATTATGCTCCTTTGATTTTGAGGATGGTTTGGACATGACTTCCAGGCTCCCCTTTACAATCTTTTTCCTACTATTGACTCTTTATATTGATTACTTATAAACTTAATATGCTATGGGTTTTTTTTTGAAGTAATCAGATGTAATTTTAACACACATATAAGCTCATATGTATATATACACACACTCATCTACAAGCCTCATATACATAAACACACATATATATGTGTATATATACAAGTGTGCTGCCTACAATGCTCTCATATTATACACATATACATACATGTTCCCAAAGTAATGCATACAAATATACTTATCACCTACAAATGCACATCTGTGCACATATTCCTATAAAGCAAATGCATGCACGGTACATGTCTATATGGGTATTTTTGTATGTGTATTTATGTAAGTACACAGGTATATAGTTATACAATATATATGTATACATGTTTATATGTACATATACTATATAACATTGCACACTATACATTTATATTATATGTGCTTGCAGGTACAAATGTATAATGTAATATATAAATGTAATACACATGTGTATTATATAATGCAGTGCATTGTAACATGTGTCCATATTTATTGTGCATATGAGTACTAAACAGATTATCTGGATGTGTCTGTATATGCAGACCTCTTGTATATGTAATACAAAATATAAATGCATTATATATATGTATATATAATACACACACACACGCATATATATATATATATATACACATAGAGGTAGATGTAGACACAACCATATATATATAACCATGCACATATATGCAAACATGCATGAATATCAATGCACACAAATGTACAACATAAATTCACACACACATATTATGTACATGTGTGTACTATGTTGATTAATTTATATACAGGGCCTCTATGGTATTTGTAGGCCTAAATCACAAAGTCAGAAAAATCAGATAAAATGAAAGAAAGGAAAAGAAGCAAAAGGATATCAATCAACCCTCTGATTCAGGGCTTGACAAACTATAGCCTACAGATCAAATCTGGCTCAGCATCTTGTAGATGCTCTTGTAGAGCATGTGAGCTAAGAAAGCTGTTTGTGGTTGGAAGGCTGGGTTTGGCTTGTGGGCTATAATTTGCCAACTCTGGCCTAGTTTTTAAAACAGGCCAAGGTCAAGTGTGGCACACGAAGCCCCCCAGAATCACTATCCCAGATTCAGGGCACTCTATGTGTCCATATCTATTCTAAACAATAGTTCATGAGGCCCCACTGAGATGTTTACTTTTTCTTTCTCAAGCCAGAGGACACAATCTGTTCAAAATAAAGCCATTTAATGAACTAGTAAAGAAAGGAAAGTTGCAATAAAGATGGCCTTTGTTCCTCCCAGCCTCCCTTCCCCAGAGGGCACAGTCTCCCATAAATATACCGACATCAATGAAGCAGTGGGCACTCATGGGGATCATCTATGAAGGGCACACATGTAGGGAGCCAAGATATATATATATATATATATATATATATATATATATATATATATATACACCAAGGATGCTGGGCTTGTTCTCCATGTTAGTTGACATTTCCATGGACATCTCCCTGATAGTCTCAGTTCACACCACTGGTCTCTACTGGGTATATTGTTTCTCCTGGTTGATATTTCTATGACCAGCTTCTGGTTCTATTACATCAGGGTCATTTTCTGTCTGTCTTCATTCCAATTTGCTAGAGTGCAGTAGCTGAAATTTTCCCTGATAAGGACAATTTGACAGTTTTCTTTTCAAAGCTTCCCTACCTCACTTACAAAAAGGCAGTCAAAATACCACTAGGTTAAAACCTAGTACTTTCTGTTAGGTAGAGGTTGGATCCCTCTGTTACTCCTGACTGTGGGACTGCACATTCCCAAGATGCTCTCTGACTTAGTATGCAAATGAATTGGAACTGGAACAAAAGGTGAGGTAGGTAGGCAAGGTCATTGTTCTCCACCCACCTAGCATGTAGTTCTACCTTTTTTTATATCTCAGTAAGCACATGCTGCTTCGATGCTAAATTTTGGCCCATAAGACCTTCAAATTTCATTGTTTCTCTATGCAAACAACTATATATATATATATATATATATAAAATGAATATATATTATATAATATGTGTATTATATAATAAACATATATATAATGAAAATTATGTATATAATATATAATGAAGATAAGCTACTGCCAGATTATTGTATGTTACCAGTGATCTAATTAACTCAATCCATTTGATCTGTTCATAAATACATATAAAGATGTTCTGCATCCTCAGGACAACCTAGAGTGAGTACTCTTATTAAGATCCCTATTTTATAGGTGAGGAAATTGACTCTCAGAAGAACATTAAATTTCCAGGATCACGGTATAATGGTGTTCTCTAGACTCCAACTTTGTTTTTTGACCTTAAGTCAAGCTCTTCCACTGTTTTGAATTAGCACACTTATTATCTCCTTTTTTTCTCAACATAATCATGAGAAGTAAGTGTTCTTATTTCTCCCACTTTATAGATGGGGAAATTGAGGCAGACAGACTAGGTCACATACCTAGTAAGTGTCTGAGACTGGTTTTGAACTCAGAACTTCCTGACTCCAGATGAGTGTTCTATCCACTGAACCACCTCCATGAACAGTAGCAGATTGCTTAAGGAGTAGCTCCACCAACATTACGCTAAGAATTTCTCCTAAGAGGTAACATGGTACTGTGGACAGGAAACTGGATTTGATAGGGTAGACATGGACCTTACACACTTATAGCTGTGCATTCCTGGTCAATCACTAAACCTTTTCAAGCTTCATTTCCTTACCTGTAAGATGAGAATAATAATACCCCCTATTTATTAGTAAGGATCAATGAAATAATATACATAAAGTACTTTGCAAACCATAAGATGCTTCTAAATGAGCAACTGTTATTTTTTAAAGACCAGTTGTTAACTAAAATATTGTTTTTTAAAAAGTTTTTTTTAAATATTGTATCCTGCCTAGAAGAAATGGATAAACTAACAAAGTAGCCTTTTACTATAGAGTATTAGTATTTATGTCCATTAGTTTAAAAAAAATTCAAAACGTTAACTGTCAAATGCCATTTTTAGAATCGACAAGCCTAGAGTTACAAAATAGCAAGGTCAAATGTAAATTCAGAATGGCAGACTTTCATGATGGATATGAATTAATGGGAAGTAACAGATGCAAAAAATCAAGAAAAGACCATCAATAACACACAAAAAACCGCCACTGAATAAATAACAAAGTGAGTTCAGAAATGTATACTAATGGGGCAACTTTGTTACAACCTTATTTAATTTAATATACAAAACAGAAGCTCCCATCATATGTAGTATTTTTGTTCTTTGTTGCATATTGGAATATTTGGTATACTGATTGTTTAAATAAAAAAGAAAAACAGGTGATATTTTTTTCTGACATGACCATGAATGTGTGTGTCCATGAGTAAAGAAGTTAGATGTTGATGGTTTTTAAGCTACTCCCCAGTTTTAAATCACAATTAAATTTAAATGGTGATGATGAAGAAGCATATATGTTTGTGTGTATGTGTGTAACTCCTTAAATTTTTTTACTGCCTTAAGGAAATAATGCCTGGTCTCTACTAGTCAAAGTCAGATTGTCCTTATTAATATCCTTGTTAATAATACAGGAAGGAGGGAAATATTCAAGGTATAAAAAGAGCTTTGGTATCAAGATGAAAGGTCATCTTATCAGTGGCCTATAATTCAAACTGATATCTGTGCCTCAGAGGATGTGCAAATATCTGTAGTGATAGCCTGGACTTTTCAAGGAGGATGAGGGGAAGGACATACAGGAGACTTGAATTGAGACTCTGGTTTTGGATCTTGAAAAGAGAAGCATGTTATAACATGTCTAACCTAACTTCAGAGTTTACTAGGCAGATAAACCACTCACCCAAAAGAACGCAAGGAGACATGCATTTCTGTTTCACTGCCATCCTTGGCTTCCTTTGTGGTATGGCTCTGGGAAATTATATTGCACATATAAATGGTATTCTGGCAATTGTTTCTTTCCAGATCATAAATAAGGTCTTGGGGACTGTGTGATTCTATAGTGAAGCAAACAAAGCAAACTAAAACCTTTTTCAAAAGTATTAGAGTGCAGTATATTTTAAATGTATCTAGGATGACATCTTTTTTTTTTTTTTGTTAAAGCTTTTTAATTTTCAAAAGATATGTATGGATAATTTTTTTTCACATTAATCCTTGTAAAACCTTGTGTCCCAATTTTCCCCTTCTCCCCACTCCCTCCCTTAGATAGTAAGTAATTTAATATATGTTAAACATAGTAAAATATGTTAAATCCAATATATGCATGCATATTTATACAATTATCTTGTAGAGTGACATTTTTGAATACACTAATCATAAGTAGATCAGATAAAGGTAAACTTTGGGGTTGAGAGAATTCTTTTGTTATTAGGGTTAATAATATAATATAATAATAATAAAATAATAATTATGTTATTATTTGTTATTAATAATGAGTGTTATTAACACTCATCTGGAGTCAGTCTGTCTGCCTCAATTTCCCCATCTATAATTAGGCTGCATTCATGAATTGATAAATTATTCTAGCTGTTTCTTCCTATATGAACCCAATCCTTCCTTTGCTCTACCTCTATGGCCACCATATATAACATTTCTGATCATTACAAACTCGATTCCCAGAAGGCTTGCCTTCAAAAGTCTCACATTGCCCAGAAGATATTTTGAATGCTCTTTGGACCCAGGAGGTCATTGAACCTAATATTCTAGGAGCTATGCAGCCTTCTGGGTTCATACCCAGGAGATAAACAAGTAGACATGTTAAACATGGAAGACATTTCCTCATTAATACTTAAAGCAAGACCCAGGAAATGAACAAGTAGAAATATTAAAAATGGAGGACATTTCCTCATTAATGCTTAAAGCAAGATAATCCTTATATCAAGAGAACCTTTCTTTTTGGACCCATTTAAGGCTTGGAGAAAAAAGGTTTTATGATAGAATAGACTATTGCACTCTATTAGAGAATAATAACATGTTAAGTCCTGCAAGAAAGTCTAAAGGAAACCAGAAAATTTATTCTTTCTCTTTTAGCTTCAGGAATTTGTTCCCAGGAGACAAATAGCCCAGATTTCATTACGCCTGCAAAGGGATTCACTAGAAGGTAGAAAGTTATTCTTGTCCAAGAATGCTGAAAACCTCCTTGCTGCTATTCTAATTTTTTTGTAATATTCCATCCACTTTTCTGAAAAAATCGTACCAAGAAGACTGCTTATGGGGCGTTATGTATGGAAATCTGAGATCAAAAGGGTTAAGGAGAGAATCAAAGGAAAAGTAGAAGGGCATGGTGTCAGGGGAGGAAATGAAAAGATACAAATGGAGTCAGAAAAATGAAGAAAAGAAAGAAGAGGAGGAGATAGAAACAGACCAGAAGGTTCTTTACTGAATAGGTTGTATCTATTTACTTCAAGGATGACCATCTATGATTTAAATATACCCATGGTCACAGAGCTCAGTTTTAGAAGCAGAATTTCATAAAAGCATAGATTCAGTGCTAAAAGGGACTTATTATAAGTTATTTAATTCAATTTCCTTATTTTACAAATGAGGAAACTGAGGGTTAGTCTCTAACTTCAAGACATAGGACTTCCTAACTCTAAGTATAGCAGTCTATTTACTCACCTAATGGATCACAAACTACTCTTGTCATAGGTGTGACAACAGAGTGTGAAGACCACATATTTTAAAATCAGCCGGAATCAGGAATTCAGGTTAGGGGAAAATCGTCAATCTTTATTCTCAGTGAAGAAAGATCGGAGATGGAAGGGAATGGGCAATAGCAATGTGTGCAGCTGAGTCAAGAAGCTAGCTAGACCAACAGCAACATGACCAGCAACTACAGGCATGGAACCCAGGCTCAATCTCTCCCCGCCTCTCTTCCTGTCTCTTTCTGCCTCCACCCACCAAAATTGTCATTTCCTATACAACACATCAGGACTTGCACAGAGAGTGGGTGGGGGCCATTCTTTATCCAAGCATGTATATTAATAGAGTGTAGTCCAATTACTATTTAGCCTCATGTGCTTGGGACCTCAGCGCATCAACTCAAGCCTCAGCCCATTACATCAGAGTAATTATCTTCTTATAAATACTCCTTGAAATCTGATTATAATCAGCCAACACCTTTTTTTTTTTTTTTTTTTTTGAGGCATTTGGGGTTAAGTGTCTTGCTCAGGGTCACTTAGCTAATTAATGTATAGTATGAGGGTAGATTTGAATTCAGATCCTTTTGACTCCAGGGTCGGTGCTCTACTCACTATACTACCTTGCTGCCCCATCAGCTTATACTTTTTGAGCATCAACTTTGTACAAGATAATATACAAAGTACTTGGGCTACAAAGGTGAATAAAATGGTGACCTTTGCCTTAGAGAAGCTTCTATTCTAGTTCTAAGGACAGAATAGTTATATAAAAATATATTTTTTAAAGTTACAATATGCTAAGTGGCAAGTGAATACCTCTCCACTTTAGAACATTGCTTTCTGCACTAGAAAACAGCTCATGTGCTTTTAAAATTTAATGTTTATTTTGAAAATATTTATTTTCCATAGGCTTCTTTAGAGTTTGCACAATCATGAAAGAATAATTTCATTTTTAGATATTTTCTTTGGAACTCTGAAGATACAGGTCATTTTATTCTCCATATGAAATTCCCTTTAACATTAAAAAGTAGATCATCTTTGATCTATTTTGGAAGAGTAGGGCTGTTTTATTTAGCAATATCTGAAGAATAATAATATTAGCTAGATTCCATTTTGAACCACTAGTTAATTGTTTTCTGAACCCCTTCACTCATGCTGTTTTTTTCTCTAAATAAAATCAATCTTTAGTTATAGTTGGATTCTTATAGGAATAGTAGTAGCATTAATAAATGTTAACAAAAAGCTTCATGAATATTCCTTTAGGAATAAAGAGTTAAGCAGAATTGCAAACTCTTTAACTTATGCTCTCCACCTAAGAAGCTTCACTTATGGATTGTATAACAGTAGCCCTTATAAAGGGAAAGTCCTCCTGGTTGTCATGTTGTGATTGGAACAATATCAACTCAAAAGACTTCCTGAAGGTAGATAGTCCCATATGACCCTATAGCACATGGCTCATTTGCTTTCATATGTGCACCCCTAGATAAGCTAATTTAGGTTTGAGTCATTCTGTGGATTAGCATCTGCTCAAAATTATAGTTTATGAGTATTGATGAGTTATGATGTATTTACATTTATTAGCCAGCAAAATACATTTAATCAATTAGCATAGAAACTAAAGTGATTAAAAAAAAAACATAACAGCACTATTCACCCCTCCACCACTCCACCCAATCACTGCTCATATATATTTCATGGATTACCACATCACCAGTAAAGGAACAAAACATGCGCAGAGTATACATGTAATCAGGGTATATATATGGAGATTCCACATGTAAGGAGCAGGTATGGGTAAGAAATATGAGTGAAAGGCTATATATCAGAAATCTATGTGATCAGAGCACATGGAAGGCATATGTGTAGAGAACACATGTATAATATTTATAATGAAGCCAACTCCCTGCCTTTCCCTCCCAATTATTTTGGAATGGTATACAAATGAAATTGGTCAAGAATGAAAGTTAAGGAAAGATGGCAAAGCCATTGACCACTACCCTTCTGGTTCACATTTCTGCCTTCAGTATGTACAAATAACAACAAAAAATCATTTGTTTTTTGTTCTGTATTTTGGACAGTACAAACTTTGCTATTTCTTGAAGCCCCAAGGGCGAGGAAGAAGAAGAGAAATAGGTTAATTACAAACCTCCAATACTCTTTAAAGATTTTGTCACTCATTTCACATGCTTTGTAAACTGCTGCTGGTTAGGAGAAGAATACAGTCAGATCTGTTTATCACTACTAAATGACCCTAAGTGATTTGGAAAGCTGTTTCCTCCTTCCTATGGTTCATGGCCATTTCAGGTAAATAACCTGAATATTCCTTCTACTTTTTTTAAAAAGAGCTATGAATGATTATATACTTTATATGGACAACAACCACTAAAGAGAACAACATAAGAGTTCTTGAGGGAAAGGATTATTGAATTTCTAGCCTTTATATTTTCAGTGCCTGGCTCAGTACATAGTAGGTGTTTAAGAGATATGTCTAATTGAATCATTGTTCAACATAGATGTAAATTAGCAATTTGATGTAGCAATTAAAATTTTTAGCAAAGCTAAGCTGATACATTTAATAATATAAGTAATCATTTTTGACTTCATGAGTGTTAAACAGTTAACAGAAATGACTCTAACATAATGACTTCTAAATGGTTAAGCCATGGATTTCTGGTGTCTTCTTGGGTATTGGAAACACCAGAGAGAACAGCTGAACAGCAGTAAATTATCCTGAAGCTTCTCTGAAAGCAAGAGAGATCTGGGACTATGGGCAATCAGGTAGTTGGATTTTTCTGTTTTTCTGGCACGAAATACCCAAGGACTGGAGGGTCTGATATCAGTGAATCACAAATTCTTTCTCTTGTCTACTACATTCTCTTAGCCTCTTCCTCTGCCAGAGAGAGAAATAAGCTATTGCTTTTTTTTTTTCTTACCAACTTTCTGTCTTGAGCCTGAAATCATTCTTTATCTCTTTAAAGGGGGCAAATTCCACAGCAGGATAGGCTTAATTCCTGGGACCCCTTTGTTCATCCATCTATCACAGCTCCCAGTCACCTTCCTGTAATCTCTCCATCTCAGTGGTAATAAGGTAATAAGATAATGGATAATAAGGCACTCCTCATTTTAACATTATGTTTTAGGGCACTGTACAGACATCAGCTCACTTAATCCTCAAAGTAATCCTAATGAGACAGATCACGTAAATATTTTCCTTCCTATTTTACAGATGAGAGGATTGAGTCTTTGGAAGGAAAATTCCAGCTCCTCAGTTGGAAAGAATACTCTATGGACCATCAATGTTTCTCTTCTAACCTTTCATTCTCTTCATAGGAAACCCAAAGAATCTTGGGGTGTGGGAAGGACTTAGGGGAAATCCATATTGCCTCTAACCTACATAATTCACTTTAAATTTCTTAATCACAACCTCTTGAATGGATAAAAACAAGATCTCAGTAATAGGGGGTGGTGGTGTTCAGTAGTTTTTCAGTCATATGTGATTCTTCTAGCATTTATAGAATGCCTTAAGTATTTCAAAGTGCTTTACAAATTGTAATGTTCTTTTGTTAGTTTTTTGGGGGGGTTTCTGGGAGTAGTCTTTGTTTCAGTTCAGTTTAATCACCATATTAGTACCCAGGGGTTTAAGTCCAAATTCTTTATTATCTCCTTCCTGGGGCTAGGCAGTTTTCTGGGGAGCTTTTCAGTCCAGCCTTGGTCTCAGTGGAAAAATGCAGAAGGAGAGCTGTCACCAGTGGCCTGACTGAAGACCAAATGAATGTATGTCCTTGGTTCCAAGAGCTTGATCTCCTTCCTGTCTTCTCTGTCCTCTAAAAACTTCTCCTCTGTGGCTCTCAGTCCCTGCTTATATGCTCCATACTGGGTATAAACCAATCGCTATATCACTAGGAAACCATTATTTGTTGTAAGATTAAATCAACCATACTGACCCATGCTAAACTAGTTAACCATTGTCTCCTCAGTTCCACTTAGTACCTTGAAGCATCCAAGTTTCAAGTTCAGAATTCTGGCCCATAACAACAAGTTTTACCTATTTTTATTCTTATAACAAGCCTGGGAGGTTGGTGTTCTCATTAACCTCGTTTCATAGGCAAGGAAACCGAGGCAGATGAAGCTGAAGTCACTTGTCCAGGGCCACACATCTACTGCTTGAGACAAGATTGTAATTCAGGTCTTCCTGAATATAGGTTGCACTGTTGCATTTAGCTGCCTACATAAAATTATTGGGTGGGAATTACGATTGTTTAACCCCAAGTCAGGTAGAGGCATGGGATAAGAATGTGGATCCTGCTAGCAGGAGGAAGAATGTTCAAAGAGTGATTAAATATCTAAAGTTAAGATTCATCAGTTATTATCTATCAGACATTACTATTACCTTCTAGGATAGTTCAGTCTACTTCAATTCTTCTACAGATCTCCTTCATGTGGTACTTTCTATAATGACACTGTAACTACAATGAGACTGTAACCTGTCCAAACCTTCTCATCCTAAATTTTTCTTCTTCTTTTGCTGCAAATCTTACCACTGCAAGCCTATTCACTATGCTGTGCTGGAGGATTTCCCTCAGATCCTTTGACTCCATGTGGATACCAACAGAGCCTTAAGGCTCATCATTTAGCTCTCATTCTTTTCACATAACTTGCTCACCTTTTCTGGTCATACATTTCTTTAAGAATACCTTTTATGCCATTCATCCTATACATTTTTTTGGTCAGTAAAAGTCATAGCTACCATGTATCTTTCCATTGCATATCCATTCCACAAAAACTATAGAAGCCATAGAGCAAGTCTGAAGAACGTTGATATTAAAGAGATGAGCTTTTGTGACTGTGAGATGCTTGTTGTTAGTCTGTAACTCCTACTAAATCTTAGTTTAGGGAAAATAAGAGAATCTAGGGCAGATTTTAAGAGCCAGCACCTGGGAAGAGTTCTGGGCTATTTTACAACAGAGCAATCTCTGGGAAATAGGTTGACATCCTTCTCTCATTACTTACTATGTTGTTGCCATTTGACATTTATTGAGCTACATGAGCACATACTGTCCTGAGATGGAATGCAGACCACCTTCTGGGCTTTGCTTTGCTATTTAGACAATTATTCTCCACTCCAACTTCCTTCACATCAATCTACTGCATTCTCTCTGTTTTGCATTTAGAAACTGTGGTACCATGACCTCACTTTTGGTCATGATAGGAATGGTCTATTATTATTAACTGTATATCCAAAGTATTTTTTTCCTCTCTGAAATCTGAATATCAGGAAACCAAACCCCAGAAGAAGAGATGTATGAGAGATGTCATATAACCTACATGCTTAGTACAACACCTGGTATATTGCAAGTACTTAATAAATGTTATTGGTTGATTCACTTACCAGCTGAGCACTGGGAAAATGATAGTCCAGAAAATGTATTAGTGTCTTATTGGAGCCAGATTTATGCTTGTTATCTCATTACTGCCAATGGGCTGGAAGAATCATGAAAATAGGAAATATGGTGAGAAAACACTGGGGAGTGAAGGTTGAAAGGGGAAAGAGGCTTGGTGGTGAGGAGAGAATATGAAGTGGTAGGGAAAAAATTGGATTTGATAGCAAGGCATTTATATTCTAGGACTGGCTCTGTCACCAACCAGTTGTGTGACCCCAAGAAAATTATGTCACTTCCCTAAGCCTCAGTTTATTTATAAAATTCAATTCAATTAAATTCATCAAACATTTATTTAACACTTACTATGTGTCAAGCACTGTGTTGATCTCTGAGCATAAAAAAAAGAGGCAAAAGATAGTTCCTGTCTTCAAGGAGCTAATGAGAAAGATAACATGCAAGCAAATATATACAAACAAGTTACTTATAGGAGAAATAGGAAATAATTAAGAGAGGGAAGACATTTGAATTAAGATGGGTTGAAGAAGGCTTCCTGTAGGAAGTGGTATTAGAGTAGTTAATATCTACATTCTTTGTTCTGTGGACCTGGGAATGAAATACCAGGACTATATAGAGACACAATTTCTTTTCTTTCTTTCTTTTTTTTTAATAACTTTTTATTGACAGAACCCATGCCAGGGTAAATTTTTTACAACATTATCCATTGCACTCACTTCTGTTCCGGTTTTTCCCCTCCCTCCCTCCACCCCCTCCCCCAGATGGCAAGCAGTCCTATACATGTTAAAGAGGTTACAGTATATCTCGGATACAATATATGTGTGCAGAACCGAACAGTTCTCTTGTTGCTCAGGGAGAATTGGATTTAGAAGGTATAAATAACCCGAAAAGAAGAAAAAAATGCAAGCAGTTTACATTCATTTCCTAGTGTTCTTTCTTCAGGTGTAGCTGCTTCTGTCCATCCTTGATCAATTGAAACTGAGTTAGATCTTTTCTTTGTCGAAGAAATCCACTTCCATCAGAATACATCCTCATACAGTATCACTGTTGAGGTATATCATAATCTCCTGGTTCTGCTCATTTCACTCAGCATCAGTTCATGTAAATCTCGCCAATCCTCTCTGTATTAATCCTGCTGGTCATTTCTTACAGAACAATAATATTCCATAACATTCATATACCACAATTTACTCAACCATTCTCCAATTGATGGGCATCCATTCATTTTCCAGTTTCTAGCCACTACAAACAGGGCTGCCACAAACATTTTGGCACATACAGGTCCCTTTCCCTTCTTTAGTATCTCTTTGGGGTATAAGCCCAGTAGAAACACTGCTGGATCAAAGGGTATGCACAGTTTGATAACTTTTTGAGCATAGTTCCAAATTGCTCTCCAGAATGGCTGGATGTATTCACAATTCCACCAACAATGTATCAGTGTCCCTGTTTTCCCACATCCCCTCCAACATTCCGCATTATCTTTCCCTGTCATTCTAGCCAATCTGACAGGTGTGTAGTGGTATCTCAGAGTTGTCTTAATTTGCATTTCTCTGATTAATAATGACTTGGAGCATATTTTCATATGGCTAGAAATAGTTTCAATTTCTTCATCTGAGAATTGTCTGTTCATATCCTTTGACCATTTATCAATTGGAGAATGGCTTGATTTCTTATAAATTAGAGTCAATTCTCTATATATTTTGGAAATGAGGCCTTTATCAGAACCTTTGACTGTAAAAATGTTTTCCCAGTTTATTGTTTCCCTTCTAATCTTGTCTGCATTAGTTTTGTTTGTACAAAAACTTTTCAATTTGATATAATCAAAATTTTCTATTTTGTAGTCAATAGTGATCTCTAGTTCTTCTTTGGTCATAAATTCCTTCCTCTTCCACAGGTCTGAGAGGTAAACTATCCTATGCTCTTCCAATTTATTTATAATCTCATTCTTTATGCCTAGGTCATGAACCCATTTTGACCTTATCTTGGTGTACGGTGTTAAGTGTGGGTCAATGCCTAGTTTCTGCCATACTAATTTCCAATTTTCCCAGCAATTTTTGTCAAATAATGCATTCTTATCCCAAAAACTGGGGTCTTTGGGTTTGTCAAACACTAGATTATTAAAGTTATTGGCTGTTTTGTCCTTTGAACCTAACCTATTCCATTGATCAACTAGTCTATTTCTTAGCCAATACCAGATGGTTTTAGTAACCGCTGCTTTATAATATAATTTTAGATCTGGTACAGCTAGGCCACCTTCATTTGATTTTTTTTTTCATTAATTCCCTTGAAATTCTTGACCTTTTGTTTTTCCATATGAACTTTGTTGTTATTTTTTCTAGGTCATTAAAATAGTTTTTGGGGAGTCTGATTGGTATAGCGCTAAATAAATAGATTAGTTTAGGTAGTATTGTCATCTTTATTATATTTGCTCACCCAATCCAAGAGCATTTAATATTTTTCCAGTTGGTTAGATCAGACTTAATTTGTGTGGAAAGTGTTTTGTAGTTTTGCTCATAAAGTTTCTGATTTTCCCTTGGCAGATAGATTCCTAAATATTTTATACTATCAGTAGTTACTTTAAATGGAATTTCTCTTTGTAACTCTGACTGTTGGATTTTGTTAGTGATATATAAGAATGCTGATGACTTATGTGGGTTTGTTTTATAACCAGCAACTTTGCTAAAGTTGTGGATTATTTTTAATAACTTTTTAGTAGAATCTCTGGGGTTTAGAGACACAATTTTCAAGGATGAAGATTATGGGTCACCAAGTCTGGTCAAGGTCTATAGCTGTATTGTCCTTTGCAAATCTCTTTGCCTCAAATGTGAAATTGGATAACAGAAGCATCTACCTCCTAGGATTCTTGTGAGGGTCAAATAAAGTAATATTTGTAATTTAAAGTAAAGTAAAATTTGCAATTTGTAATGTGGCTGGCACATGGTAAAGGTCTTCCTTCCTCTCTCGTCATGATTGTGAATTTACAGAAGAGGCTGATAGCTTTGTCTTCTGCCCTGCCATCACTCCCATGTGGACCATGATTCCAAGGTGATCTTGTACCTTAGTCCCTGCTGCTTTTTCCACTTCACCCAAATAGATGAGATGATCAAACATTGTTTTCAAAATGGATACTTCCAGGGTTGGGGGAAATCTTATGAGGTGTTTTTGCACCATGAGTTGATCGATCGATTGATTGGCCGAGGTTCAGGCCAGTGATTCAGATGAGCTCAGCTCTTACTGTCCAAAGAAACGGCCTCACAAACAAACTTATCTCACAGTTTTTTCTCCACACCTTTGGAGAGGAACAGCTATAACATTATCTCATTAAAGAACACTCTTCATTGTAGTTAAATCCTCAGTTATATCCTTGCTAGCAGAATCGCCTGGGCAGGGGGGGAAACCTGTCAATGTGAAGCTTGAGGCACATAAATGGAAGAATTAATAAAAGCAAGATTCTTGTTCATACCCTCTCCATAAGTACAGTTTAGTGGGAGTTTGACAATAGGTAGTTAATGGGCTCTTCATCTAAATTTACTTGGAGAGAGAAAAGCATTCTTTGGCAAGACCCTGAACACTTGCTATCATATATGATTAGGAGATGGAGAATGTTGTTTTAAATTGCAGCACTTATACAGGTCTCTGTCTGCACTGGGGTTTTATAGATATTAATTCATTGTTCTTCCTGGTCTCCCCCTTGGCCTTGAGTTGGAGGCAAATGCTGTTTCTAATTCTGTTTCCTGAGCCAGAAGCATGTTCGGTGATTTTCTCAATCGGGTGTGGGAAGGGAGAAGGTCCTGCTGTGTGCAGGGTACTTGGCCTGACCCCTGGAAAGCAGCTCTTCTTAGAAGTGGTGAAGGGCGAAGTAGAGCTGTGGAGGAGGTAGGGGAGAAGTGGAAGGAGAGATAAAAAAGGGAGAAAATGGGAAATAAAACAGCTGGCATTGCCCTCCCCAGTCCCTGTAAACCCCTTATGCTCCCTAAAATGCATCAAGGCTGGGCCAGATTAAGAACAAGTGGGGTCTTTATAATCAAGCAACTGCAGTCAATTCAGGATTTAAATCAGGAAAACTGAACTTCCTGACTTCAAAAATAGTCTCAGACATTTATTAGCTGTAGGAATCTGGGCAAGTCATTTAACTCTGCTTGCCTCAGTTTCTTCTGTAAAATGAGCTGGAGAAGGAAATTTCAAACCACTTTAGTGTCTTTGCCAAGAAAACTCTAATGGAAGTCCCAAAGAGTCATACACAACTGCACAATAGCAGCAGCCACAGAAAACCCCAATGGAAGTCCAAAGAGTCACACACAACTGCACAACAGTAGGGATAACAAGGTTGATCAGTTATGGTGAAATGAGATTGAAAGGTGTTGCAGTTCATTCTTAGAAGATCTTAATTTTTTATTATTATTAGTGATGAAAATTTGGTCCATTTATTGGAAGAAATTCCCAGGGTAGACACTCTTTCTCCTAGTGTAGATTGGCAAATGTTCAAGACTTATATTTTAGAGAGTTGTATAAAGGGGCACTAAGATAAGTATCTTATTCATGGTTCTTAACTAGCTCATATCAGCATCTGTATTAGGACCAGGTCTTCTCTCTACAACTATCTTTATAGGGCTCTTTAGGATTGGCAAAGTGTTTTATATAGTAGAGTCTTTATTATGAATTGATTAATTGACTAGGTGAGGTTTAGGCCAGTGAGTTGGATGAGCTTAATTCTCATTGTCCAGGGAAACCGCTCACATTTAAAAAAATTTTTATTATAGCTTTTTATTGACAAAACATATGCATGGGTAGTTTTTCAACATTGACCCTTGCAAAAACTTCTGTTCCAACTTTTTCCCTCCTTCCCCCACCCCTTCTCCTAGATGGCAGGGGGTTACATCTTAAATATGTTAAAGTATATGTTAAATACAATATATGTATACATATTTATATAGTTATCTTGCTGCACAAGAAAAATCGTATTTAGAAAGAAGGTAAAAATAACCTGGGAAGAAAAACAAAAATGCCAGCAAACAATAACAGAAAGAGTGTAAATAACAGCTTACATTTTACAGATGAAGAAACTGGGTGCCAGAGGAGTTAAGTGGCAATTACATTAAACTACTAATTGTCAGATATCGAATTGAATCAAAATCTGCTCTGCCATTGCTATGATACCTTTCACATATATTGATCCTCTTTCTTCTGAGCAGGGTACAATAGTGCATTGGAAGGAGCCTTGAATTTGGAGTTTAGAAAGCAAGGTTCAAATCCTGTCTCTTCAACTTAATATGCTTTTGACCTTAAACAATCTACTTAAAATTTTTGAATCTCAGTAAAATGAGGAAATTGGACTAAATAGTGTCAAAAGTCCCTTTCATGTCTAAATCTATGACAAATCAATCAAAGTTTATTATGTGTCTACTATATGCTAGACATTGCAGATACAAAGACAAAAAGGAAATAATCTCTACCCTTGGAGAACTTCTTACATTCTTTCAAGGGAGATATAAAGTATCAGTATTTGCAAAATAAATACTGGGGAAGGGAAATAATAGCTAGAAGGGTCTAGGAAAGGCTTTCTCTAGGGAAGATAGTACTTGGACTGAGTTTTGAAAGGAATGTAAGAAACTAAGGTGAGATGGGAGTGTATTCTGGGCATAGGATTCAATCAGTCCAATGGAAAAAAGACAGGAGAAAGAGTTTTGTGCATGACAAATAATTTGGGTACACCCTAGACTAGGGTTCTTTAAACTTTTTTCTACTTGTAACCCCTTTTCACCCAAGAAATTTTTACGGGATTTCAGGTATATACATATATAAAATAGGTATACAAATCAAGCATTTATTAATAATAAATCATAATTTCACAATCTTCAAATTAATTTATACAATGCCATAGAGGATTTGCTATAGAAAATAAACAAGGTTACTTGTCTTGTCCACGGTCCCATAGTTTAAAAAATTTAGCTTAAGAGTTTAGGAAACTTTGCTCCAGAGTATAGGAAAGGTGGTACAGTGAATGAAGCATTGGGCCTGAAGTCAGGAAGCCTTGAGTTAAAATCTAGCCTCACTCTAAAGTAGTTGTGTTAGCCTAGGTAAGTCATTTAAAAAAAAAAAAAAAGCACCCCACGTCTGTTTGTCTCTGTTTTCTCATCTGTAAAATGAGGATAATAATAGTATTTTCTTTTCAGGGTTGTTGTGAAGATCAAATTAAATGAAGGGCTTTGTAAATTTTAAAGCACTATATAAAAATTATTATTAGTAGCTGTCATATGGAGATAATAATACTTTATAAGGTTCTTGTGAGAAAAATATTTTGTAAACCTTAGAGGGCTGAGTAAATGTGAATTATGAAGCCTAGGTCTGGGTCTTCTCATGAATCATCTTTCCAAACATTCTAGATTTAATTCGGTTGTTGTTGTTCAGTCCTGACTTTCACGACCCCTTTTGGTTTTGTTTTTTTGGGATTTTTTTTTTTTTTTTTGGCAAAGAAACTGGAGTGGTTTGCCATTTCCTTCTCCAGTTAATTTTATTGTTGTTATTGTTGTTGAGTCATTTCAGTTATGAATGACTCTTTGTGATCCCATTTGGCAAAGATTGTGGAGTATTCTGTCATTTTTTTTCCTTTTACAGATGAGGAAACTGAGGTAAACAGGGTTAAGTGACTTGCCTGGGTTCACACAGCTAGTAAGTATCTGAGATCAGATTTGAACTCAAGGAGATGAGTGTAGACTCAGCACTCTAACCCACTGAGCAACCTAGTTGGCCTCCTAGAAATTAGGGATGGATTAATATAAGTACTTAAAATGAAAGTACTTTAAAAAGTTAAGGCAAGAATATCAGCAATATCTTGGATTCAAATCCTGATTCTATTTCTTACTAGCTGTGTGGGCCTCTTTGCACTATTAAGGGATTTGACTGAGATCCTTTCCATTCTAAGTTCTATTGAATTTGTTTATAACATAGTTAATCTAGAGGAAGGGGATTCATTTAGAAGTTTTGGCTTCAGAGAGTGTCTTAAGATTTAAAATTTATACTGTTAGAAAGATTATAAATCATAAGGATATTCCAACGGGAAAAAACATGTCACCTAGAGTTTTGGAGGTAGAAATGATAACTCAGTTTTAGTCCTGGTTCTGATACCCAGACACTGGTTCTTACACATTTTTTTTCCCTCAGAAAGCAGATTGTTAAATGTACCCAATGTACCCCTGGGGTAAAAGTTCTGCTGTTTAGAATAGAAATGTAGTAGTCTATTTATGACCTTTATCCTAAAAGGAGGCAGGGAACAGAGATTTTTCATGGATTGAAATGTGAGTAAGCAAACTAAATTGAGCAAGTTTTCTATTGGGCACGAGAGAGACTATGCTTATGTCAGTCAATAAGCATTACCTGTGATACAGGAATTGTGCTAATTTCTGGGAATATGAAAGAAGACTTCACTTAAGAAGATCATAATCTTGTATTGAGGGCTTTATTTTTCATTTTAAAAAATTACTTAATGGGGAAGGGAAATGGAAGGGCAGAGGCAGCTAGGGCAGTGGAAAGAGTACTGGACTTGAGGTTAGTAAATCTGAATTCAAATCCTGACTCAGACAGTTATGAGTTGTGTGACCCTGGACAAATAATTTAACTGCTATCTGCCTCAGTTTCCTCAACTGTAAAAATAGAGATAATAAAAACACCTACCTTCTAGAGCTGTTGTGAGGATAAAATGAAATATTTGTAAAGTGATTTGCAGGCCTTAAAACATTATTCAAATGTTACTGGTATTATTGTTAATTATTATTAATAAAAGAACAAAGATAAGTGATTGAAAAAGAATCATGACTAGCAATTTGAGGAATTTTGCACTAGCAAAAGCCCATCCAAAACACTGATATTATTTTGCTTATTTTTATAAGCTATAAATACATATACTCCATTATTTTTATTTTATGTTTAAGATTGGGTTATAAATTAATAAAATTGTTTCTTTTTAAAAGAGAGACAGATAGTAGACAGAAAGTAAGGATCTAAACCATACTGGTCATTGCATACTGGGTTTTTTTCTGTCATGGAAGCAGGATACAGAGGGATGAGAAGAAAGATAATGAACACATTATTCAGTTGGAATTGGCCAAATGAAATTAAAGTATGAGAGAGGACAGAGACAGAGAGAGAATTGGAGAGATTGAGTAAAGGGTGAGGGATATCTTGGCATTGAGAGCCACTGAATCCCACCATAGCCATTGACCCCTTTGTCTACTAAGGCTGTAAGAGTGAGAGGCCAGAGTGAGAGGGATATACAATTGGATGTGAACTCCCTCTCCCCCTACCAACTATTGATGTAGGCAACAAAGTGTCTGTGCTCTTTGCCCCATCTCTTTTTGTATGGAAAGGCAGATGTGTGCTCTTTTTCCATTTGCATTCATAATTCCTGATATAACTAGCTTTAACTCTAGCTTAATTCAGATAAAATAGGTTCTATCATAAATACATTTTGTGTGTTTAATTATTTGTGAATTGGGACTTAGATACAAATACAAGTTGGAATATGCTGGTGATTGTGTTAACTGTTGAGAAAATTATTTTACTAGAAAACTTTCTGGCCTTTCTGTTCTGATTTCCAAAGAATATTTCCCTAAAGTTTTTCCCACACATGATTTTGCAGGCGGATGAAGCTCAAATCAGGTAGGGCCTTGAGAGTACCTCTGGGGGCAAAGGATATTGGGAAGAATTATCCTTTGGAAGCCTCATAATTGCTATTCATTCCATTTGGGAAGCAACTGAAAACATGGTTTTATTTGGTTGAGAAATGTGATCTAGGATAAATCCTGTCTGATCTTTAGTTTCATGGCTTACAGGTAAGCTGATCTGATTCACAACTGAATGTGAATTATCTTTTCAAAAAGGTTCATAAAGTGTGTGTGTTTATGTGTGTGTGTGTGTGTGTGTATTTTTGTGTGATTCATATTCTTTATTTGCTCATTTTAATATTGGAGGAGACATTTGGGGGAAAATAACATTTTTCTTAAGCAATGAGCATCTTTGTACCTATTGTCTTTCTGACTCATTCTGAACCCTCTGAATGGGCTATAGTAGAAGATGTTTTCTGTCTGACTACATTTCCTATGTTGCCTTAATCAAGATTGAAATCCCAGTTTGGGGTTTGGAAGAAGACTTGTACATTGGTCTGTGCTTTAAGCTTCCTGAGGTTTCAGGCATAAGATAAGCCAAAAGATTTGGCTGACGATGCTATATCACAAGGGCTGGTGACAATTGTGTCATCATCCAGACTTCTGAACTCTAAACTATTTTTTATGGGGAATTCCATCCAAAATAGTTTTCATGGCTTTCAAGCCTCTCAATTTAGTATCACTCTTTTTTTTTATCCTTATTTCTTGATAATCTCCTTAACATAAACTATATTCTAACTATATTGGGCCAATCTTTGTCCTTCCTTTTTTTCACATCTTTTTCTTTTCTCAATTTTTAAATAGATTGGAATGATTTCCCATTTCATTTTTTTTGCATGTTAAACTCCTATTTATCCTTTAAAGTTCAATTCAATTGTTATATTTTTTTCCATTTTCAACTTTATTTCTTAATTGAAAGTTTTTCTGATCCTTCTCATTTAATAACAATATCCTCCTGAATTTAATATGTAGAATGAGACACATTTTTGGATATGACTAATATGGGAATTTGTTTTGCTTGTTTGTGTTATTCATCTCTGTTTTCTTTATGTGGGGGAATGAAGAGGGATTAGAGGAAAAAAATGCTTGATAATTGAAAAATAATTAAATTATGTATTAGCAAATTAAATTAATTAAATTAGCAAAACAGTAAAATGATCTTTTTAAATCTTGAGGTTTTACATTGTATTTTGTTTTATAACTCTTTAATGCACTTTTAAAATATTTTACTTTATAGAATAGTTATTGATATTAGCTTTTATCTTTCTACTAGATCATAACCTCCTTGAGGGCAAGTTACTATGGTTTACCTAAATTTCCCCTCCCCTTTTCAGTATCCAGCACAGTTTTCTTCATTAAATTGTTTTCTTTAAAAAAAAGTTTTTAAATTGGCTATAATACATACAGCTCCACAACTGCATTGTCTTGGGTCAGCCTAAACACTACCCTAGAGAGTTCTCTGTTTTTATAAACAGCCTATATAATAACAGAAAGAATGGTACCTTCATTAATGCCATCAATGGCAAATGATATCTGTTTGCTCCCATGGATCATCTGCCCTGCCTTTCTGATTGTAGAAAATAAAAGAGATTTTTTTTTTAAACAAATACCCAGGTCCTCCAAAGTTTCTGAAAGAGTCCAGGGGAGGCCCCATCTGGTGATTGAACCTTCTGTCTAGTTTAGGTCTCCCACCTCCAGAAGATGAAAGGAGCTAAGCTTCAATATACTGCTGTCCCAGAAGATAGAAGTAGAAGGCTTACTTTATTTCTTTACCCTTTAGCTTTACAGCAGGGCTTCCTGCGGACTCAAATAGTTCCCTAAACACTCAGCCTCATTAAGAGAGAGATAGGTTTAAAAGAAAAGCAAAGAATAATAAAAAGGGAGTAGGGATAATAAAAAGGAAGTAGGGATGGTATATAGAGGGCACACTGCATTGGTGGAGTACAGGAAAAGGGGAGGGAGGGAGGAGAAGAAAAATTATTACAGTCTCTTTCCAAATTCTAAAAGCATATTCCCAAAATGATATGGTCATTAAAATAATATGGTCAGGCATTATCTAAAAGCAAAATTAGCAAGTCCTCTCAGGGAAATAACCATATTCCAGTAATAAGAAATCTATCTTTATAATAATGCTAATAATAACTGGAATGTATGTGTACAATATTCTTCTTCCAAAAAATTAAGAGTGCCTTGCATCCTATATACTGTCTCCCCGGGTCTCACAATAGCTAATTCTCAGATTATTCAGATACTATATATCTGGTTTCTATTTGTGGTTGACAATCAAGAATTTGCAGGGTTGTGTGGGAAGAGGCTGATGTGTATCTCTTAGAAAATGTAGAACATAAGACAACATAACATTTTAGATATACAATTGTTTCAATTTTTAAAAGGGGGGAAAGTTAGATTCCAGAATCAACAGATTGATGAATTTCATATCAATCACTGATATCAACAGATTGATGAATCTCATATTGATTCCTGACATCAAGAGATTGGTAAATTTCATATCAATCACTGACATCAACAGATTGGTGAATTTCATAATAATTCCTGACACAATTCAACAATGGAATAGTAAAGAGATATTCTGTGAATACAGTATGCAGAAAAGGAAATAGTGATGATTAGAAGCCAGTCCTAGTTCATTAAAAATAAGTCATAACAACAGTAACTATCATTTACATAGTGCTTTAAGATTTGCAAAGCTCTTGTCATATATTATCTCATTTCATTCACATCCTTAGGCTGTGAGGTAGGTACTGTTATTATCCCCATTTTACAGATGAGGACACTGAGGTTGAATAGAGTTAAACAACTCATTTGGGATCATACAGTTAATGTCTAAGGCAGGAGGATCCAGATTTAGTTCTTTGTAACTCTCTCATCACTATACTCCCTTGCTGCCTAAGTCATCCCAAGCTAGTCTCATTTTCTTATTTACAAATGACTAGAAGAGTGGCTTGTGATATTTGTCATAGGAACTACATAAGGAGGAGGGGGGAAACATCTCAGTCAAGATGTGCTGGCAAAGGCAGCAGGCAACTGATTGTGGTATTCTTAGGTCACAGGCAGATTTCCTTTTTTCTACTGGTTTCTTTGCATCTGTAGTCTTAGAAAGATAAGATTTGGAGCAAAAACTGGTAGCCATTGTGCACAGGGATACAGATATAAACCCACTGTCATCCACACCTTAGAGGCACAAAAAACACTCATAATAACTCTCTAAAACTTCCTAAAACACTGACATTTCAAGGCCTTGCTCAAGTGACTCTCCCTACATGAATTTTTTTCGAAATCACCCATTCATTTCTATTCTGCCCAGCCCTTCAAAATTACACACACATGTATATGTATATGTACACAGGCAGGACATACACCCATACATGCAAGTGTATTATATATAAATACACACATATGTACACACATATACATATATATGTATATATCCATATTGTGGTGACCTTGTAGAATGAAAACAGGAGACAGTTAATCTTTAGCTTTGTTTGCTTAGAGCCAAACAAAGGACCTTGTATTTACTAGGCAATAAATGCGTATCTTTTTGCATTGAACCATAGATACTTTCAAATTTAACAAGGAGGTCTTCCTCTAACTGCTTCTATTGTTCATTTTTCTATTATACACATACCCTTACTCCATCTTTCTTTCACTCAACTTTGCAGGGGTGGGATGAATATGCAGCCTTCAGCTCTGTTTACATTATGTATCCCATAAGCAGTCCCCTGAATTTTGCAGGTTTAGCTAGATGTGGACTTACCTTACTGTCTGTAAGTATAAACATGACTGTCAGGTGCTAGATACTGGTATGCAGCATCTGCATTGAACCAAGTAGATACCCTATGGTTGAATGCATGGTTGAAAATAATTGGTAGAGTAGGGAAAATCCATAGACAAAGTATATTTGGATTTCAGCAAGGTATTTAATAAAGACTCTTGTGATATCCTCACGAATAAGATAAAGGAATGTGGGCTTTATGTTTATTCATTCAAAAACAATTATTAAATTAACTGTTTACTAAGTGAATAATACTAAATATTGGAAGAGATTCATACTTTAGATCTTGATTCATTGTAATCTAATGCAAAATTATCTCATTTGGTGCTTAATAAGTGCTATTTCATCTTCTATTTATTTATTAGAGAAGTCAATCAGCTGATAAGCATTTATTATGTATCTGTTTTATGCCAGGCACTGCAATAAGTCCCAGGGATATAAAGAAATATATGAGAAAGCCCCTTCCCTGGAAGAGCTCAAAATCTAATGGTTGGAGGGAGACAATACGTAAACAGCTCTATAGGGGTGGGAAATATTTTGTTGGAAGATAATCCTTAAAGTGGTATTTTATTCTATCAAATAAAATACTTAAAAAAAATAAAGAATAAGCAGAATGAGATTTTTGTATTGTCTATATCTTCTAGTCAATTGTGTCATGGTAAAAATGTGGTCTATTGTATTCTTTACTAATAGCATTATAGAGATTGTCCTTGATATATTATAAATTATTGTTATATAGATAGTACATAGCATATAGATAGAGAGGAATGATTATTTCTCCGTCATATTAATAATAAATTATTGAATTAGGACCAGGATTTTTCTCAGATGTCTGTAGGTTCTTCAGTTTCTGAAGAACATTACTGATAATGAGATTGAATTATATATTCTTGATTTTGTTTAGACTTTACTTAAGCTTACAAGGAATTTAATCTAAGCTGGGAAAGCCTATTTTGTTCTACACAGGTATGGGTGGGAATAAATTTTTTGATTAGGTTGCCGAAGCCTGGGTAAAATAGACGTAAATGTCAAAATCAACTCCTCATTGGAATAGATTTACTTCTCAATGTAATATTCTCACTAATTGTTAACCAATCAGAGTCGATTCACATACTCAGGAATTCCCATTCTTCCATGGGCTTTATATGAGCCACCACCATGATTTGTCTTTGACAGAATATCAGACTCATTTTATTAGTAATATGCTAGCAGTGTTAATAAAATGATTACTTACCAGAAACTATGTATCTCAGATTTTCTAAACCTCACAAAGAGGAAGCATGTAGGTCAATATTGTTGATTTTTTTCGTGTATCTTTTTCAGTCTTAAAAGTGTGTGTGGGGACAGGGGGCGGGGAGAAGGCACATGACTCTCTAGAATAGTGTGAAGCAATGGCCAAAATTTTTGGATATTTTTCCAATATAGTTGTTAGATAAATTCAAATAAAAATCCAAAAAAGAGAGATTAACATAAAGAATTGGCTCCAACTAACCTTAAATGTAATACCAATTATCTAAATTCAATTTATACAAAGTCTAACTACAGTTGTTGTCCATAAGAATCTTAGACAGCATGATCTGCCCCCATCACTGCCAGTCAATGACAGAGTTGAATCATGACACATATTAATTGCTATCACAGTGCTTACTGTATTTTATGAGAAGTATGTAAACTCAAAGCTAAATAACCTTTGTGTGCAAGTTAAATCTTAAAGATAGCAAGTCAAAGCTATCATAATTGCTGTTATATTTCTCAATATCTTTCATTTTGGTAAGTGTAATATAATAAGCTAATTTAAAAAATTCTTTGACTTAAAAAATGAAAATAACTTGAGAACATTTATAATCATCTGAAATTTTAAACAATTACACAAAAGTTTAATGTATTAAACTTTTTATTGTCTTTAAAAGTGTGTGGAGGAGTGATTTTTTTCTTGTAAAAATATGAAGGTGTCATTATATAAAGTTTGGAAACCATAATAAAGAAGGAAGGAAGGAAGCATTTATTAAGCCTTGCTATGTGCTGGAAATTATGCTACATACTTGATAAATATTATCTCTCACAACAATCCTGAGAAGTGGGTGATATTATTATCCCTATTTTATAGATGAAGAAATGGAAGCAAACAGATTAAGTGACTTGCCCAGCATCATACAGCTAGCAAATGTGTGAAGGAAAATTCAATTCAGTCCTTCCTGACTCTATGCACTATGCCACCTGGCTACCTCTATAATAAGACTTAAGATTTTTCCACAAGTTTCTGCTATCTTCATTTGTAAATCAGTCCTTCAATACTTTCACAATGGTGTTGCTACTAGCAGATCTCCTCTCAGTTTAAACTAGCTACTTTAAAAAAATTTAATTTTTAGTCCCAATTTTTCTCTCTTCCATTTTCCTCTTCCCTATCCATTGAGAAAGCAAGAAAAACAAAATCTTTCATAAAAGAGTACACATAAGCAAAAATAAATTCTTAAATTAGTCATGGCAAAAAAGAAAAACATGCTTCAGAAAGCTACACTCTGAGTCTAGCATGTCTCTATCTCAGGTAGTATGTTTCATCATTAGTCTTCTGGAATTATGATTACTCATGGTGCTGATCGGCTTTCCTAAATCTTTCAAAATCATTTCTCTTTGTAATATTTTTGTCCTTGTATAAATTGTTCATCTGGTTCTGTTTACTTTGCTCTGCATCAATTCATATAGATCTTTCCAGGTTTTTCCTCAAATATCTTCATCATTTCTTCCAGTACAATATTATTTTTATCACATCTTTATACTTGTTCAGTCATTCCCCACTTAACAGGGAATATTAATTTTCCAATTGATTTACCCCCTCAGTTGACAATTCTTTGCAACCACAAAAAAGAGTAAACTAGCTACTTTTCCCACTTTTTTTTTATTCCGACTTTTTTTTTTACCTCTTCTATAATCATATAAGAACCATGAAGTTACAGTTCAAGTATAATGACTCTACTGCCCTTAATAGTGAAAACAGTTTATAATAAAAATTTGTGAATGATCTTTTCTATTTTCCTTCTATTTTTTTGTTCTTTTCTCATTTTCATCCTTAAATGGACCACTGGGATGTTTTTTCTAAGTTGCCTATCTCAGTAAGCTTTCTTTAAATTGAATTGGTTTTACTCTGCACGGTTTCTCTCTGTCTTATGAGAAAATATTGCTTATAATCTTCGACCATCAATCTCCATAAGGTTTTGAAAAAGGGTTTATCTCTTAAAACCATTATTGATCTTAGCTACTATCTCCTGTATTTCAAGTAAGTCAAACGCTCGCTGACTAAGATGCTTTTTAGAATATCTTGGCTTTATCTTGACAATTCATTTATACTGGATAGACTTCTGTATGGTAATGTAGTCTGAGTCTGGGTCCTTTTTTCTGTTCATACCCAATTTTTCATTATCAATGATTTGTTTAAACAGGTCAGGGTAGAATAATTTTAATTGCATATCTTTAAAAAATTATGTTTTCTTCTAGCTTTGTACTCTTTTTGTTTTCTGTCCAAAAAGTTGGGTGTCTCTTCACAGGAAGCTGATTTAGGAATAAGTTCCACATCACTAATTAGTTGTTTCCTGTCAAAATCAATTTCTATTTTTGTCAAGTTATTTTGGTACTTGCCATAACTATCAGTTCTTTATTCTTTAAGAAAGTATTATTGATATACAAATATAAGGCTTCTATTCAGTATGCAAATCATTGACCTCTCTCATTTCTGATTTCTATATTTTAATATATTTCTTACCTATTTTTTCCTTCATATGGAAATTACTGAATATTAGAATATATGCTGATTTAATTTGGAGAGTCATATAAAGTTTTCCATAGCTGTGGAGTCAAAATATTAGAGTTAGATGGGACCTTAGAGATAATTGAATCTAGCTCCCAAAATTTACAGATGAGAAAATTAAGGTTCAAAAGAAGTTAAGAGACTATCCAATGATACAACTAGAAATGAACAGAGGTTGAATCCAATTCTAAGTTTTCTGATACTATCTAAAATTCTTTTCACTACAAGATTTGTTTTAAGGGTACATTGTGTGTGTGTGTGTGTATGTGCGCATGCACGCACATGCATACGTGCATTTGAATTATGAATATAATTCCCATTTATAAATGGTTCCCATTTAGAGTCAGAGAAAGAGAGAGAGTATAATTAGAAATAATGACACTGAAATTTTTTTTCTTAATTTACTCAGATTGATGAAGCACATCTCAGAGAAGCCACCATTAGAGTTTTTGCACCACTTTCACAAACACTTGAACTCTCTCTTATTCTTGAAAAGGGGTCAATACAAGCAATTATGGTTAACCCAGGCACAGGGAGCATCTCTAGGAATAGCCTAACATTACTATGTTGCCTTTCTGAGGCCATTTCACTACTTTTTGGAACTTCCAATGGAATGAGAGGTGCTCAAAGAAAGGCAATAAAACTAAAGCTAAAATTGTTAATAATTATCATCTTTAGTTAAAAAATGGGGGGGGGGAGGTATAAAAGTAAGATTTGAGAACTATTTGAGGAGCTGAAGTTTTTGTGTTCTTATTTCCACTTCTTGTCTTTATATATTCTCTAGTCCTTTCTAGCCTGGGGATAGGGTATGCTTAAGTAAGTAGAGCTAATTCTTTAGCACTTTGGTCTTTGTTCACAGGTATTTCACATGGGAATAAGAAAAATCAGTGGTTGATAATATAATATCCTAGGGTGATTGCTACAGAGTAGGTCAGGCAAATTCCCATGATGCTAACTAAGCAACATGCAGTTTCTAGGAAATAGAAGTTCATTGGGTGTGAATTTCTCAGGCTTTCTTTAAGCTATTATCCAGCCCACAATATAGCAAGCAGATTGGGGAATCATCTGCTATGTCTATGCAAAGACCTTGGCCCTGAATCATATGTGTAGTAAATAGATTGAGCAAGTCATCCTAAAGATAATATTGTAAGGGACCTCTGGGTATACATGGAACAAAGGCTATGAGAACCAAAGCAAGCTGTCTGGATTAGCCCCTTGGGCACTCAGATTCCAGCCACATAATATTTCTATTAATGAAAAGCATGCATTCCAACAACACACTTTGTCGTCAGAAATTGTTACCATAAATAAAAACTACATGGGAGGCTTACAGATGCCTTTTAGGGCAACTGGAAAGGTGCATTATGATACAGAAATAGAAATATCAACTAAAATAACAACAAATGTTCTGGAAAACAAACTATCCTGGTATGGAATTTAACTTTAAAAACTTGATACCAAATATTGTGTGTTGAATTAGGTAAAACACTATTATGTATGACTTTTATGCAGTTCTACTTTTCTGCACTGACCTATTAGTAATGAGTATGAAGGCAAAAGAACTCAATTAGGTACACTCACTAGAGATCAGAATCACAATTAATTTATCCATGCTTACTAGGAAAGGAGAATGTGTTTAAGGCAGATGTGCCTCCCTTTCAGTCTTAGTGTGTCCTGGTCAGATCTGCCAATCAATTCAACTCATCTGGCTCAGGTTAAGAAACTCATTATATGCAAAGTGCGGAGAAAACATAAAAGGAATAAACAAACAAAACAAAACAATTCCTGTCCTCATGGAATTTACATTCTATTGGAAAAATATTCTTATTAAAAATAGATAAAAAGAAATTTGGGAAGGGAGAGGGCACTATCATGAGCAGGCTTTATGAAGAAGGAAGCACTTTTGAGTAATATTTAAAGGAATATAAGTATTTAAAACATAAAAATGAAAAATACATATTAAGTATGGGGGATAGTCTATGTGAATATACATAGGTAGAAAATGTCATGTTTTAAATAACCTGTGGTCCAGCCCATGAATTAGGCTTACATGAACTGGGCTCAACCTTGAGAGGAAGTTTGAAAAATTATACATCTCTTTGTATGCAGTATGCCCTCATCCAGAGCTTGCTCTTGGGAAAAATCTCCAAATATAGTTAGCAAACAGCTTGTACTTAGGTTTCCTAAGATGAGTGTAAAGGGGTGTCTAGATCTCCTGTACACATATTGAAAGTAACATTGCAAATATGGGGTACAAGTTAGCCTTCGTTCTATCCTAATGCAAGAAGACATAGAAGGAATTGCTGAAACCCATAAACAACATACTGTCCTCTTTCTGGTGAGTTTTATATTCTACAGGGTCCTAAAATTCTCCTGATTCATAGGATTGCCCAATGATTCCAGGTCCTGTTGCTGGGAATTCTCACTGACAATACCCCAACATTCTGAGTTCAATTTTCACACCACAAAGACTTATATGAGCATCCAGCCTTTAGTATTACTCCCCTGGAAAGGAAAGATATCTGGAGTCTCTATTCAACCAATTCCACTTCTCATTGTAGTCATGCCAACTGAATAAAAGGAGGTAATTACAAAGTGCAAAATTCAAGCTCCTTGGTCTCTCATATGGTGATGTCCCTTACACTCTTTCAGTTCTGGTGAAGATATATACAATTCTCCTCTCTTCAAAAGTGATTATAGGAGCAGCTAGAGATTGCAAAGTGGATAGAGCATTAACCTTGGCATCAGAAGGACCTGAATTCAAATACAGCTTTGACACTAATAAGCTCTGTGACCTTGGACAAATGACTTAACCCCATTGCCCTTGCAAATTTTTTTAAAGGCCTAGTTATACACTGGAAATACTTTTCTCTCAGCAGAAAGCCAAATTTCAGGATTCTTGAATTTATAAGGAACCTCTGAATCCTGTTTAGAAAATTACTTTTTTTTCTGTCTGGAAGGCTTCCCTTTTTGCTAGGATAAGGTTAGATTCTGAAAACCTCTGCCTTGTTGCATTGAGGGCCCATAAATTTACAGTGGAAGTTATATGACTTCCTCCAGGTTCATTCAGTAGCACACAAGGAGGAGCAAAAGAAATGGAAAATGAGAGTAATCCGGAGTTGGGGTTTAGCAAAGTGTCTTCCATAGGACAAGGAGATTAGAGACCAGAAGGTAGCCAGCATAGAATAGAGCTGTTGAGATTAGAAAGGAGCAAAATGCAGAATAGACTAAAGAATGAGGAGATTAAATTCAGAAGGAATTTTAGAAAGAAGCATAGTTTTGAAAATGTTGTGTAATATTTATAGTTTTTAAAGTTAATAATATGAAATGTAAATTCATGGTTTTATATTGAATCCTTTTTGTATGCTGTGCTGTATACATGGAAATGTTCTTTTTTTTTTTTGTACGTATTTAAGTTCAAAATGAAGAAAAAAAGAAGAATGAAAAGATTGGAGGTTGTGGTGAGAACAAACAATTGATTTAAAAAGGATTAGAAAGGCAGAGATGAAAAGATAGAAAATTGTGATCAGATAATGTACATTGTGAGCTTCTTGAGACAGGGACTGTCTTTCACTAAATCTCCTGCATTTGGTACAGTGCATAGTTGGCACTTAATAAATTAATTTTGACTGAGTGACTAATAAAAGACATTATAATAATGTAAAATAAAGCTACAAGAGTTGATTGGAGTCAGATTGTGGAGGACAAGATCATAGGGACCAAAGTGAATTGTGAAGGTATTTATGCAGGAGAATAAAATGGTCAGTCTTGTGTTTTAGGTAGATTATTTTGATATTTTTAGGAAGGATGGAGGGGAGATATTGTAGGTAGTGAACTTTTAGGAAGTTATCACAATAATTTAGGAAGGATTAAAAAAAAGCCTGGATTAGAGTTGGAAAAAGAAGGGATATCTAAGTGGTCCAGTGGATAGTGCACTTGCCCTGGTGACAGAAAAAATTGACTTCAAAAACACTTCCAACTGGGTGGTACAGTGGAGAGTTCCAGGGCTGAAGTCAGGAAGACTCAGCTTCCTGAATTTAAATCTGGTTTCAGGTACTTCCAAGCTGGGTGATACTCACTCTATCTTGTTTGCCTCAATTCCTTATTTATACAATGAACTGGAAAAGGAAATGGCAAATCACTCCATTATCTTTACCAAGAAAACCCCAAATGGGGTCACGAAGAGTTCTAACATACCAAAAAAAGAGAGGAAGGACATTAATATTAAGAATATTGCAGAGATGGAATTAAGACTTGGCAATTGATTGGCTATTAAAACAAAAGATAGCAATATTTGAGGATGGGAAGGTTACTGAGCCTAGTAATAATGAGGATTATTTTGCCCTCAACAGAAATAGGGAAATGTGAAGGAGGAGTAGGTTTGGTGGAACAGATGATTGGTTCTATTTTGGAAATGTTGAGCTCGAGAAACTGATGGCACTTGGAGATGCAGGGCTGGATCTCAAAAAGAGATTAGGAAAGGTACAGTGCATTGGGGGAGAGAGAGAGAGAGAGAGAGAGAGAGAGAGAGAGAGAGAGAGAGAGGAAGGGAGGGATGTCTGATAGATTTGGCCTCTTGCTATACACATTGTTCTTTATGACAGAGCTCAATCCCTTGTCACTGAAGATCACCCCATATAGAGTTGGTATTTTTGTGTCAGAGTTTAGACATGCTTGCAGTGGTTAAGAGTAAGAAAGCAACAACTAGATTTATCTCCAGCCTGACTGCTTTTCTTCCAGGCTCCCAGGTCTAAAAATAATAAAGGTAATCGTAATAATATCTAACATTTACTTGGCACTTTAACATTTATAAAACACTTTTTCCAGTTAATCTCTAATGATCTTCACCGAGATCCTGTGAGATAAATATTATTAGACCCATTTAATAGATGTGCTTTGAATAGAATTGCTCAAGATTATTTTACAACTTGATTCTTGAAGGAAATCAAAAAAAGGCTAGTTAACTATCATGAGCTGACCTATTGCCCATACAACTTCAGATGATTTATGAAAGTTTTTTTTTGTTGTTTTTTAAATCCTACCAAGTTGATGCTTCCTTCCTAGAGGATATATGTCTCCCCTCCATCCTTCCTAAATGTATGTGATGTATATGTATATACATATATATTCTTTTTCTTTTTTCATAGTATTTTACTTTTCTAAATATATGCAAAGATAGTTTTATTTTTATTAAAACATTTTATTTTCAAAACATATGGATAGTTTTCAATATTCTTCTTTGCAAAACCTTGTGTTCCAAATTTTTCTCATTCTCTTCTCTAGTCCCCCTTCTCTAAGATAGCAAGCAAGAGGATTTATTTATTAAAGTATTACTATGTTTGCATTAATGAATTTAGGTGAAATGATTTTTCTGGCTAATCAAAAAATCTCTTTACAGTGACATGAATTCATTTTACTACTCAAATAGGTATGATGTAGCTTACAAGCAGGTCGTGCTCCAGAAGTTGACTTGTAAATCAATTTGTTGTTTAAGATGTATTATATTTTCCCCCAGAAATCACATAAAATGGGGCTTATGGTTCTAGAAAAGTCTTTGATATGAAGAAAAACTTCCTGAGGATTAGAGCTATCCAAAGTTGGAATAGGGAGATGAATGAAAAGCCTGAGAGACAGTTTCTGATAATTAATAATCAACTTACTATTTAGGCTAGCTAATCCACAAATTGTTGGGTAGTGGTTTCTCTCAATAACTAAAGACAAAACCATGGGGAGCTCTGAAAGCTTAAATATTTTTGGAAAATGAGGTGCACTTGACGGATGAAAATTAACCCTGATTGAGGAACAGTTATTGAGGGAATTGACATATTGATGAGGAGGTAGGTTAACAGAATTCAACACCTGCTGAGAACATGACTTGATCATGAGACTCAGCCATTTCCATCAATTCAGACAAAGGAATCCATTTCTACCCTGATCACTCTGGTTGATTTTCTCTTTCATGAACTGTGTTCCCTTAGACTGCAATGGAGGGGTGCAAAGGCATGGTCTCAATGCTTTAGGGCTATAATGCACCTAGATTAGACCATATTTAACAGAAATAAAGTCTTCTACTTGGGTGGGATCCTGCTCAAGATTATAGAGCATGTACTCAGAGAATTTGGACAAGCCTTGTCCTTCAGAAATTGGCTAAGTGACCTACAGGGACTGATAACTGAAGGAGGAAATAGAAAGGAAAAATCTCAGTTCTAATTTAATAATTACTTATTAATGTAATAGAAAAATAATCACTTCCCTCAAAAGGCTGCTATGAGAAGTCGTGACTTATTCCTCATGGGTGGTCTTCTAGTCTTCTAGAAAAGGCTAGATGAACATTTTTCATCTTTGTTGTAGAAAGGATTTTTATTCAATTATGGGTATGGCTAGCTGGCTTTTGGGTATCCTGCCACATCTTAGATTTTATTATTTAATAGGGAAAAAATGAAGATTTTTGAATAGAGTAGTGATATGATCAGATTAATAAATTTTTTTTCTGGCAAAGATAAAAAAGTTGAAATGGAAGAGGAAGGGAATGGAAAAGAAAGACTTCAAGCAGAATATTGTAACTGACCAGGCAAATAGTAACTAGGGCCTGAAGTAGAATGAAGTAGAATAGAGATGAGGAGTGGAAATGAGAGAAATTGTAAATGCAAAATCAATCAAATTTGGTAACTTATCAGATATGATATGATATGATTTCAGATATGATCATATATGAGATGATTTCAGAAGTGAAATAGAAGTATGAGTCAAAGATAATAAGACAACAAAAACAAAAAATCAAGGTGAATAATGTCATCACACAATCAGAAATAACTAAGTCAAAAGTAGGTGCTAGTTTAGGGAGAAAGATAAACTTGGCTGAGGACAAGTTCAGTTTGAGTCTCTGAAATGGAATTGTCTAATAGGCATTTAGAAATATGGGGTCAAAGCTCAGAAAAGATACCTGAAGTAGAAATAAAGTTTTGGGAATCATTTATATAGAGGTGATAATTGAAATTGCAGAGTTAAATATGATGACCAAAGGAAAACATTTAGACACAGAAGAAAAGTTAACACTTTGGTGAATACCATTTTTAAAATTATGTGTGCCTATGTAAGGTAGATAGTTCCACATGAGTTATATAAACCAGGGGTTGATAAATGGCCCGAAGGCCAAATTCCACCCAAGCTGTACAAATGGTTTTTTATATTTTTAAATAAAATTTTTATCATATTTAAAAATGTAAAAACCATTTTTGGCTTATGGGCTATATACAAACATATGGTAGGTCAGATCTGGTCAGTGAGCTATAGTTTTCTAGCCACTGGTCTAGACATATAGATGTATAGATTTTAGGGATGTATGGATAGAGATGATCAAAAGAGAATCAGCACAAGGGCTATGGGGGAAGGTTAGTCAAACCCTGGAGCATCTTGAGGCTGGTCACTCAATCCTACAGTTTTGAGTGAAATACTAGCCTCATTCACAGATATTGCTTGTCTAAACATGTAACAATTTGGAATAAAGTTATTTTCCTGGCCACTAAGGATGGTAGTAGGGGAATGTTACCTCAAACCTGAAGGCTTGGCCCCATCTTGCTTTGTGACACAAAAAACCCCCATCACAAATAGTGAATAGCAAGTAATTTATCCAAGAAGAAATCAGACAAAAGACTAGAATATACCATAAAATACACAAGAGTGAATGGGCTTTTTTGAGAGCAAGGCAAGATCTCACCTCAATCAAGAGATCTCATCCAAAGAGAATTTCCCTAGTTTTTAGGGAGGAAAGCTAATTAGGCACACTGTTGAGTGAGTGGGTTACTCTGTTTGCCATTTCCAAAGTCTCTCTTTTTCATGTGTGTCTCCTTGAAGACAGTATGGAATAAAATGTGAATATTGGGAATAAACCATGTCCTTCCTCTCCAAAACTCTCACACCATTTCTGTCTTCAGGTAGTAACAAAGAGTCAGCATTCACCTCAGCACCTCCTAATTATGATCTGACACAGGTTATACTGTCTTGAGGTACCTGGAAGAAGAGTCTAGAAAAGTACAGAGAAAATAAAGAATGAGAATAAACATTAGAATCTGGCTATCAGATGAACACTGGTGACCTTTGAGAGAGTGGTACAGGTAAAAGTTAGATTGCAAGGTGTGAAGAGGAAATGGGGACGTTAGGTGTAGACAACTTTTTCAGAAATTTAGAAGTGAAAAAGAAGAGAGGGATGAGATAGGAAAGTGAGATAAGAGTGGGAAGGATCTGAGGAATGATTTTCTTTTTAGGTTTGGGGAGACCTAAGAATATATATAGCCAGATGGAAAAAAAAAAGAATTGGTGGAGAAAGAAACTAAACATACATGAAGGAGAGAGGGTGATTGGTGGATGGAGGAGGTAAGAAAGGATGTTATCAAGGGCACAGGTAGAAGGCAAGAAGAAAGCCTTTGAAAGAGATGGTTGGAATTCAAAGCTGAATGCTACTGCTACTTCTGGGGACCTTATCATTCATCACAGCAGGCAATAATTTGATGTACTGATGTCTCAGCATGTAGAAAGACTTTCAGTGGCATAGTGCCAGGAGGAGAATGTACTTTCTTATTTCAACCCAAGGAGAAA
Organism: Sarcophilus harrisii; assembly: GCF_902635505.1. Classification (NCBI taxonomy): domain Eukaryota; kingdom Metazoa; phylum Chordata; class Mammalia; order Dasyuromorphia; family Dasyuridae; genus Sarcophilus; species Sarcophilus harrisii. Next base: position 386,256,421 of record NC_045429.1, on the reverse strand, counting down.
AGGAGAATCAAGACCTTTTAACTTGCCACTTTTGTCCCAGGGTGTTCTCCCCTCTCCCTTTTTTATTTTATTATTGTGTTTTTCAAGTCTGCCAAGCATTTTATTTTAAAAATATTTTGTTGATGCCATTTATGTTTTTTTAAATCACTTTAATTTCTCTTTCTGTTCTTCTACCTAGTGATCTATCCTTTGTATCAAAGATACAAAAAAAACCCCACAAAAAAAAGATGCAAAAAAAGAAGGGAAGAGGGGAAAAACAGTTTAGCAAAAACCAAGCACCATATTGAACATGTCTGACAGAATGCATAATATTCTATGCTGATATTCCTCTAACTCTGAACTAAATTTTCTCAACTTCTCCAGCGTCAGACTTGGTCATTATTAATACACATTTTTAAAAGTTGTTCATTATATTTATAGCATAGTTAGCAGTTATGCTGGAGCTTAGTTTAAATGAACTTTTCCTGAGCTGATAAAAGTTTTTAGAGTGAGCATGTACATGATTTATGACTGTCTAGATTAGAGCTTCTTAAACTTTTTCCACGCACAACCCCTTTTTGCTTGAGAAATTTTTATGCAGTATTGGATATATAGGTAAATAAAATAAGCATTTAAGGCAAACACTCACTGATAATAAATCATAATTTTATGACCCCCAAATTCAGTTATGCAACCCTATGTAGAGTCGTGATCCACAGATTAAAGAGCTTTGGCCTAAAAAAATAACATTGTACACAGCAACAACAAGATTATATGATGATCAATTTTGATAGACTTGGCTCTTTTCAGCAATAAGGTGATTCAAGACAATTTCAATAGACTTGTGATGGAGAGAGCCATCAACATCCCGAAAGAATTAGACAGCACATATTTAACATATAAGGGAAGAGGTGAGGGATAGGGAGGGAGAAAAAATTTTGAACACAAGGTTTTGCAAGGGTGAATGTTAAAAACTGTCTATGCATATATTTTGAAAATATACAACTAAAAACAAAAGAATACAAAACTTTCTTCAAAAAGAAAAAAAAGAAGCTTTGGTTTAGACCAGTGGTACCAAACTCAGATAGAAAAGGCTCCCCATCACCATAAATTAACTTAAAAAACCACAAACTAACATTATCTATGTTATATTGTATTTTCCATTTCTTTTATTAATTATTTCTGAATTACATTTTAATCCCAAGAGATTAGGTGCTTGTGGCCTAGAGGCTCCAATTTTGACAACTCTGATCTAGATCTATTATAATGTTGAAAAAAATTATTAAAGCAGATTAAACTGAAAAATACATCATGAATACATCCCTATCCTCCCACTGTTCCAAGCCAAAAACTGGTAGTTAAACATTCATTTTGTTTTTCAAACATATTCCAACATATCCAAAAACATATTGTTTTTCCAATATATGATTTCACTTACTTCACTCATATGTAATGGCTTGCCCGCTGTGCATCAGTACACATAACTTTTCTCATTCCTCGCAGTTCTTTGCATTCATTATTTCTTTGAGCATTTATGTTTGGCCATTCTCCAGTTGATAGAATACCTTCTATTTTTACATTATAGTCATTTCTAGATATAGCTTCCCCCTATCTCCAGCATTGAAGTATAACTGGTGACAAAAAAAATCCAAGTTAAGCCTAAATAATTAATATAGTGATTATGTCTGACAGAATTCAACATTCTGCTTCCACTGTGGGGCAGCTGGGTGGGCACATTGGAGAGTGTGCTGCTCTTAGAGTCTGGAAAGCCTTGAGTTCAAATTCTGATTCAGACTCTTACTAGCTGTGTGATCCTGGGCAGGCCACTTAATCTTTCTTTACCTCAGTTTCCTCATTTGTAAAAGGAAGAAAGGAAGGTGGAAAGGTATAAGCATTTATATGATATCTATTCTGTGTTAAGAATTTGTACAAATATTATCTCATTTAATCCTCACAACAACCTAACATGATAAATGCTATTATTATCTCTATTTTTTTCATCTTGTAAAATGGAGATAATAATAGTATCTACCTAACAGAATTGTTGTAAGTATCAAATGAGATAATATAAAATGATGTGCAAATCTTAAAGTGCGAAATAAACATTAGGAAGAATGATCATGATGATTTTGCCAAGAAGAAGGAGAAATTTTTAATTATCCTTTTCTGATTCTAAGGTCAGTCAGAATTTGGTTGCCTTCTCATGTACTTCTCATTTACTATATTTTATTACTGAACCTTAATCATTGAATTGGTATTGCTTCGGTCAAACTGAGACCTGTTAAAAAACTTAACTGAAAAGGCCATCATCTACCGAGTGAAATGAGCAGAACCAGGAGATCATTATACACTCCAACAATGATACTGTATGAGGATGTATTCTGATGAAAGTGGATTTCTTCGACAGAGAAGATCTTACTCGGTTCCAATTGATCAATGATGGACAGAATCAACTACACCCAGAGAAGGAACACTGGGAAATGAGTGTAAACTGTTTGCATTTTTGTTTTTCTTCCTGGGTTATTTCTACCTTCTGAATCCAATTCTCCCTATGCAACAAGAGAACTGTTTGGTTCTGCACACATATATTGTATCTAGGATATACTACAACATATTTAACATGTATAAGACTGCCTGCCCTCTAGGGGGAGGGGTTGGATTGCATTTTTAGCATAATTCCTGAACTTCCCTGAGCCTGTTTCCTTATCATTAAAATGAGGGCATAGGGCTGATCAACAATTCCATGATCCTGTAGTTTCCAGGAACCAAACTGAACTACAGTATATCAACTTGAACTGTGAATGCTCTGTTAAGTCAATGATTATATTTTTCTAAATGACTTGGTGAATCAAAGATTCTTTACATTTTGAAATGGGGAAAGGATTACCATTGACAGCTAGATGGTGCAAGTGATTAGAGTACTGGACATGGAGACATTAAAAATGAGTTCAGATCCATCCTTTGGCATGTACTTGGCAAGTCACTTATCTTTTATTTACCTCAATTTCCCCATCTGTAAAACAAGGATAATAATAGCATTTATCTCTAGGGTTGTTGTGAAAGTCAAATGAGATAATTGTAAATCATTTGGTAAAGTCTTACAACATTCTATCTAAATGCTCATTATTTTATTATGAAAGATATTAACTTGCTGTTAAAGATCACCCATTTTGTAAATATTGTTAACACTTTATTTCCCATGGGTAGAAAATATGTCATTATGATATAGAGGAAAGAGAAGTGATTAGTCTTGAAGTCAGAAGATCTAAGTTTTAAAACTAGTGATACTAGTTTTGTTACTCTGGTGTTTGCTACCCAGGGCTTCTCTGGTTTCAATTCCTTCATCTGAAAAATGGGACTAACAATATTTATATTAAATAATATTGTAATAACATTTTAACAATTTCATAGGATTGTTATGAGAAAACTTTTAAATATTTTTAAATTTTTAAAATTTAAAATATTTTAAAACCTTCAAGATTATTTTTGTTGTTATTGATACTATTTATCATCTTTGTATGTCCTTTGTGAGTTAGCAGGGAAATTATTATTTGCATTTTATAGACATGACTGTAAATGGGATGAGACTTTCTAAGCTCTCACTAAAGAGTCAAGGCCAGAAATGGAGCTTAGATGTCCTGGTGTTCCTTTTTAATCAAAATAAATTCAATCTAAAGCTCCAGAGCCACTGGTAACCAACTTTCAGTATCTGAGAAATGAAAAGTGGAAAGTCGGAATAGGATAGGGGAGGAAATAAAGATAACCAAGCTCTTCATTTCCCTATTATATTTTCCCTCCTTTTTTCCTCTCTCCATGTTTTCTATTTATTTATTTCATTTCCACATGCCTATCTCAATATACTCACATTTTTATTTAAAATTTTTTTGAACTTGCAGCTTTTATTGACACACTCTCCCTACTTCTCCTCATCCATATTCCCTATCTCCTTCCCATAGGTCCTTTGGGTTAACCCTGAGTAAGGCAGCTAATATTTAAAAGTGGTCATTATGGCACTGAACATTTGTACTTCCTTCCTGATCCTTTCCACTCTGACCCATTTTAAGCCTTTTCAGGAGGTATGGGTAGGATAAAGGAGGTGTGAAAGCATGATCGTGGTCAGGGCTACAATGTCAGCTGGAATATTAATGAGGAGAACTGAAATGAGGCAAACTATTTGGATATCACTGGTTGATGGCAGGAATGAATCCAGGATGGAAATGTACAAATTCACTCAGAACACCACTATATGTAGCTCAGGAGTTTCATTGTAACCACATTAGGCAATTTTGTTTATAAAGAAAGTAGTGATCACTGGAACTAGCATAGGTTCACTATGAAAGAATGCCAAATTAATTAAATTATTGTTTTTGCTAGAGTTACTAAGCTGGAAGATAATATGCTATATAGCACTTTAGAGTTACAAATACTTTTATTTATATATTATCTCAATCGATCTTGACTCACATGTCTTTGCTTATCTACAAATATTATCTTTATTTATCTTTACAACAATATTATGAAATAAAATATTATTCCCTCTGTTTCACAGATGAGGAAATGGAAGCTGAAGTGAAATGACTTATTCTGGGTCACATGGCTAGCAAGAGATAGAACCAAGATTTGGAGTCAGGATTGACTCCAAAACTAGTATACTTATCACTATGATGTTTGCTCCAGTCAGTGTCTTTTGTCAGAGGAATTCGACATACAGCTGATCTGGATTACAACAAGGCTAGAATCATGGAAAGTTAGACTTGGAAAGGATCTTAAGTTTTATTTAACATGATTATCTCATTTTATTTATCAGAAAATTGAAGCTTAGATAGAATAAGTAAGTGACTTGTCTAAAGTCACACAGCTAAATAGGACAGTCCTAGAACTAAAAATTAAGTCTCTTGAATCCACTTTTTGATATCCTTGTGAACTCAATTATTAGCAAGTCAACTTGTAACAGGTTGAAGAACATTGCCCAGTGAATGACTTAGACAACTATCTCTGTGAATCATAGAATATTATATAGCCTCTGAGAAACTGAAATTGAGGAGAACTTAAAAGTCAGAGGAGAAGAGAATGCTGGACACAAGCAAGCTGTGATATAATGCAAACAAAGCATCATGAAAGACAAATGCTGTAAACTGAGGTGTTACATTCAAGGGGTTGCAAATCACCAGCCAAATTCCGGAGTGCTTGCACCAGATTAAAATATAAGTGGGATGTACACAGTAAAAGCAAAACTGGTGATGATCAACTGTGAAAGACTTGGTTCTTCTCAGTGATTCAATGATCCATAAGGATTGCCTTTGGAGAGAAAACACCATCTGCATCCAGAAAAAGAACTATGGAGATTGAAGGTAAATCAACACATGATTTGTTCAGTTTTTTTCCTCTCTCATGAGGATGTTGTACATCCTTTTTGTTCTGATATTTTTCTTCCAATGTGATTCATAAAGAAATGTATATTTAAAAATTAATATGCACATATTACCAGAAAAAATATAAATAGGAAAATAAACAAAGATATAATAAAACAAAGATAATGCTAATTTGTGTTTTTCTGAGTCAATGTGTAGTCTACACTGGATTGTGAAAGATGTTATGGGAAAGATGTATGAACAAAAAAAGAAGAAACTCTAGTTGTGTGATGAGAGTGAGGGATTACTATTGGAACAGCTTCCATTCATATCCTTACTCATGATGTTGAGGGAAATCTGGGAAAACCCCTAGTAAGCTGGGTGAACTTGAGGTACGAGGTGGACATGTCAGTATGACAGGCATGGATGAGTGGTTATCTGCATTTATGGAGGGAATATCTGGCTTGTTGATATCATAACTGCATGTGATTATATTAAGACTTTTTGAGTTTTCAAGGAACAAAAAGCAGGGAGGAAGAACAGATAATAAGTTAAATAACAAGAATCAAGTTTTAAAAGATATCAAAGAGTTAAAACTAACAAGAAAAAGATTAATATGAATAGATATAAACATCTGTATCTTGGTTCAAATCAATTGTAGAAGTAGAGGACGGGAGAGACATGGCTAAGTGTATGTAATTTTTTTTTCCATGGGGGAAAAATACCTGGGACTTTTGGTGAACTGAAAAGCAAATAGGAGTCAATATGGAATGTGGCTGCCAAAAAAAAGAATCCTAATGAAATCTGAAGTTTCATTAGAGAAGTGTAATGTTCAGTGTAAGCAAGGCAATAATCCCACTATATGCTATTAATCAATAGCATGAGTATTTATTGAATGCCTATTATGTGTCAAGGACTGTTCTGGGTGCTAGGGAATCAAAGACAAAAAGAAATCAGCATCAGCCCACAAGGAACTTGTTATTTGTCCTTTCTTCTTGAAGATGATCATAACATCAGGGAGATGATGCCATGCCATGTAAGTGAATTGGATTGAGGTGAGGGAGGGCTGGGCAAGGTTACCTGCCTCACTTTCCCCTCCAGAGTCCTCTGGGTCCAGTAACCAGATATAGATCAAGACGAATAGAGATGGCCCTGGATGTGAGGGGATACCATCTTATTGAAGGTAGACAACACATCTATTGATTTGTGCAAAATAAATACACAAATACTTGATAATTGGAGGAGGTGCTTAGAGGGCACTGGTGGGTGAGGGGAATCTAGAAAGACTTCAGATAGAAGATAAACTTTGAAGGAAACTAAAGATTCTCAGAGGTGAAGATGAAGATAGAGTACTTTTCAGACTTATGGGACAGCTGGTAAAAAAGCATAGAAAGAGAAGATTATTTTGTGTGAGGGAAGCAAGATGGTTGCACTGATTAGACTATATCTAAAATCTCAGAGAACTGAGGACTAAAGAAGCAGAATTATAGAAGGAGAGACAAATGTAGTGCATGGGTAAGAATGTGAGATTTGGTGTAAGAAGACACTCAGCACTTAGGAAAGTACCCAGAACATAGTATAAGTGTTGGTAGAAGACCTAGTTTGTCTTTAACCTCCTTGGGTTACATACCAAGTAATGGGATCTCTGGGTCTTCTCAAGAGAAATACACATTTTGGTCATTTTTAAGTCTAATTTCAATTTTTTTCAGAACAATTGGATCAATTCACAGTCCCTCTCAAAGTTGTATTAGCATACTTGGCTTTCTACAGTTCCTCCAAATATTAAAAATTCCTTCTACCCTTTTTGGGGTGATCTCTTCCATTTTTCCAAGTGTGAACCTCTGAGTTCCTTAATTGGTATTTCTCTTGAAATTAGTATTTTGGAGAGATCTTTTGTATGGTTGTGAATAGTTTGAAATTCTTTTTGATCACTTATCCACTAGAGATGAAGCTCATGCTTCCATCCCCCCAACCCTGTTTTCAGCTCCCTTTTATGTGTTGTCTATCCTTATTAGAATTTAAGATCTTTGTGGGTAGGGAACATCTTTCCTTGCATTTCCAATGCTTAATACAGTACTTGGTACATAATAAAAGCTCACTCACTCTTCTATCTATCTATCTATCTATCTATCCAACTGTCTGTCTGTTTGTTAATCTGTTTATATTATCTATCAGTCTATTTTACCTATGTCATATATTTGTGTTTATTCCCCTATCAAAGATATTTGATGCAAATATTCTTAGGAAAATCCTTTCAATCTTAAAGCACTATATAAAGTAGGTTATTATTGTTAAAGAATGTTAAGGCTAGCAGGGATGTTACAACAGAGGAAATTAGGTCCAGAGATGGAAGAGACTTTCAAGATCGCTCCAATGGCAACAGTCAAAGTCATAAAGGAGAGTTCTCCTGACTTTCATTATACCACACTACCCCTCTCATATTTAGTCCTGACCTGTATTTTAAGTGGGGCATTAACAAGCTTGAAGGAAATCAAAATATAGGAAGGAGTCAACTCTGAATGACAGTAGGAAAAACAATAAATATAGGAGTATTTAGCTCAGAGAAGAAAAAACTTAGTAGAGGACATGAAATGTGAAATATTGCAGAAGTTGCCATGTAGACATTTTCTATGGGGGAGAACTAGAGTGAGTTAAGAGTGTAGTCCTGTTCTAATTAACTTTGCTTCTAAAGAGTTTAGAATAACTGCAAAGGACTCTGGGTAGCCTCATTAGAATGTAAGTTTCTTGAAAGTAGGGAACATTTTTTTTTTTTTTTTGCTCCTTTTTGAATTTCCAGTGCTTAACACAGAGCCTGGTACATAGTAAGTTCTCTCTCTCTCTCTCTCTCTCTCTCTCTCTCTCTCTCTCTCTCTCTCCCCTATCTTTCTATCTATCTTTCTACCTACCTATCTCTGTCTATCTTTCCATCTATCTATCTATCACAATTGATCATTCTGTCCCACTGGCCAACACCCTCCTCACACTCCTATCTTTGGATTTCCAGTTCCTAATGTTGGGGCATCCCCCATTCAAAGAAAACTGAGGCTCAAAGAGGTTGTGACTGGCCTCTGGTTACATAACAAGAAAGTGTCATTTGTCTTTTGTTTTCCCTAAACAAGGGTAAGACACAAAGAGTAATAGAAAACTGGTCTCAAAACTAGGAAGACCTGGACTCAAACCCTGCATCTCACATGCTAATCCTCGGTCCAGGTGTAAATCATTGAACAGTATATTGCAGAAGTGTCAACCTGCATTGTTAGGGGGAGTTTCCTTATGTCATGATATCACAAATATTCTTCCTAGTTTGTAGAACCATAAAATCACCAACTGTTCTAAACTTAGGGAAGAACAAGACTGAGACTTGCTTATGTGTCCATGACTTAGTTCTTCCCTTGTAATAAAATTATTTAGTTAAGCCAGGAAAATGAAGAGTATAGAATTAATTCTTTGATAAGTGGGTGGAAATAATTTACTTTCATATTTCACTGGATCTGTGATTTTGTAGGTATGGGTTTTCTCTTTAGCCAAGCAGATTACAACTGGTCCATGCCCTCTTAGCCTGGTTGTTTCACATTTCTCTTCCTTCATAAAAACTCCCTGGGGGGAGGTTTCACTGTGAGGGTTAGGAAGGGGGCCCCTTAATTTTTCTTAATAGCAAGCAGGTGCCAGTAGATCATACTAGATTAGCCCTATTTCTGGAAATGCAATCAGTCCATAGATGTCTCGGGTACCATCTGTGACACCATAGTATTCCTGCAAATATTGCAATCTACTGTCATTCACCATGTTGTTACTTAGTCATTTTTAGTTGTGTCTGATGTTTCACAACCTCATTTAGGGTTTTCTTGGCAAAGATACTAGAGTGGTTTGCAATTTTCTTTTTCAGGTCATTTTATAGTTGAAAAAAAAAGAGATAAATAGGGTTAAGTGACTTTCCCAGAATCACACAGCTACTAAGTTTCTGAGATCTGATTTGAACTCAGAAAGATGAGTCTTTCTGACTCTAAGCACAATGTTCTGTGCATTATGGTGTCACCTAACTGCCCTATGTTCACCACATACCTCTCCATTTCCTTTTGATCCATATTCAACTTTAATCTCGACAGTAATATTCCAGGACTTATAGTCAGAGAATCCCCAGATGAATATTATTGTTTAAAAGATAAACCTTTGTTTCAGGGAAAAGATCACAAGCAAAGTCATTAGGAAGCAGAATCTGCCCCAGTACCAGGAAGAACCTTCTCATTGTATGAGAATGAAGTGGGCTGCCTTTTGAGTCAGTGAGCTCCCCATCACTAGGAGTGTTCCAATAGGTTGCATAAGCACCTTCCCATGAATGAGGTAAAGGCGATTACTGCATTTGGTTGAGGCTTGGAATAAGTAGCCTCTAAGATCCTTTCCAACTTTGAGATGCTGTGATTCTATGAGTAAGATAATCAGTAAACTGCTCCAGATGGCAAGAGATTCTAAAACCATATGTCAGGAGATTAAGTCATCAGAGAAAATAATTTTCCCTCTGTTTTGGTGCCCATCTTCTCCCCCATTCCTTCTCACATTGAACTTTGATTTTCAACTCTCAGATACCCTTATGCAATATGATGGGTGTTTGTGTCTTAGTCCCTTAATAGCCAGCTGTCAGTTCCACTAGGGAAGGACAATGTCTTTTTTCCATTTTCTATTTCCACACAGGCATTGTAGCCCAGTGGAGGGAGCACTGTTGCCCTTAGAGCCAGTTCTTGCATAGGAATTCCGCCTTAAAATAGACTAACTGTGTAATTTAAGTTACTCACCCTCTTTAATACATCACTTTCCTCACCTGTAAAATGGGGGTAACAATAATAGCACCTATTTCACAGGGTTTTTAAGAGAATGAAATAAGGTTTTATATATATATATATATATATATATATATATATATATATATATATATATAGTGCTCTTCAAACCATAAAGTACCATGTAAATGTAAGTTACTCCTATTATTTTTATATTCTCTCAGCATCTAGTATAAAGCTCTGGACATCACAGATACTTAAGGACATGAATGAACACTAACACTAACACTAACCACCATTTGTTGGTTCCTGGTTTCTCAAAGATTGTAGCAAGACTGAGGCAGGAGGACATCTAGTTTCTTTTTCAAGAGTTTTAAAATAATTTCAAAACATGTTTAGAGGATCTTTTCTCAGTGGAAGAAAATGCATGAAAACTGTCGTACCCTTCTTCTTTGCTATGAGAAGGGAGCTGTGGAAAGAAAACAATTCCCTGCTAAGCTGGAAGTTTGGGATATTGGCCACACCAGGGAATACAAATTCCCAAAGAGCAGGGACAAAGCTTTGTCACCAGCACAATGTCTGCCCTGACCTCAAATGCACTACAGTTGGTCAAAAAGCAGCAGCATTGGGCTAGTGCTCTGAAGATTGGGTTCATTCCCAACTAGAAAGGACCTAATTTTACAAATTAGGAAACTGAAACTCAGACTCATTGAACCCAAGGTAAGTGGTAAAACAAGCAACTGTGTAGTGCCATAGTGCACAGTGTCAGGAAGTTTCATCTGTAGATATGTGACCAGAGCAAATCATTTAACTGTTTGCCTTAGTTTCCTCATCAGTAAAATGAGCCAGGGAAGGAAATGGCAATGTATGTCAAGAAAAGCCCCAATAATCGAATATGACTGAAAAACAACTGAACAATAGCACAAGGTGGTAGGAGTAGAAATGGAACCCACATTATTTCACTCAAGATTTCACTGTACCATGCCCCATGATTCCCCTCAAGTTCTGAGCTTCAGGATAATCATGATAGACATGAGGATACTGCTTTCTCCTCTCTTCATCTTGTCACCTCTGGAAGGGAATGAATGAGGATTCTAAGTACTTTGGAGTCATTTTTTTTCTTCAGACTTGTTTCAAGAGGAAAGCACTCTGTATGGTGGAAAAATTAAGTTAGACCTAGTGTGGTAAAGTTGGAAGATCTGGGATGAATATTGCCAATATTTGTGATCTACTTATTGGTCAATAAGAATATATTAAGCACCTACTTTGTGCTAATCTCTGAAGATACAAAGAAAGGACCTCTCTCCACTGCTCTCAAGAACCTCACAATCTAATATATACAATATATTAATTATTACATATTATTAATTAAATAAAATAATAAACAACTATGTACAAACTATGTACAAGATAAATCCAGAATAAATATGAAATAATCTCAGAAGAAAGCACTAGCATCAAGGGGATCAGCTTTGTCCCTGATCTTTGGGTACAGCTTGATTTCTCAGAAGATGGATTTGAGTTGGATCATGAAGGAAACTAAGGAAGTCAGGAAGCAGAGATGTGGTTGAGGAGAGCATTTCAGGCAAGAAAGATAGAGTAAAAATGGCAGGGGGGAGATGGAACATCCTGTTTGAGGACCAGCAAAAAGGTCAGTGTTATTTGATTGCAGAGCACATGGTAGGGTTATTGTTGTTCGTCCTTCGTTCTTGATGAGAACCATGGGATCAGAGAGGTGATGCTGTGATGTGCAAGTGAGTTGGATTTAATTGAGGGAGGGCTGTGCAAGGTCATCCACCTCACTTTCCCCTCAGAAGCCTCTGGGTCCAGTGTTCAGATATGGATCAGGACCACTAGAGATGCCCCTAGATGCAGTGGGAGATCTTAACCATTTCAAGTTAAGGGTCTTTTAACAGATCCCAGCTTGATTGAGGCAAAGTTGAACCAAATGATGAAAGAAATGAGAGATGGTAAAGAGTAACATATAAAAAGATTAGAAAGGCAAAAGAGGATTGTTCAGGGAGGTAATAGGGAGCCCCTGGAGTTTATTGAATAGGGAAGAGACAGTCAGATATCATTAGGCAAGTGATTTCATCTCTCTGAGCCTCAGTTTCCTTGGCAGAAAAATGAGGAAGCTGGAGCAGATGCTTGCTAAGACTGCTTCCCAGCTGCAGTTCTAGAATCACAGTTACACCTACTGTGAATCTTTTCCTCACTGGGTTTTGGAACTTGGCCCAGCCTCTATTTGCTTCAAGAGTAGGAGTGGGATAGAGGACAAATCTCATTTCATTTCATAGATTTTGAACTAAAAGGGATCTTTTTGGAGTCATTTTTTAGTCGTGTCTGATTTTTGTGACCTATTTGGGGTTTTCTTGACAAAGATACTGGAGTAACTTGCCATTTCCTCCTCCAGATCATTTTACAGATGAGGAAACTGAGGCAAACATAGTTAAGTAACTTATACAGGGTCACTTGTTTCAAGGAAGCATCTGAGGTCAGATTTGAACTCAGGAAGATGAGTTTTCTTGACTTTAGGTCTGGCACTCTATGTACTATGGTGCCACATGGCTGTCTCAGAAGGGATCTTAGATGGCAATCCTAAACACAAATGTAAATTGGTACTGACAGAGACAGGATATGAACTCAGGTCCCCAACTTCAAATCCAATTTGCCTTCTACTTTACCATGCTAGTTTGAAGTACTTTAAGAGCTCCAGTTTCCCCATCACTTTACTGTTTAGGGTCAGTTCTAAACACCCCCCCCAAAAAAGTGGAGGACAGGTTTAAATTTACAATCTTTTCCCCCTTCCCCTATCCAATTGCCAGACTTTTATTTCTTCCCACTTTCCACCAGACACTTATTAGCTGTATGATCTTGGATATGTCACTTCACTTCACTTCTACTTACCTCAGTTTCTTCAACTGTAAAATGAGAAAACTACTCCTGAGACTGCTGAGGATAAAATGGATTGCTGTGAGGATTAAATGAGATAATGTCTGTAAAGTGAGTAGCATGGTGCCTGATACATAACAGGTGCTTAATAAATGTTTCCTTATTTATATAGTACCTTTTACTGTGTTCCTGTCCCTTTTCAGTTACTGAACATCTCCTTTCTTCTATTCTATATCTTGCTCCTCCCTCATAAAACTGTGCTCTCTAGCAGGATCTGATATCAGAAATTTATATTTTGGTGGGAATTTAAGTCAATATGTTATCTGTCCTGTGTGGTATTTACAGTCTAGTCTCTAATTATAAAAGAAATGGCTCTAATAACAATGACAGTAGCTAACATTTATCACAAAGCTTTAATTTTTACAAAATGCTTTACATCTGATTTCCACAATAACCCTCTAATATAGATGCTATTTTTTTCTTTTTTTGAGACAGTCAGGGCTAAGTGATTTATCCAGGGCAACACAGCTGAAACTGAATTTGAACTCAGGTCCTCCTGACCTCAGGGTTGGTGTTCTATATCCACAGCACTACCTAACAGATGCTATTAATAAACTTATTTTACAAGAGGGAAACTGAGATTTAGTGAGATTAAAAGCCACACAGCTAGAAAGCATATAAAGTAAGACCCTCACCTTTTTGACCTCTAATCCAGAGCTCTATCTATCCTATTATGCTCCTTTAATTAGGAATTAGCTAAGGACAACAAGGGGGTAGACTTTTCTTGGGAATAGTGAATAGAGATGAAAGGTTCCTTTGCCACGATCCTCATGCAGTATTTTCTGAACTGAGCAATTTCTTTCCCTCAACCATCTGGTTTGGACATGAAGTCTAGGGAAAGATACATTGATTAGGAGAGTTCAAAGATCCCTGTGGGGGACTTAGCAAAGAAGGAAGTGTGGAAAATGAAATTAAATTTGGAGTCTTAGCAGTTGATTATAAGTTCAGGCAGCGGATTTATACAGAAAAACATTCCTAGGGGACATTTGGAATCAATAGTTGGTGATTTGAGCCCTGGAAGGGTCACTCTATTTGGAAGTAGAAGGTCTGAGTTTGAATTATAAGGGGCTCCGTCACCTTCTAACCATATGACCATGGGCCAGTCTTTCTCCACATTTAAAATGAAGGGGTTGCACTCAATGATGCCTACATTCCCTTGAATTTCTAAATCCTCTGATAACTATGGCTGCTCTGGAGTCCCTTGAGAGATATTCTTGGGATTGGAAAGAATGGGAGGCTTAGAAATAGCATCATAGGGCAAATAACAAAGAATAAGGTGACCTTTCTGAAATGTTTGTTCCTGGTGCCGGTTTTAGACTAGTTCCAGGGATGGGAAAGACAATAGAATACATGAGAAGCATGGAGCCGCAGGGGGTTGGAGCCTCTTGTTCTAGACCCATGGGAAATCAAGCTCCCTGGGGAACTGCTGTGGAATGAAGGGATCAGTGAAGGATTCTGCCTGACCCTTCTTCAGGGACAAGGACAAAAGATGCAGATGAGACAGAGGGAAAGAAAGTGGGGGGAGAGAGAGACAAAGAGAGGGGAAGAGAGAAAGACAGATAAAGAGAGAGAGACACAGAAACAGAGAGATAGAGGGAGGAAGAGACAGAAAGAGAAAGGAGAAAGGGAGAGAGACAGAAAGAGAGAGAAACAGAGACAGAGACAAAGAGAGAGAGAGGGAGGGAGGGAGGAGAGGAGACAGAGACAGAGAATGAGAGACAGAGAGATGGAGAGAGAGAAAGAGAGGGAGAGGAGAGAAAGAAAGAAGAGACAGAGAGACACACACACAGATAGATAGAGATAGAGAGAGAGAGAAAGAGGGAGGAAGGGAGGGAGACAGAGACAGAGAATGAGAGACAGAGGGAGAGAGAGAAAGAGAGGGAAAGGGAGAGAAAGAGAGAAGAGACAGAGGAGGAGGAGGAGGAGAGAGAGAGAGAGAGAGAGAGAGAGAGAGAGAGGAAGAGAGAGAGGAGAGAGAGAAAAAAATGGAGGAAGGGAGAGAAGGAGAGAGGGAGAGAACCTATGCTTCAACAAATAGGGGGATTGGTAAAGACTTCCTATAGAAGATATATAAATACTATAGAAGGATATATATCCCTTTATGAGCTGAGGGATTCTAAGAAGAAGAGATGAAGAGGAAACACATTCCAGGAATGATGGATAACCTCTGCATAATCCCAACTGTGGGAGGGGGAATGCTGAGTTTGCCAAATAGGCCAGTTTTGGCCAATATGGAGATTACAAGAAGGGGAATCATATAAAATAAACCAGGAAAGGTGGCCTGGTATCAGATTATTAAAATAACTTTCCAGACCACCCTGTCCCTCCCCTAATCAAGTTCTCCATCTTTATCCCTCATACTCAACACGGCCTCTCTGCTCTTTTGTTGTTTAATTATTTCAGTCACATCCAATTCTTTGTGATGCCATTTGGGGTTTTCTTGGCCATGATACTGCAGTACTTGTTGTTCTTTGTCCTTCCTTTTTGAAGAGGACCATTACATCAGGGAGGGGATGCTGTGACATGCAAGTGAATTGGATTTAGCGAGGGAGAGCTGTGCAAGGTCACTTACCTCACTTCCCCTCCCCCAGAGCCATCGGGGGGAAGAGGGAGGAAGGGAAAGAGAGGGAAAGAGAAAGAAGGAGACAGAGAAGGAGAGGGAGAGGGAGAACAATTTGTATGCTTCTTTGTTTTTCAATCAGGATCAGGTTGAGCTAAGGGAAGCTATCCATTTTCCTAAAAGAGAAATTCAGTTCTTTTCTGGAAGAGGCCTCCTGCATGTAGAAGGAGCCTCACACTGGGACCCAGATTGAGACTAATAGTAATAGCTTGAATTTATATTGTATAAAACTTACATTATACTTTATGTATATTATTTCATTTACTCCTCACAAAAACCTTGGGAAATGGGCATTATTATTGTTTCCATTTTACAGATGAAGAAACTGAAGTGGACAGAAATTTAAGTGCCTCGAGTATTTGGGGCAGATTTAAGCCCATCCTTTCTGAATCTAGGGTGGGCACTCTATTCACAATGCCATGGAATAACATTCCCAATGTTACTTGCAAATAGTAGGTCCAGTGAGAGAAAGCAGTTGAACAAGGGGTCCCTGTCCCATAAGTCCCAACCTCACTCTTCCCACAGTAGGAAATGTTGTTGTTTTCTCAGACCTCTCCTTATTCAAAAGAGAAAGTCCTTTTTTCTATCTTTTGATTTAACCAGGAGGGCTTTTGGAGCCAAATAAAAGGTTATAGAAACATGCGATTGAGTTGCAGATGAAAAAAATTCAAAGCCAGTAGAGGAGTGAGATTGCTTATGGAACTATGGCCAGTCCCAAGCCCTCCGACTCCAGATACAACAGTCTCTCTTATCTCTCCCACCACTTTTTCAGTATATGTCTCCCCAGAGGAAGGGCCATGTGCTGATCAGGAGAGACTTAGAGAAATCCCCTGAAGTCTCTGGATCCCAGAATGAGGTTAGCTACATAATTTCCCTCTGGGTTCTAGGGGGATCCCTGAGGTTTAGAGGAGAATATTTTTCTCTAGTACTATTGACTCAAGCCCCCATTCTACTTTTGTTTCTCCTGCTGATCACCAGAGGGGATTGGTGCCCCAGTTCTCTTTAATAAATTAAAATCAATGAGCTTTTTACAGAATGATATTTACTGAGAAGACATAAAGCAGAAGTATAAATAATGCCTTAGGGCACACTCTCCCTTGTACCACTTTAGTCCCCTTGAGTAGGCTCAAACTTAACACAATTTCTATAAAGTATTCACTCTACCAAGTTCACTTCCAAATGTCACATAGCTGAAGGATGAGTCCACATTTCTACTATTAGACTGGAGATGGGATACTCAGGACCTCAGCTTCAGAGAATCCAGCTCCTGGACCCTGGTAGCTAAGTGTCTTGATATTTTGAAGGTCATAATCACTTAGCATTTACATTGACAAGGTCATAGCTATCTCTAAGGTCGTAGCCATTTATGATTTTCTTCCCCTAAAATAGGAAAAAACAAATGCAAAAAACAGAAGCCATCAATCATGCGCCACATGTCAGCTCTGTTGGGAAGGGCTCTCCATTCCAGCAAAAGGCTCAAAGTATGTCTGGAAATCAGCCAGGAAGGAAAAATCCAGACCAAGAGCCAGTCTCTAGATGATTAGTGTCTTTTAAATGCATACCATTTCCACCTATGCATCCAATGCACAGTCCGTATCTTCTCCATCATGTGGTTAGTAGATTGAAACCAGTTATAGAATGTCTGTGTAGGCTCCAGATCAAAGAGCAAGGCTGGACCCCTATTTCTATTACACATTATTATGCCTTTCTGGAAGCATACTCCCTCACCTCATTGATGTGGGGCATTGCATCACTCCTCCCTTCCCCTTTACAAAAGTTAGTCTGTTGTGTTGAGATAGGGGGAAAAGGAACTGTAATATTTTCCTCTAATCTGTAGCTTTGACAGCTCTCCTCTCCTTGTATCATGTGGCCATTCCTTCTGCATATCTGCTGTTCTAAATTTAGCATTAAAAGGGAGGGAGAAAAAAGGGTTTGAAAGAAAGAGGAAAGGAGAAGAAAGAGAGAGAGAGAGAGAGAAAGAGAGAGAGAGAGAGAGAAAGAGAGAGAGAGAGAGAGACAAAAAAAAAAAAAACCAGAAGATGAGAGAGAAAGAAATATACTGATTCCTTCCCCTCATTGCATTCCAGTTTGGATTCAGCAATTACTTTCTCTTCTTTCCATCATATGGTAGATAGAAACTTAAGGACTCCAGGCACAATCCCAGAAGGCATTTGGGATGGTTCACCAAGGAGTGGTAAATCATCCCAAAAGAAGGTCTGGAGTGGAAAAGGGATAGGGCAGAGGCCAGAATTCCTGGATCCTCTCTGCCCACCACACTGTTTCCACTGTGACCTTTGGCAAACTTTTCTATGTGACCTGTCAAATAAGGAAAAAGCCAGCTTGTGATCTTGCTGGGACAATGAGTGAAGGAGGAGGAAGACAAGAAGAAGGAAGAAATGTTGGACTCATCAGATGTTTTGAAGAGTTTGGATATCTTTGGATGGAGGGAATGAGCAAATGCTACAGATATTGTTATTATATAAAGGAACTAGCCAAGATGTGGAGGGCGAGTCTGAAGGAGTCTTTCTGTCCAGACAGCTGGAGCTGGCTCACTCAAAATGCCATGTGCATCTTCTCATCCCAGAAAGCACATTATCACTGAAGCAATAGGGAGGGAGCAGAGAGAGTCTGAAGATGGAGATGAGCATTGACTTCAGATCCAGGGCCAGCTTGATGCTGGTTTAAAGCATGGTTTAAAGGATTTCATGCAAAGATTTTCCCCATTCCATCTCCCCTAGATATCTCCGTACTGATGGATGAAATTCTACCCCTGGAGATTCATTCACTTGCTTCCTATTTAAGTCTGTTATATTGGGATTTAGAATAATATGTTATTAAGCCATTATCTTCCATTATCATGGCTCACAATAAGAGCTCACATTTACTGAGTGTTTTAAAGTTTACAAGGAAGTGTTCTTTATAACTCAATGAGGCAGGTTATTCAAGGGTTGTTATTTATGGAGAAAAATAACGTTCAGAGATATTAAGTATGAGTGACAAGTATACAGGTGCTGTTTATCAGTCAGCACTTGAATTCACCTCTTCTGAAGCTAAAATAAGTACTCTTTCTAGTCCTCCAAGTAGGTTAGCAGGATAGATTAGTTTTGCAGAAGTTAGCAGAGAAGTTCCCTGGAATATTTTAGAAGAAATGGGTCATAGACCTGGTAAGTTTTGATTGACATGAAGACATGAAGAAAAAAGAAGGAAAAGCTCCAGTTAAGCCATTGCACAGATGAAATGTAACAATGGGAAACCCTGGTTGGTCATGTAGCAGCCAAGAGTTGGTCTGAACTCAAGAGGACCAGGATTTTAATCCCCTTATCAGACACTAATTAGATGTGTGATTTTGGGTAAGTCACTTAACCAATATCTGCCTTTGATTTCTCTTTTGTAAAATGGGGATTTTCCCAAGTCTGGAATTCTTTCCTTTCTCATCTCCACTTCCTGCCTTCCCTGGTTTCTCTGCAGTCTCAGTTAAAATCCTATCTTTTAGAGGAAGCCTTTCTCTATCCCTCATAATTGTAGTGCTTCCCCTCTTGAACTACCCACTTCCCCCATTTATCTTGTATGTAACCCGAATGCCCTAAATCAGTGGTCCTCAAAGTGTAGTCCAAAGAATTGTTGGGGTCTCTGAAACCCTTTCAGAGGGTCTACAAATTCAAAAGTATTTTTATTTTTAATATAGTAAATAGCTATAAATATAACCCATGTGAACAAAAACTCTTTGAACAGATCCTTTAGTTTTTTTTAACAACATGAAGATACTGAGAACAAAAGTTTGAGAACCACTGCGCTTAAACCGTAGACTCAGTGACTCTCTTGCCCCATCCTTGGAAATGGAAATTTCGGGAGAGACAGATCTATAAATAGAGCAGGAGTAATGGAGTGTTGACCCAAGGCACCAAAATTTAGAAGACACAACAGAGCTTCTGGGCAGGTAGGTGGTGTAGTCAATAGAGCATTGGTCTGGAAACCACAAAGAATCATCATTCTGAGTTCAAACCTCAGATACTTATTATCTGTGTCATTTAACCCTGTTTGCCTTAGATTCCTTATCTATAAAATGAGCTAGAGAAGGAAATGGCAAACTACTTTCAATATCTTTGCCAAGAAAACTCCAAAGGGGGTCACAAAGGATAAGACAACTGAAAAATGACTGAATAACAATAAATTTCCAGTGTAGTTCCCAGCACATAATATAGTCTTAAAAATTTTTTTTTTGAGAATAAGAAATTAAATGTTTATTAGACTGGAATGCTTTACAATTATCATCTCATTTGATTCTCACAACAACCCTGGGAGGTAGGCACTATTATTATTATTCCCATTTCATAGTTGAGGAAATTGAGGCAATCAGTTGTTAAGTGACTCACTCAGGATCACACAGCTATTTAAATATCTGAGGTCAGATTTGAACTCAGTTCCTCCTAACTACACACAATCCTGCTACCTAGTTTTGAGTATCAGTATGCAGGAGTATCAGTCTTCCCATATTAGATGATGTCCGGAGTCAGGGTGGGGTTCTTTCTTCATGTGACCTTCTGTCTAAAGTCCCCAAGTGAATTTGTCTTTTTTTCTGGTGAGGCAATCAGAGTTAAGCTACTTGCCCAAGGTCACACAACTAGTAAGTGTCAAGAGTCTGAGGCTCGATTTGAACTCAGGATCTCCTGACTTCAGAACCTATGCTCTATCCTCTGCACCACCTATCTGCCCCATGAATTTGTCTTAGTAGGTTGACTGAAAAGCATCCTTCATCCTGTTTGTTTTTAGAGTATTTCATTGTGCTTACTCTAATACCAATATTACCTCTTGTGGGTCTGGTGAATGAGTCCAAATTTTTGGATGATGTGAATTAGGAAAACCTGTGATACAAGAAGGTATCTGGACACAAGGAGTTTGCTGGAGCCTGAGGTAGGGAGGGTGAGACTATGTTCAGAGAAGGGATAGCGCTAAAAACACAAGTTGGGTATGAAGAGTTGTGCTGGAGCTGGGTACCATGCTGGGTCTTTCCCTCAAAGAGGGTGTGCTCTCCCCATTGATCTTATCTAGAATCTGGTATCCAGGGCAACCACCACTTCATCTTGTATGATTTCACATAGGACCATTTTGAGGCAAGGTTATTATTTTTTCCTACATTATTGTTCCCATAGTGAAGCATAACAGTACCCTCTAGCTGTGTCTCACACCCTCCAATCAATTCCTACAAGTTAATGACAGCCTGGGTTCAAGATCATCAGCATATAAAATGCAGTTACTCAAATAATTAATCACTGCCCAAACTAAAAATAAATTAGCCTGGCCCTAACCGGCATTAAGCAGCAGGTAAAGAAGTGTTGTAATGAACCAATGAACAGCCTGGTCTGAAACAGGATGACTGCTAGAACAGGAGGAATGAGAGTCAGCCTAAGTGCTTATGAATTAGCACCTATAGTTTTCACCTTCCCACCTCCAGGTCAATAACCCTGCCCAGCAAGCACTATGGAATCCAAGAGGATCTTTGGGAAGTGTGGGGAGCGAGGAACAAGAGAAGAAGGTAGTCTTATGTTAGAGGCACCTGTGGGAAAAGTCTAGCCAGCAAAAGCAGTCAGCAAAAGCTGTTCTATCGAGCAGAGCTATGGGGCCATTCAGAGAAAGTGAAAACAGCTTTCTGAACTTTCCCTATCCTGTATCAGACTCATTATCTGCAAACCAAACCAAACAGATCCTCCTTTCCAAAATTTTCTACTTCTCTTTGTGGTATCATCAATCTCTCAGTTGTCTTGGCTCAAAATTACTTCTTCCTTCGCTCTCCATATCTAGTCACTGAATCCTCTACATTTTTTTCCTTTAAAATGTCTTTTTAGTAATACTTAGCACCAAAAATGTTTGTGGCAGCCCTTTTTGTAGTGGCAAGGAACTTGAAAATGAATGGATGCCCATCAATTTCAGAATGGCTGAATAATGATGTTACAGGAGCCACCTCCTAATGGCTGCTGGGGATCTAATTCTGACCAGAAGAATAGATCCTTTCATGTGAAAGGATGTTAATGATACAAGGAGACCAAGAGGCAGTTGCATTCTCTGATCTTCCTCTTCGTCCCTCTGCCTCCAATTTATTTTATTTTCAATCCACAAGCAATATCTGTGTCAGTAAAAGCTGATTTGCAATTCCTTCAGGGGTGTTGTAATTCACAGCTGTGGAGGCTTTCAGAGAATCAACCTGCCCCTTCACACTTCAGTGTGGTCCTTAACAAGATGAATGTTATGGAATATTATTATTCTGTGAGAAACGATCAGCAGAATGATTTCAGAGAAACCTGGAGATACCCACATGAACTGATGCTGAGTGAAATGAGCAGAACCAGGAGATCATTATAGATGGCAACAAGAAGACTATATGATGATAAATTTTGATGGACATGGCCATCTGAAGCAATGAGATGATTCAGACCAGTTCCAGTTGTTCAGTGATGAAGAGAGTCATCTACACCCAGAGAGAGAACTGTGGGAACTGAATGTGGTTCACAACAACATTTTCACTCTTTTTGTTGATGTTTGCTTGCATTTTATTTTGCTTCTCTTTTTTTCTGGTTTGATTTGATTTTTCTTGTGTGACAAGATAATTATATAAATATGCTTGCATATATTGGATTTAACATATTTCTACCATGTTTAACATATATTGAACTACTTGTCATTTAGGGGAGGGTGTGGGGGAAGGAAGGGAAATTGGAACACAAGGTTTTGCAAGGGCTTAATGTTGAAGAATTATCCATGCATATGTTTTGAAAAATAAAAAGCTTTAATAAAAAATAATGCTTAGCACTTATGTAGTACTTTAAGGTTTCTGAAATGCCTTAAGAACATGATCTCATAATAAAAAGGGGAAAAGACCCATATCCACAAAAATATTTATAGCAGTCCTTTTTGTTGTGGCAAAAGTTTGGAAATTGAGGGGATACCCATCAATTAGGGAGTAGCTAAACAAACTGTGTATATGAATGTAATGGAATACTATTGTGCTTAATAAGAAATGATGAACAAGCAGATTTCAGAAAAACTCGGAAAGATTTGTAGGATGATGCAAAGTAAAATGAGGAGAACCAAGAAAACATTGTACACAGTATTAGCAACATTGAGTGATGATCAACTAAGAATGACTCAGCTCTTCTCAGCAACACAATAATCCAAGACAAATACAAAGGCTCATGAAGGAAAATGATATCTACATCCAGAGAAAGAATTGATGGACTCTGAATGCAAATCAAAGCATATTTTTTTCACTTTATTCTTTTTTGTGGTTTTTATTTTCTTGATCTATTTCTTCTTTCACAGCTGTGACTAATATGGAAATATGTTTTATATGAGTACATGTATAATCTATATCAAATTGTCTATTATTTTTGAAAGAGGGGAAGGGAATGGGAAAAAATTTGGAACTCAAAATCCTGTAAAAATGAATGTCATACATTGTTTTGAAATTCATTGGGAAAAAATAAAATTATGCTATAAAAGCAAAACAAAATGAAACATGATCTCATTCTATTCTCACAAAGACCCACCAGGTAGATGCAATTACTATTCTAATTTTATAGATAAGGAAACTGAGGCAGGAAGAGGTTAAATGAGTTTCCCAGGATCATATTGCCAGTAGAGGTCTAAAGCTATATTTAAACTCGTCTCCCTGATTCTATGTTCAATACTCTATCCACTGTGACATCCAATAATTTGTATTTATACTTGATACTTTTTCTCTAGTCTCCTTGCTGTTATCTTAAGCTAAGTCTTCATCATTTTATATTTGGGTTGCTGCAACATCCCCTTGGTTGATCAGCTTCGAAACATCTTGTTTGCTGCCCCAATCTAATTTCTGAACATAAGCAAAATGATATCCATGCCTCTTATCTTCTCTGTTCAAGCCCCATCCTAAGCAAGAAGCTTTTCCCAGTTCTTCCTTCCCTCAGAATCACTTCAATTTTTCCCTCATATAGTTTGTATGTAGTGTTTGCAAGTTGTCTCTTTCCTTATTAGACAGTGAACTCTTCTTTTTTTTAACTTTGAATCCCCAGCACTTAGTATAGTGCCTACCACATAGTAAGTGTTTAATAAATCCTTCTTGATTTGCCTTGATACTGTATAGCAAGAGCCCTGATTATGGAGATGAAAGATTTTGACTTGAGATATAACTTTTAACTTTACACTCCAACTTTACAACTGTCATCCTTATCCAAGGAGACTCTATCTGCCATGAATAAGTAGCTTCTGCTCTGGTCTAATATGTACCTATTCCAATCCTTGGGGTTCCTCATTCCAAAGAGAGAGTTAAGCTTTTCCTTACACTTTCTGGCTAGTTATGTTTCCACTCTGGAGTTCTGGGAGAAATCTCCCCAGAACTAAAAACCACTTGATATGGGACTCTCTCCTGTTTGGTAGAGATCATTGCCATACTTTCTCTTTATGAAGCTAAGATGGAGTTAAAGAGAGGAGAGTTTTTTCAGTCTTCTTCAGTTTTCCAAGAGTTGCTTGAATCCTGGGGAACAGCCTTCACTACATTTGTGACAGAATTCATGTTTTGGGTTCAAGTCTTGAGCATCTCTTAGGAACTGATGAAGTTTCTTTTAGAAAAATTACATGATGAATGAAACAAATGTCAGGATGATTATTCATTTCCTCTACCTTAAAATAAATTCCTAGAAAACTCAGTGCATATAAATGAATATTTAAACACAAACAGTGACACATAATACTACTGATTTTACACTCCTAGTAGGTAAAGATAATTTTGTGAAACTTTGGAACAAGAATTATATTTGTACTCTTGGAGCAATTTGCAGTCCCAGCTCTTCTCACCAATCAGGAATGGCTTTTACTTCCTTGCTCATTGCTATTGGTTTACGTTGTGCAAAGTCATCAGCCTCAATCTCTTCTCCAAAGTAAATCAGAGTCCAGGAGCAAGCCCAGGATGCAATGGGTAATGTTCATTTTTCTGAATTAAGATTTTTCCCAGGTCTCAGTTTGTCTGAGGCAATGTCCATTCAATAACTAAGGGTGAGATAAGAACTGAGCAAAAGATGGCTTAATTTACCATCACATAAATATCAGTCTGGGAAGGGAAGACCCCTAAAGTTCTTGGCTAACAGAAAATAATTGCTATTTATGTCACAGAGATTTAGGCTACAGGCTATTACTGGCATTTCAATGAAAATCAGAATGATTTGGGTTTAAAAGATAATCAAGTAGCTCCATTTGAAACAAAATGGGCTTTTAAAAAGTCTGTTTTCTCAGAGCTATATTTCAAGAAATCATAAGTAAAACTTGCACAAGACAAAAAGTAAATTGTCCCCACTTTTTGAAAAAAACCCAAATTAAAAATTAAAAAGTCTTCCATATAAGCAACCAAAATTACATTTCTATAATTATATATAAAGATAATAAATAATATTTTTATAATTATAGTTCCCAAAGTAGAAAAAGAACCACATGTAGTCAGAAAAAGAGGAGGAAGAGAAGAAGGAGGTAAAGGAGAAGAAGCAGGAAAAGCAGGAGAAGCAGGAGAAGGAGCAGGAACAGGAGAAAAAGAAGCGGGGTTGGGGGGAGAAGTGAAGGAGAAAAAGAAGAATGATGATGATGATACCATTTTCCACCTTCTGCAGGTTGAGTCCCCAGAGGACAGTTATTACTGCTCTGATGGTTCTAGAGAACTCTCAGAGAGCATGCTGCTTCTAATGTCCTGAGTGCCAAATATAGCAGAGCCCAATGAAAGTCATCCAAGAGTCTCAATTAGTTATTTACCAAAAGTATTTATTTGCTCAGGCAATATGATAAAGACAATTACATTTTCTTAAAACATTTTCTTAAAAACCTGGTTCTCTTCTTCCAACAAATACATATAATGTCCATGAGAGGAGTAAGCTTAAACTTAGAGTCCCTTTAGTCCTACATTCTTTCAATGGGCCTGTTAATATTGCATGTTTTACTTTTTTCCTGACCTCTCTCCTTCCTCATCCAGAGTTTTACCACAGGAAGAGAACTTGAGTTTCTCTAGTGGAGCCTTTGGTATACAGGTCTCAATTCTGGCTTGATGATCAATTAAAAGGCTTTTTCTCATCACACAGTAAGCAAACAGGAGCAATCACAGAATACTTATTCATGCTCTGCATCAGAGGCAAGGTTCCTTCACTATTCTACCTACCTCTAGAAGATGGCTCACCAAACTTCCTATATGGGATGGCAGTCGAAAGAACCCTTTACACATGCTCTGAGGACTAGATACCTATTGGCCAGTCCCTCCATTATGTATAAAACAGGGGGCATGAATAATTCTATTACCTGTTTTTCAGAATTGTTGTGAAGACCAAATTAAAAAATGTATTTAAAAGCCCTTTGTAATCTTAATCCGCTACTTAAATATAAAATATTATGGAAATGTACATGTAGATATATGGGAAGATATGGACAAATATAAAACACGATGTAGCATACTCACGCAGGGCTTTTTAAGCTTTTTCCACTCTTGACCCCTTTTTGTCTGAAAAATTTTTATTTGACCCCTGAATAAATATAAAATGGGTGTACAAAAAATTTACTGATAATAAATCATCATTTCATAACTCCCACATTGAGTTACACAATCCCACATAGATTCACAAACTATAACTGAAGAAGCTTTGTCATAGTAAATAATTCACTGGGTCTGAATTCAAATGTAGCCTCAGATATTTATTAGATGTGTAACCCTGGAAAAGTCACTTAAACCTAATTTGCCTCAGTTTCCTCATCTATAATGAGTTGTAATGTCAAACCATTTCAGCATCTTTGTCAAGAAAACCCTAATTGGAGTCATAAGAGTTGGAAATGACTGAACAACAACAATATTTTTAATTCCCTTCTCAAAGCCTTTGATTGCTCCCCATTTTCTCTCATATAAGTCTAAATTTTAAACTTTATCCGGAATTTGGATCTTTAAGATGCAGCCCAGTTTCCACTCTGAAACCTCAGAGGTTTATGAAAAGTGTCCTGGTTACTCCATTTTCCCTTTCTCTCCTCTGAACTCCTATAGTACTTTGTATAATCATCTTAGAACTTAATTTTACATATATGTGTATATATACATAAATATATCTCCTATTAGAATAATTTAATAGATAATTATGAAAAATAATGCATTATATGCATAATATAAAATGTGTCATATACATAAACTATATAAAATCAATTTTATATTATATACAAATATATATGTACATTGTGTGCTCATGTATATATATATATATATATATGTATATAATTGTTTCAAGTCCCAAGTCTATGTATGGAAATCACTTTTTATTTCTTTTAAAGTGTGTGAACAGTCAAAAAAGAGGTACTGAACTACTGAGCATTCTATTCCTTTCCATAATGGAAATTACAGAAAATTGTTCAGGGAGGGGTGGGGCCCAGAATTTACCAGGTAAGGTTTCAAGACCGATTGCAGATGTGATTAATAGGTTGGAGAATCTTTGCTCTGTCATTTTATTTGAACATCTATGTCGAGGAGTTAGGTGAGATTTGTGTTTAGGAGGGCATTGCTATGCCTTTGGAAATAAGCTTCCTTATTGACAGCTGGGGCAGAGGCCAAACATCTTGCATTGTAGTCAGGTTTCCTTTTTACTCTCAAGACAAGTGTGAAATCTGTAGAGCTGCTTCTACTGTTTTTACAAGGTAGGAACCAGAGGTAAGGCATTTTCTTTAGTCTAGAGGGATCATATCCTTGGAAACATCTGTCTTCTCTGGCTCTATAGAGGCCCTGTTTGCTGACCACCAGGGTACTGTGCAAACAGTTGCCATCCCCTAGTGGATCATTAAAATGTTGCTGTTTCTTTTGTTTCCATGGTTTTATAGTAATTAAAAGTCCAAAATCTTTGAATTTATTCGTGTTCTGAGACTACTTTATCACTGGAACCATTTCTCCTCTTTCCCTCTTTCCCTCCCTTCTCCCTCTCCCTCCTCTCTCCTCTCTCCCCTTCCCTCCTCTCTCCTTTCTTCTTCCCCTTTCCCTTTCCTCTCTCCCTCTTTCCCTCCTTTTTCTCTTCCTCCTCTTTCTCTTCCCTTTCTTCTCCCTCTCCTTCCATCTCCTCCCTTCTCCTCTCTTTCTCTTGAACCAGGAGCATGTTCATCAGATGGAATATAAACTAATTGAGGGCAAGGAACATTTTCTTTCTGTCTTTGTATCTCCAGCACTTTTAATTATTTAGATCTGAGAGTCATCTTTGTAAAGATAATTAAACCCATGTGAACTGATGAAACCTCCCAATCTCAGTCTTTCTCTTCCCATTCCTGCCTTTTCATGCCCCTTTCTTTCTCTCTTCTCCTGTGCTCGCTTTCTTCCTCTCCATGCAAAGTCATAGGGTTGCAGCTGGAAAGGATCTCAGAGCTCATATTTCTCAATTCAATTACTGTACAGATGACAGAGGGTCTAAGAGAGTTCAGATCTCTTTCTTCTTCATTTCTCCAGTGCCTAAACATAATCAGCACGGTAGCTAGATCTCAGTGGCTGCTGTCCAATGTAGACAGCAGGTTGGGCGTCTGGAAGTGCTGGTGAGCAGAGTTAATTTTCCACTTCTAGTGGGCCAGAAGTGACTCCCCCTACCAGGCTACAGGCTGCAGTCCACTCATTCTCTCCCCATCTCTTCTAAAAATTCCAGAGGTACCAGTTACCCTGTGAATAATAAGCAAATGTATCACCCTGGCTGGATACATAACAGAGAAAGGCATTTGGGGTAATACACCAGGAGAGAGAATATACCTCCCAGTTTGGCCCAACCTAGCTAGTCTCAGAGGTGGTTGCTGGGGATTCTGAGAGGCTAGGGCACCCAGTGCCCCAGCACACATTAGAAATGCCCATGTAAACTGCTCTGTCCTTCCTGATCAAATGATCATGGATAGTCTTGTCCAGAAACAGAACCACTAGTCTATGTCTATCACCTGATTGCCTCATTTATTTAGAAAACAACTCTACTGGGAAGTCTTTGGAGAGGGATAGTAAACTGTGCAATGCCTCATGTAAGTACAAATGAACCCATTCTTCTTCTTCTTCCTCTTCTTCTTCTTCTTCCTCTTCTTCTTCTTCTTCTTCTTCTTCTTCTTCTTCTTCTTCTTCCTCTTCTTCTTCTTCTTCTTCTTCTTCTTCCTTCTTCTTCCTTCTTCTTTCTTCTTCTTCTTCTTCTTCTTCTTCTTCCTCTTCTTCTTCTTCTTCTTCTTTTTCTTCTTCTTCTTCTTCTTCTTCTTCTTCTTCTTCTTCTTCTTCTTCTTCTTCTTCTTCTTCTTTTATAAGCATTTAATTGAGTGCCTACTATGTACCAGGTATTGTGCTGAACACTATACAAATTTTATCTCATATGATCCTCCTGTGAGGTAGGTACTATTATTATCCTTATTTTACAGTTGAGGAAACAGGCCAATAGAGATTAAATGATTTGCTCAAAGTCAAGTGACTAATAAGTTTCTGAGGCTGGATTTGAACTTGGGTCTTTTGTTTTCAGGCTCTATCCATTGTATACTCCAGTATGCATTAGCTTTCTTTTGTGTTGTCTTCCTCTATTAGATTGGAAGCTCCTTGAGGGCAGGGATCAATCTTTTTCTTATTTATATCTCCGGCACTTAGCCTAGTGCCTGGCATCTAGTAGGTACTTAATAAATGTTCATTGAATTAATTGAAGTTGCTTATTTCATTGTTTCAAATGCCCCTCACTAGAAGGAGCTCCCCTCACCAGGAGCTACCCCTTTAATAAAGAATAATCCATTAAAAAAAAAACTCCTGGGCTTCAGTTTTCTTACTTATAAAATGAAGTGGTTTGACTAGGTGACCTCTTTAAGTTCCTTTTCAGTTCTGTCAATATGATCATGTGTTTTCCTAACATTGGGAGAATTCTTTATAATTAAATCATAAGTCTTCGGTTTCTAAGACTGGCACAAGCCAGAACAATGGTTGGAAGGGCTCTTCTCTCTGTAGGTCAATCTAGAGGTAGGGAGGGCATACCAAGATCAGCACTTTGCCTGTGAGCTATTTCATGTCAGAATGTGCTGTTTTAATTGCAGAATCATAAGATCATAGTTTTAGACGTGGAAGGGACAGCTAACTCAACTCCCCCCCCCCCCTCCCGGTTTGACATATGAGTAAACTAAGATTAAGAGAAAATAATGACTTGACAAAGCCAAGATTCAAATTCAGAAAGAGAGAGTTGGCTTTAGGTTCCTAGGACCTCAGTTTGAATCTCAGCTCTGTCACTGACTACCTGTGTGACATTGGCCAAATCACTTACTCTCTCTGGACTTCAGTTCCTTTTCTGAAAAATTAGCAGTTGGGCTAAGAACCTGTGATTAATGATAGAGAATTATACTCTATGACTATGACTACATACCAGAAGTCTTTCCATTGCTTCAAAATATTCAGTATTGGTTTTTTTCTTCTAAAATTTGTAAGCAATTACACAAAATAAAAGTGCCCAAGCTTTGGCTTTGTTTGCTTTTTTTTTTTTTTTTTTGAAGAAAAAAGGAAAAATCTCTCTCAGAACTAATGGGGATGGTATGAGATTTGTACACTTGCTGCTTGGGAAAATGGTTGACATATTTAATGTGGCATTCAAATCTGTCTGGAGGGTGGTTTATAGAGTAATAAAATAAAAAGTAATTTATACATGGCAAGGAATTTGGACTGAAACATAATTCCATTTTGTGCAGCAAGCCAAGTTGCTGTGCATAATTTACCCCCAAGCCAGGACTCTGTCTGATGAGCTCAAGTCACAGTACCCTTTTCCCCACTTTCCATCTCCCAACCGTCTCCTCCAAACATAATTTTAAGAGACATGACTTCCAACATCCCTTGTAAAGACTTTTTTCTATGTCTGTGCCCAGACAAATTGACCTATTCTAAGTGGTCTAGTTGTCCTTTGTTCAAGAACATGTGATCTCAGAAATTCATTTCAGTGGAAGATCTAAAACTGGACTCTCTAGAGACAAAAGGAGTGATCAGAGAGTGCCTAGATGAGGGATTACCTACATGCTCTTTATTTAAATCTAACCTTGAGGGAATTGTGCTACCTTTGTCTAGAAGAAGCTGGGTGGCACAGTGATGATGGATCTGCAGTCAGGAAGACCTAAGTTCAAATGCAGCCTCAGAAACATACTAGCTATTTGACCTTAAGCAAATCATTTAACCTCCCAAAATGGCTCATTGTGAAGAGAAAATTAAATAATATTTGTGAAAGCCCTCCCTTTTGGAACCAATTTTCAAGTTATCCCCATACTCAACTCGATGTTCTTAGGACCATGCTGGCACTCTAGAACCATCTTTCTCCCTTCACCCTTTATGGAAAAGCTATTATTATTTAATTTCTCTAGACCTAACTTTCCTTGTCTGTGAAATAAGAGGGTTGAACTAGCAGAGGTCAGCAAACTATGATCTGAGGGCCAAAACTTGCTGCTGCTTGTTTTTGTGTGCTAAGAATGGTGTTTATATTTTTAAATACAATAAATTTTGATTTTAAAATGTAAAATCATTCTTAACTCTCCAGCAATACAAAAGCTGAATAAGGGCCATAGTTTACTGAACCCTGAAGTAGAACATCGATAAGGTCTTTTACTAATCTAAATCCCTTGATTCTCTAATCTTGAAGCTTAGCTGTTTGGAAAGGCTGTGGTATTTTCAGTATAAAAAGATTTGGGAAGGAAATTATAAGACCTGGACTCTCAGTTTATATTTGCAACTTAATAGCTGTGTGTTTTGGGGTAAATAACTTCTTTCTGGTCCTTTCACATCTTTCAAAAGAAGGACTGAGACCAAATGTCTTCTAGGGTTCCTTTTAGAGCTGACATTCTATGATGCTAATATACTCTTAAGATATCAGTGACCAACAATGTACTAATATTCCATCCTTCTTGTCATTCTTGCATTTTAACAGAGGGCAATTCCTTTATTTTCATTTTTAATATTCATTTTAAATTTTTTGTTCCAAATTCTTTCCCACCCTCAGACTTTCCCCACTTACTGAGAAGGCAAGCCATGTTGCAAAAACAATCAAACAAACAAACAAAAACAAGAAGAAGAATCAAGAAAGTGAAAAAAAAAGCGTCAATCTGCATTCAGAGTTTGTCAGTTCTTTCTCTGGAGGTGGATAGCATTTTTTCATCATGAGCCCTTTGGAATTATTGTGGATCATTGTATTGCTCAATGTAACAAAGTTTTTCACAGTTGATTATCATTATAACACTGCTGTTACTATGTATAATATTCTCCTGATTCTATTCACTTCACTTTGCATCAGCTCATGTAAATCTTTCTGTGTTCTGAATTCATTTCCCTTGTCATTTCCTATAACATAATAGTATTCCATTACAATCATATACCACAATTTGTTCAGTCAATTGATGGACATTCCCTTAGTTCCAATAATAGATATTACTTCCTCAACTTAAAGGAATGACTGGCTCTTGGTAAGAGTTTTAGGTATAGCCATTAGGAAAAAAGTTATTCAGGAAAACTTTAATGCCATTCCTTAAAAATCCCACCAACTCAGGGACCATCTACTTTTTCCATGTTTAAGGCTATACTCAAAAGTCAATTGACTTTCTGGGCCATACTTTCAATTCAACAACAAATAGTTATTAGTTTATATTATGTTGGGCTCCACACCCAAGCTAAGAGGAAGCTAGGTGCCTCAGTGGATAGAGTACTGGTTCTAATGTCAGGAATACTTCAGTTCAAATCCAGCTTCAGACATTCACTAGATGTGTGACCATGGGCATCATTTAAGCCCTGTTAATTCTTTGGAGAAGAAAATGGCAAATCATTCTAGTATCTTTGCCAAGAAAACCCTAAATGGGGTCAAAATGAATCTGAAATGACTTAACAATAGCAACAACTAAAAGGATACAGAAGCAATACCTGAATGAATCTTTGTCCTTAAGAAGCTTCCATTCTATTGGAAAGGACACTTTTGTCCTTTTTCCCTGGATGGATGGATAGAAATAGCAAGATGCTTTCATACACCTTGTCCATGTTCATTTCTCTGGTCTGCTTTGTGGAAGTGAGAGAGTCCTAAGTTTCTCAGTGGCTCTGGGTTGGTGTGCCTCTACTGTATTGTGTGTATTGTGTGATGTAGGGTTGTTGTGTACCTAAAAGAGAAGTGAGCAGTAAGAGACGCTCGCATGAACCTCGACAAATTGCTTCTGGAGAGGGTCTTTAGATACATCTTATGGCCAGAGCTAAGAACTTAATAGGCATCAGTGGGGAGTGCAGTGATCAAGTAAATAAACCAACCTACGCCCAGGAACTAAATGTTGAGGGAGAGATGGGTCTGCAGAGCCTGCCAAAATCACAGTGCTTCATGTCCCAATGTGTCATCCTGGGAAACATGAGACAATGTGACTGGAAGGAAAAAAGCTCAGTGCTCCATGTGAGGAAGGAAAGAAGGAAGTAAGGAACCACTGAGCAGGGGGGGAAGGGGGTGCGATGCATATGGCCCTTCAGATGCAAAGCTGAGGATTCAGAAGTAGATTGGAAAGTTAGGGCAGATGTCTGTGCCTGAGTTTTCTTCTACAGTCAGAGAATGAGTATGTCCTGGTACCAGTGCCTATGTTTTCTATCTGCTGGGTTTTATTTTTTCAATTAAATAAACATTCAGTTAAAAAACCATTAAGGATTAGATGTATGCAGAATGGTAGTCTGCTAAGCAATTAACTATGAGTCAGGCACTAAGCTAAACAATGGGGATATAAAGAAAGGCAAAAATAATCCCTTCCTTCAAAGGGCTTACATTCTTTCAGCTGAGATAACATACAAGGTAGATTTAGAATAGATGGAAGGTAATCTCAGAGAGGAAGGTATTAACTGAAAGTGGAGAAACCAAGAAAAACCTCTTGATAAAGAAAGTGGGATTTGAGCTGCTGTTTGTCCTTCTTTGTGGAAGACCTTGATATCAGGGAGATTTTGCTGTGATATGCTAGTGAATTGATGTGAGGGAGGGCTGTGCAAAGTTGCCTGCCTCACTTTCTCCTTTAGAGCTATTTGGATCCAGTAACAAAATATAGATCAGGATGACTGGAGAGAGCCCTGAACGCAGTGGGAGATTTGAGCTAAATCTTGAAGGAAGCCAGGGAGGCTAAAGGCTGAGATGAGGAAGAAGAGCATGGCAGACAGCTCCGTCTCCCACTTTTCCATGTCTCCTTCTTCACATCTCTCCCTTTCTTCTCTCCCTCCTTTTTCCTTTCCTCTTTCTCTCCCCCTCTTTTCCATTTCCTCACCCCTTCTTTATCCTCTTTTCCTTTCTTCTTATTCCTCTCCCTCCCCCCCTCTCTCTTTCTTTCTTTCTCTCTTTCTCTCTCTCTCTCTTTCTCCTTCCTCTCTCCTGTGACCCTGGCCTTCTTCTTTTCTTGGCTTTTTTATTCCTCTTTCTCTCCCTTCAACTTTGTTATCTAGAAAATATTCCTATAGTAGATCCCAAAGCCATTGAACATCCCCCAAGAGCACACCTTTAATTTTATTTCCTTTATTTATGAAGATGAGCAAAGAGATAGAAAGAATTCTACTTCCCTGGGGTCCTCCATCATCTATCTACCTTTACTTTATATCCTCTTTGAGAACAAAGGGCAAACAACAATCCTGCACTCCCTTCCCTTATGGGTCTATCTCCTGCCATGTCTCTTGATGTTCAAATTGACCTTTCTGTGTTGCACAAGGGCTGATTTAGTCCAGGTCAAATAATAGCCCAGGACTCTTTCTGACAGGTTTGATTGTAGACTGTGAAAGCTATTGACTTTCTTTGCACATGATGCCCATCAACATATTATGCCATCCTCTTCTTCCTCTACTTCTTCTACTCCTTCCTCCTTCTCTATTATCTCGTCTTCCTCTACCACCAGCACCTTCTCCTTTTCTTCTTCCTCTTCTGTTTCCACCTCTTCCTCTTTCCCCTCCTCTTCCTCTTTTCCTCCTTTTTTCTTCTTTTTCCTGTTCCTTTCCCCCTTCCTCCTTTCCTCCTTTTTCTTCCCTCTGTGCCTACATAGCAGTAAAGAAACACATCATGATTATTTTCAGACACAGACTGACGGAAAAGTTCAGTTGCAAAAGATGCCAGAAGAGTTTTCATCAGAAATTATGTTAGAGCTCTCAGTTGCCTGTCCCTTGTTCAGACTAAGGTATGATGTTATTCTCCATGTGCATTAGGATCCTGAACTCAGACAACAAATCCCTACCATCTACTACATGGTAGGCACTGGCACCGTTTCATAAAGGTAGAGTGGAATATACATTTAGGAATTAGAGTAACAGTCTATGGTCAATAATGGAAAGGATAAGATAATTTATCAACAGACGTTTATTAAATGCCTACTTTGTGGAAGGCACTGTGCTGAACACTGAAAGTACAAAGATAAAAATGAAATAGTCCCTGATTTCAAAGAGCTTAAATTCTAACCACTAGGAGAAGGGATCTGGTCAAGAAGGTAACCTTAGGACCTCCATCAGTCAACTTGATTTACTGTTTAGCTCTTCAACTAGAATTACAATGAAACTACAAGCTCAATTCCCAGTAGGAGAACTGATTTGCAAATTCATTACTACCTAATAGATTTTTCAGAAACTGAATGAAATTGGCATTGAGTCAATGACTATCTAGCAAGGGACAAAGAGAAGCACCAATTCAGAGATGGGGAAGTAAGGGAGCCATGTGAGGAGGAAGAAAAGGGCAGAGGGAGAAGGGAAAATAAAAGGGAGGGAGCAAGAAAGATAGGAAATTACTAAGGAGCTAAGTTAACAGTCCAGATAGCTGGTGAATTTTGTAGATAAAATAGGGTATCTGAAATCATGAAAATCTGAATTCAAATCCAGCCTCAAGTGTTCAAACATATGATAAGGACAAAAGGGGAGACAGACAAAATTGTAGAAGAAAATATGAGGAGGGAGAAATTTGTGGGGAAAATCTGACAGATGGCACCTGGTCCCAGCCTTGAACAAGGAGAAAGGTTTTGATAGGTGGTAATGAAAAGAAAGAATGCTTCTCAATATAGAGTACACCTTGGACAAATGCCTAAATAGTACAAAGAAAAGCCAACAGTACAGTTTGGTTGTAGTGAGAATACCTGAAGGGGGATAGCATAACGTAAGATCAGACTGAGAAAATAAATTGAAACCAGACTGTAGAGGATCTTGAATACCCAGCTAAATAAGAGAAAGGAAAAAGTTCCCAGAGATTATAATGACTCTTATTTTTCTCTCAACTCATCCCTAGATTTGGCTGATAGCCACAGTTACTCGGGGTGGTGGAGGAGTTCCTGGGTCCCTGGTTTTCTTTAGTCTGGACACCTGTTTGCCCTAGGCGTCTGTGAGCCTCACAAGGCCTTCCGCTGAATTCCTGTAACCTCTTTTTAAACCACATTCCACATTTTATTTAGAATTGGGTCTACAGCAGTGACTGCTGCTGTACCAAATTCAAGAACATTTTTAAATTGTTTGTATAACAAGTAAAACTTTTCTTGGGAAAAGTTTGAGACCCAAGGTCTTTTAAAGCCAAAGTATTTTTCTTTGCTCTAGTATTGCTGGAGGTGCTTTTTTGCTGAAGGCTTGTATTTTTAATTTTTTGGAGAGCATTGAAAAATGGCCCTCAAGAAAGAAACCCACATGTAAAAAAATGTTTGTGGCAGCCCTTTTTGTAGTGGCAAAAAACTGGAAACTGAATGAATGCCCATCAGTTGAAGAATGGCTGAATAAGTTATGGCATATGAATGTTATGGAATATTACTGTTCTATAAGAGATGACCAGCAGGATGATTTCAAAGAGGCCTGGAGAGACTTACAAGAACTGATGCTAAGTGAAATGAGCAGAACCAGGAAATTGTTATACATGGCAACTACATTATATGATGATCAATTCTGATGGACATGGCTCTTTTCAACAATGAGATGATTCAAGCCAGTTTCAGAGATCTTGTAATGAAGAGATCCATTTGTACCCAGAAAGAAGACTGTAGGAACTGAGTATGGATCACAATATAGCATTTTCACTCTTTTTGTTGTTGTTTACTTGCATTTTATTTTCTTTCTCATTGTTTTCCTTTTTGATCTGATTTTTCTTGTGCAGCAAGATAATTGTATAAATATGTATGTATATATTAGGTTTAACATATATTTTTATCATGTTTAACATATATTGGATTACTTGCCATTTAGGGGGGAGGGTGGAGGGAAAGAGGAGAAATTGGAACACAAGGTTTTGTAAAGGTCAATGTTGAAAAATTATCCTTGCATATGTTTTGAAGATAAAAAGTTTTAATTTTAAAAAAAGAAAGAAAAATGGCCCCATTTATTGATTTATTTTAGCTCATCAATTCTTCCCTTGGTCTGAATTTACCTGGAATTCCTAGTTCAACAGAGATGGACAGGAGACCTGGAAAGACAAGGCTTAATTGGGACTGGGTGCAAGGGGACAGGCTTACTGATTGATCTTAGCTGAATCTTGCTCAATGCATCCATCAGATAATGGAAAATAAAGACTGCCTGATCTGCATTCAGTAAACCTGGATTCAAATCCTGCCTCTCATCATTACTAACTGTGAAATTTCTCTAAGTTGCTATTTCCCATCAGTAAGGAAGAAAAATTATACCTATCTTTCAGAGTGATTGGGAGTAAATGAGAAGTCCTTTAGACAGTAGAAAGGATAACTATACACATATGAGATGGTTATTATTATTATTTTATTATTTAACATCATTCTATATTGCAACTGATGATTTTCCTAAGTAATACTTACTTACACCACAGATCTCCTTGCAAGCAATATTGGGATTAATTATAACACATTCAAAAAATATCCAACCAGCCCTAATACTGTCCACAGTTTGATCTATTACAATGTAATCACAAGGCGGGCAATAAAAATGCTATAAATTCTTCCAGAGGGCAAAGCCTCCCTGATAACCTTAGATGCACAAGACTGCAGGGAAACATCTCAGAATTAATTGCCAGATGGATACCAAAAATAATCATTCCTTTCACACCTATAATATCTTTCTATCTTCACAACCTGTGAGGTAAGTAGGACAGGCGTACCTCTGTTACATGTAGTTCCCTGGGCCCCTTTTACATGAGTGTTCCCCAAAACTATCCCAGGGTCAAAGCATAAGACAGAATAGCATTAACTCAAAATCATGGCTCACAAAATACCCCCTTCCCTCTGATTATTTTATTTTACCAGGCCAACCAAAAAAATACATTAATTTAAAGCAATAGACATGTAATTAGACACCAGAGAAATATATGTAGTAAGAAAATGCCCCCCAACATAAAGGCACAGGGTTTCCACAAGTTACTCATATCACTAGTAGGAGATATGGCCAGAGTAACTCAGACTCCATCATATCTGGAAAACCCCTTTACCCCCAAGATCGCTACTTGTTTTCTTGAAAACATGGTTATCTGGT
Source organism: Sarcophilus harrisii (assembly GCF_902635505.1). NCBI lineage: Eukaryota > Metazoa > Chordata > Mammalia > Dasyuromorphia > Dasyuridae > Sarcophilus > Sarcophilus harrisii. Next base: position 386,218,312 of record NC_045429.1, on the reverse strand, counting down.
GATGTCAGCGGGCTGAAAAATAGCATTACTTTTAAGATGAGGTATCTTTGGCAAGCTACTCTCTACTAAAATCTCTCTGTTGGGTTCAGCTTTCTGCTAAGAGATTCAGGTCTTTGGTATTATAGTTTTAAAATGAAATTTCAGCTTTTTTACACATCTAGATCATCCAGATGCAGTCAGTCAGTTAGAGAAGACCTTGGTCATTTAAGTGTATCTTTTCTCTCCTGTTTCAGCTGTCATTTTGAGAATACAATTTACTCTTTAACTTAAGAGTGAGAAAATTTCCTTCAATTACTTTTTGTTTTTTTGATGCCAATTATGGTCCATATAAACCAGAAATAAGACCTAAAGGGCTAGGTAGAGGTGATAGATCTGGTGGGCCCTGTTTTACTTTATATCAGAAAATAAATTGCTCTACTCCGTGTATATATGCAAGGAGAAATTTAGGCACAGAGATTTACTAGTTTGTACAAATTCACATAGCAAGGATGTGGCAGAAGTGAGACTAGAAAACATATCTTTTAATTCTGAACTTAAGACTAAAATTTCAATTATGCTCTGTGTGTGTCGTGTGTGTGTGTGTGTGTGTGTGTGTTAGAGATAGACAGACAGACAAATGAAAAAATAAACATGTTCAAAATATAGGCTATTTGATGCTCAAATGATTGTGAGCATGGGTGAAAACCTAGTGAGTGTCCTAGCTTTAGTTCAATTCCATCCAGCTCAATAAACGTTTATCAAGCACTCATTATACAAAAAAGAATTGAGGAAGATCAAGATTTTAAAATGAATCTTAAAAAACTTTTCTTAAATAATTTAATTTGTAAAAAACCCCAAATCTAAAAATATAAGAAAGTTTTTTTTTAAGAACTAAGCAGAATTATAAATTGTAAATGACCAAGAACATCTATTATTTTGTCAACTGCTAAACCTAATACAAAAGCTTTAGATTTTGACTGTAAAAGAAATTGATTGTGTTTTGACATATTGGAAATGACTCATGGATATAACATTCATTTCTGAATTATCTATATATAATCAGACCAATGAAATGTTACAAGGGTAAAAATTAATTTAAAACTGAGAGAAAAATAAAAATGAGGAAAAAATATGACATGTAATAAAAACAATTCCAATCTGATCCATTTAAAAATTAAACAAAGGAAAATGGGAAGTGGATGGAATAAAAACATAAATGATAATTTTATATAGAAGTTTAACTCACATAAATCAATTTCCATAGTGAAGAGACCAAAAGATCCTCAAAATCACCTTAGCAAAACACCTAACTTATTTTCCAAGTAGAAAAAGATGGTAGTCAAGGGCAACACCCATTTAGAATATAAATTCATTTTGAAAATTTGTTAAGGAATAAAGGTAGAAAATTATGAATAATATTATCTTATAGTGAAAATAATGAGAGTCAGTAAAAAGAAAAATCAGCTTTAAAAAGGCCTTGTGAAATTCCCAGTTAACCAAAATCATTCCAAGAACTGAAAATTGGAAGGACAATAAATATATGAAAGATAGAAAAAATCTATAAAGATTTTTCTTCATAATAATTTCATTTCACCATCAAGACAATGGAGCCACCGCATTTGGACTCTGACATCACGGTCCCATATGTGTTATATATGAAGTGGAATGAACAGAAGGAGAAAAGCAACTAAACTGAAACCAGTTTATGTGGAGGAGTTTCATGATGGAAAAAAGAATTTATTATTCTCAAAGTATTAAAAAAAAGACACTAAAAAATCTCATGCCATATTATTACTCTTAAAAAAGTGACCAAAAGCACCCCAAACTACCAATCTATATATCTACTTTTCCTATCTATATGCATTTTTATTAGAAAAATCTATGTAGGGGAACTTCCTTAAGAATATTAGAAGGG